>NC_073305.1:70606861-70916712 GCF_027595985.1 Sorex araneus | reverse complement strand
TTTATTTATTTATATTGAATCTTCATGATTAGGTTTTAGTCATATGGTGTTCCAATACCCATCCCTTTGCCAGTGTATATTTCCCAGCACCAGTGTCTCCAGACTTTTTAACTTATTTTTTATTTATTTTTTTAGTAATGTAGGAGTACTGCTATTTATTTAGCCGTTGATTAAGCTGATTTAAGCTAATTGAATTGGGCATGAACTCCACATTACTTTTTTTAAATTCTATTCTGAACTTTATTATTTTATTATTCTCCCTCCCCCGCCCTTTTTTTTTTTTTTTTGATTCACCATGAGATACATGTTTGAGCTTTGGTCATATAATCATCAAACACACATCCCTTCACCAGTGCACACTTTCCACCACCAAAATCCCCAGTATTCCCCCTTTCTCCCCATTCTAACCCTCCCTGCTTGTGTGGTAATTTCCCCCCTTATTCTCTCCCTACTTTGGTTACATTCAATATTTTGACACCAGTCTCACCACCACTCAAACCTGCCAAAAAGGCAGTGCTGGATGATTTGTTTCGTATTGCTTGTTATGGATAGAATATAATGTCCAGAAAATTCTGTGTCATTTTCTTCCTGGAGCTTTAGTTTATAGTCTCTGGGTCTTGGCCATTGATGAGATTACATGGCGCCAGGGGTAGTTTGTGGGTGTGACTGCCAACTTTCTGGAAAACTGGGGACCTGGAGGGAGGAGGCCCAGTCCCAATCCAAACGGGCTGGGAGATCTCAGTCACGGGTTCCTGCATATCTGGCTTTTCCTGCAGGTCCACTCTCTGGTGAGGTTCATCCTGTTTTGGGTGAGGCTCGTGCCCTCTTGGGGAGGCTTGTCTGAGTATGTGGAGAATGGCCTTGGACATGGCAGTGACTAGGTTCCGGAGGTTTTGGGTTGCTGGGGTTCTGCTTGGGGCAGGGAGGGAAACTCAACCCGCCCCCCTCCGAGGTGCCCAGGTGAAGACAGCCTGGCATGGGGTCAGGGTATTCTGTGGCACTGTCTTCTGGGAGCTTTAGTTTATAGTCTCTGGGTCTTGGCCGTTGATGAGATTAAATGGTGTCAGGGGCAGTTTGTGGGTGTGACTGCCAAGCTACTGGAAAACTTGGGGCCAGAGGGGAGGAGGCTGAGTCCTGATCCAAGTGAGTCTGGAGCTCTCAGTCATAGTTCCCACCGACCTCTGCGCTACAGTAGGTCCTTACTGCATCTTTTGATCTCTTGAGATTTATGGGTCTCTGAAATAAGGCCAATAAATGAGGTTACATAGCTGAGCCTGGAGGTGGTTTGTGTGTGTGTGTCTCCCACATACCTAATTTTTGGCCATTTAATTCTTGGTAAACTTGGCCCCAAGTTGTTGGGGTCTGGCCAAAAAAGGCACAGCAGCAATCTTGGGGTATCTGGAAGTCTGAAGGCATTATCAAGCTGCTGATACACTCGCCCCACAGGTACAGATTTACCTGCTGGCGGCACCATACCCCCGTTAGCTTATTTTTTAATTGAATCACAGTGAGATACACAGTTACAAAGTTTTTTATGATTTGGTTTCAGTCATCTAATGTTTCAACACCTGTCCCTTCACTACTATACATTTCCCAACACCAGTGTCCCTAGTTTCCCAGCCTCTCTCCTCTCTCTCTCTCTCTCTCTCTCTCTCTCTCTCTCTCTCTCTCTCTCTTCCCCCACCTCCACTTTCTCTCTCCCTCTCTCTCTCCAGCTCCTCTTTTTTGGTCCCTATGGTTTGCAATATAGATACTGAAAGGTAATCAGGTATATCCTTTTACCTACTTTCAATACTCGGTTCCTGTTCAAAGTGATCTGTAGCACTGTCTTCTCATTGTTCATCAATT
The DNA here is from genome assembly GCF_027595985.1 of Sorex araneus. Classification (NCBI taxonomy): domain Eukaryota; kingdom Metazoa; phylum Chordata; class Mammalia; order Eulipotyphla; family Soricidae; genus Sorex; species Sorex araneus. Next base: position 70,914,864 of record NC_073305.1, on the reverse strand, counting down.
TGCTCGAGCGGGCACAAGTAATGTCTCTTGTGAGACTTGTTGTCACTATTGTTTGACATATCAAATATGCCACAGGTAGCTTTTGAGTCTTTGCTGTGTGAGCGGGATACTCTCAGTAGCTTGCCGGGCTCTCCAAGAAGAGCAAAGGAATCAAAGTGATCATTTCCATCTATTATTGTCATACTGGTTCCTTCTCTATCCAAACTGCCCTTTACTCTCCCAGACACTCTTATGGCAAGTTTCCAAGCATTACCATACTCCTGGCCCCTGTTTTCCCTGGCCTTGGATATGTCTCATTTTTGAGACTCACCCCTGGGACTCACTTAGGGGCTCAGAAGTTGAGTCCTTATCAAGCTCCTGAGCTCCTCAGGGGCAGGAAGTGATGGAGATGACTTCCTGATGAGATTGGTGTAGATGTTTCCCCCTTCACCAGGGCCTGCTGGCAGTGCTCAGTGGCTGCTGCCGGCACAGGCTGCCAGGTCGTGGGATGCGAGGACTCAGACTTGCACCTTCTGCATGCAGATCTCATGCTCAGCCTCACTTTTTTTGTTTGGGTGGTGGAACCCAAAGCCCTGGTAAGGTATTTCTCAGAGGGGCGCGGGTGGTGGGCACCAGTGAGCACAGGCAGATCTGATCTGACTGTGTCTGTGGATTAGAGGCCATCTCTTAGACATTTGTCCCGTCTTAGTTTTCTGCCTGCTGGCGGTCGCTGCAAATCTCACCAATAGCCCTTTAACCAGGTGCTGCAGAGACAGTAGCCTCAGAGAACAGCCTTGGGGAGCAAGAGACTATTTCCTCCCTATGATGGCTTCAGGATGGCTCTACTTACAGTGCTGCCTCTTTGGGCAGGAGGAGCCAACCCTGGAGAGTGAGATTTAGCACCTTTTCCGTTCCTGCTGGTTATCGTGACCATTATAAGATAAATCTTTGACCGCATCAGAGACTTGAATGGGGCCGCTTTGTTCCAGGTGGCAGTTGAAAGCTGTGTCTGTAAGCGCTTCTGCTCTAACAGGGGAATTAAAGCTCTCAGCCCAGCCCGACCCCCTCCCTGCATTATTGCCGATCCATGTGGTCTCCCACCCCTCTTCTCAGCCTCATGATGAATGGAGTGGCTCCTGAGGCCCTGTGGGGCTGCTGGCCATGCCCCTGCCCTCACTGCAGCTCTGCCTTCAAGGAACTCTGTGTCGGCAGCCATAGCCAGTGGTGATTCAAGAAAAGATAGACTGACGGAATGCTGCCATCACTGTTAGGATACAAAGATAGACTCCCAAAGTGACACAGTTGGGCTTTCCGGCAGGGCCTGACAAGCTCCCCATGGCGTATTCAATATGCCAAAAACAGTAACAACAAGTCTCACAATGGAGATGTTACTGGTGCCCGCTTGAGCTAATTGATGAACAACCGGATGACAGTGATACAGTGCTATATAAATGTCGGATAACATTGGATTATCTGTGCTCCATGCTCCTCCCTCAGGGAGCTTAGGTTTATTGAGTTACTCCCACAACAGTGCCCCTGAGGCACACCCAATTCCATCAAGCACTAATAATCTTGTATTGCTTTTCTCTTTCCTTTATGTCACTTGCATGGTTTAGCAGTGTCCTTTTTGTTTAAACACAGGAAGACAGTTGATGCTGTGCTTTTGTAATGTGGGAGTTTATTGACTCCAGATAATATTTAATCCTGGGCATCTGTCATATTTATCTGACTTAAACCTCAGTTGTCTTTACTTCCTAACACCCCAAAAGGATAGTCCCAGCGAGAGAAAAGGATGGGCCCAGGGCAAGCTGTACACCACCTTGGTATCAGAAAGGGACAAGCTAAGCACCATAGAAGTGTAAGAAGTTAAGAGCATGGTCATGGAACAAACTGTCATGACTCAAAAAGAAGTAACTGAATAATGACCCTGCTGGGGTTAGGACTGTAGTCTGGTGTGAGGACTGTGGTCTGGGATATATAGTGAGATGTTCCCAAAAAGAGCAAACCTTTGAGCTTAATGTAACTCTTACTGTGTTCATACAAAATGACTAGAAGTATTAGAAGTAAGTTTACTATGATTGTTTAAATGGCTTACTAGCTGAGGATAAGAGAAAGCAATACACCCTAGATTTCCATCCTGCCCCTGAGCAGATCTAAACCCTCAGATGAGATTTTGTCCTTGAGTTAATCTCCTAGAACTTCCCCTGAAAGAATGGTCTTACATCTGTTTGTTGTTATGACAATGTTCAACCCCAGCTATGAGTACCCCACCCTTCATAATTTCTGTAAAACTATACTGTATGGGGAAAGAGAGTATTAGGACCACGACTACATGGGGGAAGGGAGAGAAATTATTATGTAGCAAGTGAAGAGATCGAACTACGCTACATAGAAAGGAGGAGAAATTATTATGCTGGTAGGGAATACATGGAACTGTGGTGGGGAGGAGAGAGACATGCACTGCTTACCAGCCAGCCTGGGACCCAGTTCCCCTATTTCTCTGTTCCTTTAGTTCTTTGTCCGTTCATTGCCATAGGCTGGCTGAGGGAACAGTTCTTGGCCACCAAATGCTTGAGTCCCACACATCCACACTTCTTTGAAACTCAAATCTATATACTTAATTATCCCATGTAAAAAACTAATGCACGCTGAAGGGCGTGTGCACTCTCAGGCTCTCTGGGCGGCTCTGTCTCACCGCCCGCGTTTGGTGCTCTGGAACTGCTGTGTATGGGCTGTATTGGGATGGCCGTTGGCCAAGGACAGGTGAAGGAAGAACAAGGATCAAGCTGGTTGCTGATTAGTTACCGTTTATTCAATCTTTCATCTTTCTCATCTCCCGCACTCCTAGCTCCCTCCTCTCTCTGAATCTACTGCAGCCTGGATTCTCCCTCTTCACTAGTCTAGTTATTTTTGTATGGACATAGCAAGAGATACATTGAGGCTTGCAAGGCAGCTCTCCTGGCAACATCTTGCCACAGACTTAGACTACAGCACTCAGGCCAGATTAATCATTCCTAACCCTAGCAGGGTCCAAATCTAGTTATTACTTTTTGGATCATGACAGCATTTGTCCACGACCAAGCTCTTAACTTATAGTTAAGCATTAGGCACTTTGGCCAGGCCCATCTCGATGCCAGGGTAGCACACAACTCACCGCTTGCCCTGGGTCCGTCTCGTCCCTCCTCGGGACCCTGCTTTTGGGGTGCTAGGAAGTAAGAGCATCTGAGGCTTAGGTCAAGAGAACAAATGCCCAGGAGAAAAATAACATGTAGAGTCAAATGACTCCCAGCTTACAAAAGCATAGCATTTGCTAAGTCCTGTGTCCATACAAAAAGGACATTGCTCTGAATAAACTATGCAAAGGACTCAAGGAGAAGAGAAAAACAATATTTGCAAGTCAACAGAACACTAAGAAAGAAGCTACAAATAAACACAGAGGAATGAGAGCACTGTGGTGGGAGTAACACAATAAACCTAAACTGCCTGAGGCTATGTTATCCTACAATCCCAGAATGAATGCAGTCTTTCTATATCTGTCTCTGTCCTGACTTATTTCATTCAGCATGATAATCTCTATCCATTTATAAGCCAGTTTCACGACTTCGTTTTTTTTTTTTTTTCTAACGCCTCATAGTATTCCATTTTATAGATATATTGTCTTTTTATCCAGTCATTTGTTCTTGGACACTCAGGTTGCTTACAGATTTTGGTTACTGTGAATAGTGCTATGAACATAGTAGTGCAGGTGACATTTCTGCTGTGTGTATTTGGGCCCCCAGGATCAGTCTTTCCTTATCAAGGAATAGAATACAATAAAGGCACAAATTGTATATTCTAGATCTGTTGTGAAACACTAAACCTACAGATTGCAAAGCAGTATGATTGCGTGTTTTATAACTCAGGTTCTGTGTATTCCAGACAACATTAGCATTGGCCTTTACTGAACAGTATCAAAACAGTGTTGGCAGTTTTCTAGATATTGTTCTAGATCAAGGAAGGTAGATCAAAAAGTGTTGTCCTTTTCTGTCAAGTATTTATCACAGAAAGTGATAAGTACTGACACTTTATTTATTGCACAGAGACTGGGAAGCAGACAAACTTATTTTCACATCCTGGCTCAGCCTTCCTAATTATCCTTTTTGGAGGTCAGGTATGTGTGTGTGCCTGAGATCAAACCCAGGGCCTCCTGCATGTAAAGCATGCGCTCTGCCACAAAGCTGTATCCCTGGCTACTAACTGTGATCTTAACCAACCTCTGCATATCTTTGATCTTTAGTTTTCTCATGTATAAAATGAACAGCATAGTATCCAACTAGTTAAGTGAGTTTAGAAAGTTCTTGGCAGGATCACTGCTAATTGCTATTATAGAGAGTTTTCCAGGTACTGGGAAGGCACCTAATTTAGCTTGGGGGAGAATTAGAACTTAGGTCTTAGAGAAGGTAATGCCCAGTTAAGAGACAATAGTGGTTTTGGGATAGATTGAGGGGGTTGTAAAATAGGTATCTATGAAGTATATGTTTATGTTTGTGGCTATAAAGACAATATTTGTAATCTTAGTTTTTTTATGCTCGTGGCTATAAAAACAATATCTTAATAACAGATTTTTAAAAGCTGATATAGGGGTCAGAGTGATCATACAATGGGTAAGGCACATGCCTTGCCCCCAGCCAACCTGGTTCTATACCTGGTACCATATATGGTTCTCTGAGCCTGCCAGGAGCGACCCCTGAGCACAGTCAGGGGTGGCCTCCGAACCAAAACAAACAAAACACTGATGTAGTATAGTACATTTGTGGGTTTTTTTTGTTTGTTTGTTTTTGGGTCACACCCGGCAATGCACAGGGGTTACTCCTGGCTCATGCACTCAGGAATTACTCCTGGCCATGCTCAGGGGACCATATGGGATGCTGGGACTCGAACTGGATTGGCCGCATGCAAGGCAAACACCCTACCTGCTGTGCTATCGCTCCAGCCCCAGCACATTTGTTTTGAAAGTAGTAACTTACTGCTTCAGTATCTGTTTCTCATTGCAGCTAAGAAATGTAAGACTTAAATGGCCATCTGAGGATATGAGGATTAAAAAAAAAAAGAATTAAATGAATTGAGAAGCTTTCATAAACTAAATTTAATATATGCTTGTGTTAATTATTAGAGACTTGGTGCTACTTTCTAGTATTATAACTAATAGATTACTATCCTTTGATTTCCCCCCTCCTCTGTTTTTGGGTCATACACAGCTGTGCTCAGGGCTTACTCCTGGCTTTATACTCAGGATCACTCCTAGTGGGGCTGGGTGGGGGCAAAGATTTGGACTATATACAGTTGGGGAGATTGAAACTTGGGTCATCTGCATGCAAGGCAAGCACTTACCTCTCTGGCCGCATCCTTTGATTTTCTTAATTTTGAATAATTTGATACAGTTCTGTGGCTCTCTCTTCTTAAGAGCAGATGACCTATTAAAGAATGTTCTGTTGGCAGAATATTCAACTCTGTTCCATTGGTGTGTGGTTCTGTTTCTAGCCCAATACCATGCTGTTTTAATTATTACTGCTTTGTAGTATCTACAAAATGGAATACTATGCAGCTGTTAGGAGAGGTGAAGTCATGAAATTTGCTTATAAGTGGATAACATGGAGCGTATCATGCTATGTGAAATGAGCCAGAAAGAGAGGGACAGATATAGAAGGACTGCACTCATTTGTGGAATATAAAATAACGTAACACAAGACTGACACCCAAGGACAGTAGATATAAGGATCAGGAAGATTGCTCCATAGTTGGAAGCCTGCCTCGTGAGCGAGCGGGGAGAGGACAGCTGGAATAGAGAAGGGATTACTAAGAAAATGACGGTTGGAGGAATCAGTCAGGATGGGAGATGTGTGCCAAAAGTAGAAAACGGACCAAACATGATAACCTTTCAGTATCTGCATTGCAAACCATAATGCCCAAAAGTAGAGAGAGAAAGTATGGGGAATATTGTCTGCCATGGAGGCAGGGGGAGGGTGGGAAAGTGGGGGGTATACTGGCGATATTGGTGGTTCGGAATGTGCACTGGTGGAGGGATGGGTGTTTGATCATTGTGTGACTGTAACTCAAACATGAAAGCTTGTGACTGTCTCACGGTGAATCAGTTAAGAAAAAATGTTCTGCTGGGTATGTGGTTCATGCCTTGCATGTGTGAGGCCCTGAATTCAGGCTCCAGCACTGCAAAAACAAAATGAAGCAAGCAAAATAAATGTTTGGAACAATTCATGTTACCTTTGCTGATAGTGTGTTCTTATCAGAACCTCAGATATCCACTAAGTTATGCAGTTTAAGATATGATAGTGCTGTTGGGTCAGAGAGATAGGCTGAACACACACTTTACATGCAGGAGGCCCAGGTTCTATACCTGGCATTACTTGGTCCTGAGTACTTCCTTGGTGAACCCCTTGCCCACTTTAAAGAAAAAAAAAAGGTTAGTGTTGTTGACTTTTATCTGAGCCTGTTTTGCAAATAAGGGCCAATTGAGGCTTTCAGATAGTTTGAATAGCCGCCTTATTTTTCTTCACTAGTTTTGACTTCTTTATACTGTAAAACCTTAGAGACCCAAACTAGGTATTCAGAAAAATAGCCACAGAGCAACTATAATGTACCAGTAGTTGAAAAGAACTTTTAGGTCTTGCTATACAGCAGAAGCAATTTGTGTTCTTTTCCCTGTGATGGCTAACCAGCATGAATGTTCTAGAGATGGGAACCATCATCTCTTCAATGCCTCCAGCCCTGAGCTAGTCTGCCAGCAAGAGATTTTTGCCATGCCATGTCTGCTCATTGGAAGATTTCAAATAATTATTGGCTTCTAATTTATAGCAATTCAGTTTTGTCTCTGTTGTGAAGGTATTTATCTCCTTCATTCATTTTTCTTTTATTTTAGGCATTGTGATTTGCAATACTGTTAATAATAGGTTTTGTGCAACCCTGTCCTAGACCCACATCCTCTACCAGTTTCTGCTTCCCTCCACCATCTTTTAAACTTTGTTAACCCTAGTTGCCACCTCTGTTCAAAACAGGAAACTATATTGGATCTCATTGACCTTTTGTCTAAAGGAAAGCTGGGAAGGAGTGGTCAGAGAATGTGTGAAATACTGTTTAACCCCCACCTACTTGTTAGTGTCATCTCATTTCCTTTATGTTGCCATTGTGTTTTCCTAGGTCATCTGTCATTTTTTCCCCAAGGTAGAATGTTCTGTTCGTGGCAGTTTTACATTTAAAATACCAGGATACACCAGATCTTGCTCCCAGAAGCCTTTTTTTTTTTTTTCTCTGAATAGGGTTGGCTTAAGTGAGGTCGATCATAGAGAATCCCTAACAATTTGGGGATTTAACAGCTTGGAGAGGCCAGTTAGTGCTTTGTGGAGGTGAAAATAGTTGCCATGGTTACATGTGAGGTACCTTTGCTTTCCTGCCTTAGACCGGTCAGTGAACTGCCTGAAGTGCCTTTGAGCAGAAATCATTCTCTTGTGTTTAGTCTTGCACAGTCTTTTATTGTGATGAGTGTGAGCCCAAGTCTGCGGAAACTGGGTCTGGGATGCCCTAAGGCAACTGGCCACTGGCCTGTGACAGCCCTGAGGAGGACCAGTTTTTTGCCAATAGCTGCTGGGCTAGTGGATAGCCACCTGAGAGAAGGACTATTGCTATTAAAAAAAAAAGACAACTGAAACAAAAATGAGAAACAGTGGGGTCATCATCTGTGGTGATTTAGTGGGACCAGGAGAGATCAAGGGGTGCCCTGGAGCAATAATATCCTTTGATGGAACTAGGTTTTAAAAATTTCTTAGAGGGAGGGGGTGGTTTGGGGCTATGCATGGTTGTGCTCAGGAGCTATTCCTGGCTCTGTGCTCAGGAGTCATCCCTGGAGGTGCTTAGGGAACCATGTGGTTACCAGAGATTCGTCAAGGTCCACTGCTTGCCAGGCAAGCACTTTAATACCTGTGCTGTCTCTCTGACCCAAGGGGGATGGTATTAATGTGCTTTTTGTTCTAGATCATCAACTGCCAGTAGCCTAGGGGTTTTGTTTGTTTCTTCATTAGTTCCACAGCATACTTGTGAAAGCAGTTTTGCTAAGATATACTATGAAAACTGGAATTTTGAAACTGCCTACTTTTGATTTTTAAGTGACTTAATTTAGATTTTGCTACCCACCCATTCAGAAATACAATTTGAAGAAAATTAAATTGAGTCAAAACTTTCGGGGCTAAGTGTAAGACTCAGAGCGTGTGCTTCCTCCACCATTGTCTCAGTGTCCCCCATACCCCCTTAAACTGCCTGTGGGGCAGTCTCATTTTAAGCATGCCTGCTTAAAGTTCTGCATTTCATTAGGTAAAGATTCCAGTTCTTAGTATGTTATATGACCTTCATTCCATGCCCTTCTTCATAAAAATCTCTGGACCAGAAGCTTATCTCCCTACTGCCCACATCTGCTGGTTGGCTTTGGTATCTCAGTCCTGTCTGACTTCTTTCAGCACCTTCTCCTTGTCACAGTCTGACTTCTACCACCTGTTCACGCCCCTGTTTGCTTACCTGAACCATCTGCTTCAACCAAATGTTCAAGATCTACCCCAGTTTGAAAGAGAGAGAGAGAGAGAGAGAGAGAGAGAGAGAGAGAGAGAGAGAGAGAGAGACAGAGAGAGAGACAGAGAGAGACAGAGAGAGACAGACAGAGAGAGACAGAGAGAGAGACAGAGAGAGACAGAGAGATAAAGAGATAGACAAAAGAGAGAGAGCTTGGCATGTATCTGCCCTAGCATTTCCCTTCTTTGTGGTAATATAAACTTTCTAACTATTGAGTTAGTTCTCCCTGGATTTTTTTCTACTGGGATAAAGTTAACTTGGTTCTATCACTTCTGTTGAATTTTTATTATGTTTCCTTCTGTCATCAAACTCTGCCTTTTATATTGCTTATTTATATAATTATAGTAAGCCTCTGATTATAGTTGGGGAGTTGTTCCCACTAATTATTTGACAAAGTTAACTTTGATAGGTTACATCTCTGATCTTGATTTCCAAGTGTAGTTTTGTTTTGGGGTTCTGGGATCATACTCAGCATTGCCCAGGGGTCACCCCTGGCAGTGCTTAGGGGACTTTATATGGTTCCAGGGATTGAATTGGAGTCGGCCGCTTGCAAGGCAAGTGCTTTACCCTCTAGACTTCCTCTCTAGCTCTTTCAAATGTAGTTTTGGAAAGCCTTCTAAGATTTTGTGCGAAGATCTTTTAAGTACTTATTTCTCTTAATTGAGACACAAAGCCTTCTTGACATTCTTCCCATCTGCAAATGAAATCACAGAAATAGTTAAACCAGTTTTTCTTTCATTAAAAAGTAAAGAGAGGTTTTTAAAATTTCAGGGCTAGGATGAATGGAGACGTTACTGAGACCGCTCTAGAAAATCGACGATCAACAGGATGATGATGATGATGATGATGATGAAAAAGTCATGGCACTGCTTTGAAATGTCTACTTAACTTTTTTTTTTAATTGAATCACTGTGAGATCCAGTTACAAAGCTTTCATGTTTGCGTTTCAGTCATACAATGATTGAACACCCGACCCTCCACAGCGTACATTTTCTACCACCAATGTCCCCAGTATCCATTCACCCCACCACCCTGATCCCACCCCTACCTCTGCCTATATGCAGAAAATTTCCCTCTTACTTTCACTCTACTTATGGGTATTATGGTTTGCAATACAGATAGTGTTTGGCCATAATGTTTGGTCTTTTATTTACTTTCAGCACACATCTCCCATCCCGAGCTATCGTACCAGCCATAATTGACTTACTGATCCCTTCTCTCTTCCAGCTGCCTTCTCCCCCAGATCATAAGTCAGGTTTCCAACTATGGAGCAGTCTTCCTGGCCTTTGTCTTTACTGTCCTTGGGTTTTAGTCTCATATTATTATGTTTTATATTTCTACTTAACTTTTAAGTAATAAAATTCACATGAAATAAGGGCTGGAGCCATAATACAGTGTCTTGTACACGCCTGATCTGGGTTCGATTCCTGGCACCCCATATGGAGCATCACTATGAGTAATTCCTGAGTGCAGAGCCAGGGTTAACCCCTGAGCACCTCCAGCTGTTGCCCCAAAACAACAGCAACAAAAAAACTTACAAAAAGTAACATGAAATAGACTACATGATTCAAGATCATGAGATAGCCTAGCAGAGAATCACCTCTGGAGCTAGCATGGTAAGAATGTGGATCCTGGGTCCTCCCCTGAGTGACACTGTGAAGTGTTTCTCTGTCCGTGAGCGAGCCTCAGGTCCTGCTTCTGTGCAACAGGGTGGTGAGTTGCTAACAAGGATCAGCTGTTTCCTTTTTAGTTATTTCCATGGAAGGATTTGGTAAGAGGGCTCTGGTGCTTCATGCCTTTTGGATAAATACTTGATGGAGTCCTTGGAGGCAGATTAAGATTCAGTTATTTTGAGAAGGAAAAGCATTCCAGGGATGGGGAACCAGTTGAACAAAAGACTGAGAGCAAGTTCATACAGAGCTTTGCAAATATATGCAGGGAAAGACCTTGAGGAGAGTAATGTATCCCAAAACAATAAAACGTGTTTCATGTTTAAGGACCATAAGAAGGGCCTGTAGAGACAGCAAGTAGGGCAGGGTGCTTAACCTTACATGTAGCTGACCTAGGTCGATCCCCAGCACCTTATATGATCCCCTGAGCCCTTCCATGAGTGATCCCTGGTCTCAGAGCCAGGAGTGAGCCCTGAGTACCACCAAGTGTGGCCCCCAAACCAAAAGCCAAAACAAAACCTAAAAAACTGTAAAGAATGAAACACTTAAATTAAAATTTCTGTATTTTCCAAATTTGATATTCCCCAAATCAGAGGAATTGGTGTAGTTGTAATTTATTAACAAATATATTAATAAAATTTAGGGTCTGTCATTTGAAATACCTAGGGAACTGTTGTAGAAGTTACTTTTGTAGGTTTTGGTTAGTATTAAAATAAGGTTCATTGAGCCAGAGAGATAGTACAATGGGCAGGGAACTTGCTTCGCATGCCACTGACTTGGGTTAATACCTAGCACCGCATAATGTTCCCCCAAACCCACCTCGAGTGATCCCTGAGTCTAGGATAACATTGGGTTGTCCTTGCTGCAGAGAACTTAGTTTTATCTGGTTACACCCATCTCTGCCGCCCCTCCCCCCCCTGCCAGTCACTCCCATTCCTTTGTTTATCTGTAAACTCTTCTCTGTGCTCTCCTTCTCAACCAGTTAATCACGTTTTTCTCTTAATTAGGTTCTGTTAATTTATAAGATCAGATCTTTCTAAGGAACTGAACTTGTAAGTTATATCTTTTGCGTAGTTTACCTTAAAGCAATGTCCTTTTTGTATGGATATAGGAAGACAGTTAATATTATGCTTTTGTGACTTGGGAGTTAATTGACTTCAAATAATATTCACTCCTGGACATCTGCTTTCTTGACTCAGTTGCCCTTAGTTCCTAGCACCCCAAAAGCAGGGTCCCGATGAGGGACTGAATGGACCCAGGGCAAGCTGTGAGCTACTCTGGCATCGAAATGGGCCAGGCCAAGCGCCATAATAAACTATAAGTTAAGAGCACGTTCATGGACAAACTCTGTCATGACCCAAAAGAGGTAACTGGATAAGGACCCTGCTGGGGTTAGGAAGACTAACCTGGCCTAAGGACTGTGGTCTGGAATATATAGTGAGATGTCCTCAGGAAGAACCAAACTTTAAGTTTGATATATCTCTTACTGTGCTCATGCAGAATGTCTGTATCACTGTATCACTGTTATCCCGTTGTTCGTCGATTAACTCGAGCAGGCACCAGTAATGTCTATTATACTCAGCCCTGAGATTTTAGCAGCCTCTCCTTACTGTCTTTCACAATGATTGGAGGCTCTATCAGGGTCAAGGAAATGAGACCTATTGTTACTGTCTTAGGCATATCGAATATGCCACGGGTAGTTTACCAGGCTCTGCCATGCAGGCGGGATACTCTCAGTAGCTTGCCAGGCTCTCCGAGGGGTATGTATATATCTTATTGTATTGGGGATATGAATACGCCATAGGAAGCTTGCAAGGCTCTCCTGTGCGGGCAGTAGACTCTTGGTAGCTTGTCAGGTTCTCCAAGAGGGAAAACAAGGCTAGTAGAACAAGCTTCTGGGAGCTTGGTCTTATAGTCTCTGTATAATTGGCCGTTGGGGGGATTACACGGTGCTGGGGGCAGTTTGTGAGTGTGGCTGCCAAGCTACTGGAAAATTGGGGGTGTGGGGGCTGGAGAGATAGCACAGCGGGTAGGGTGTTTGCCTTGCACGCGGCCAACCCAGGTTCAAATCCCAGCATCCCATATGGTCCCCTGAGCACCGCCAGGGGTAATTCCTGAGTGCAGAGCCAGGAGTAACCCCTGTGCATCGCCAGGTGTGACCCAAAAAGCAAAAAAAAAAAAAAAAAAAGAAAAGAAAAGAAAATGGGGGGTGTGGATGGAGAAGGCTCAGTCCCAATCTGAGCAGGCTTGGAGATCTCAGCCCCGGGTCCTGCACACCTGGGTTCCTCTGCCGGTTCCTTCATGCGTGAGGCTTGTCCAAACAGAATGACATTACTAGAAATATTAGAAGTAAATTTACTACAACTATTTAAGTGGATTGCTAGCTGAGGAAAGAAGAAAGCAACACACCCTGGATGGAGTCCCACCCTTGGGCAGATCTAGTAATCTGGAATAATCTCCTTAGATGAGATTTTTGTCCTTGAATTAATCTCCTGGAGGAGTGGCCTTATCCCTCTTTGTTGGTTTGTTAATGTCAACCCCACCTTTGTATCACCACCCTATGTGATTGCTATATAAACCAAGACTGTAAGATCAGAAGGGGAATCCAGATCCACTCAGGGGAAGCAGAGGAAGAGAGTCCAGAGGCAGTGGGCGTCAGAAGCTAGAGAGAATCCAGGACTCAGTGAGGCGCAGAGGAGAGTCAGAAGGAGAGCCAGTTTCAGAGACAGCAGAGAGATAGCAGAAATAGAGAGATAGAGGAGCTGGATACAGTGGGAAGAAAGAATTGCACAGTTAGACAGAGGCACACACAGAGAGAGGGTTGGAGAGAGCTGGGAGAGACGAGAGATGAGATTGAATAAACTGCAACTAATCAGCAACGAGCTTGGTCCTTATTCTTCATTCGTCCATCCAAGGCAACAGCCATTCCGGGTGGAGAAGTGGCTCGAGAGCACTGAAAGCGGGCGAGAGAGAGCCGCCCGGAGACCCTGAGAACATCCTTTCACGTGTAATCCCCGAGTGCGTGAGGGACTTACACAGCCCTAAGGTTGTGGATTTACAGAGCTCTGCAGGCATGTGAGGATTATACATCTGAGCACAGAACCAGGAGGAAGCTTTGAGCAATGGTGGTGTGGCCGCAAAACAAAATAAAACAAAAATTTAGGTTCATTTAGCAACCAAGGAAATAATTCTATTGGAATGAACTTTAGCACTTGATGACTTTTTTTCCCAAGTGATTTGTTTTACAAGAACCAGGTATTAGTATAAGGAATATGAACTGACATTTAAGCCATATCCTGGTCCTTTATTTTTGAAGTAGTACTATTGTATTTTAATTTCTAGTCTGAATTTTCTTTAGTGCGCTTTTTTTTTGGGGGGGTGCTCTTTTTGGGTCACACCCTGTGATGCACAGGGGTTACTGCTGACTTATGCACTCAGGAATTACTCCTGGCTGTGCTCAGGGGACCATATGGGATGCTGGGAATTGAACCTGGGTCAGCTGCGTGCAAGGCAAACACCCTACCCGCTGTGCTATCGCTCCAGCCCCTTTAGTTCTTTAAGGTGGAAAATTTTAAATTAGTACTAAGAAATTCCCCCTGCTAGATTTTTAATTTTAATATTTTAAAATTTAAAATTTTAAGATTTACCTGATTCCTGATTTTATTAGAAAATTTAAAATTTGATATTATTTGAGATATCAATTTTATAACGTATACAGTGGCATAGATAACATGTATACAATAATGTTAACATTTATGGTTTTAATGTACAATTATTGTACTCTGCACCACCAAAGTCCCTTACTGTTATTTCTGATCTGCCTTGCCATTACTCCACCACCTCCCCACTACAAGGTAATTTTCGACAAAAAATGTTAATGTAAGAAATAAGTAAAAAAAATAAAAGGAAGAAGAATCTAAAAAACAAATGCAATTTTCCATGGTGTTTTTAAAGCTTAGTTTAGAGGATGATTTATTTAAAGCTGTGATGCACTTAAATATTAATTCTAGTTAGGAAACTTCTCACTTTTGTTTATGAAGCAATTGTGTTTCATAATTCTATGGTAACATCATTAGTCAGCTCTAACAATAGATGTTTTTCATAACTCTTAAGGAAAGAAATAAAAGTATTCAGACTAAACAGTTCTGATCAGATTTCATGCAACATATATTTTTTAGTATTTTCTTAATTTTTAAAATAATTTCCTGCAGGTAAAAGTGCGGTGTTAAAGTGTCTACTGGATATCCACAAAATTTTTCAGGAAAATGACCCAGCTTACATTTTAAATGATCTTTACATCTCAGACTACTGTGTGTGGATTCAGAAAGCCAAGTAAGTTTTTAGTTTCCTCCATGTCTCTTAAAAATTTTTCTTTTCTGTCATTTACAAAGCTGTTAATAATAGAATATCAGGCATTCAGTGTTCCAAATTAACACACTACCAATGTCAGTGGCCCTTCACCAATGACCCAAGGTTCTCTCCCCACTACACTTTCTTAGCATATTATACTCCATTTCTGGAACCCCTACTTAGGAGATAGAATTTGAAATAATCTGGGTGGATAAACTTTAATGAAAGCGACTAAACACTTTAAGAAGTAACTGGATCTATACCAGGAACCTGATGTTCTTGCTTAGGGAGGAGGAAACAGATGGCAAAAGTTCATTATACTAGGAAAAAATTTGTGCAACCTGGAAAACAGTTGTTAAAGTAGAAGTTATATCTGTTGTTACACACCAACTGTCCCTGTGTCTATAGTTTATTCACACTGGGTTGTGAGAGTGTGTGTGTCTTAGAGGACACAAACCTAATCGATTCTTTTTACAAGAGTTTGGTTAACCACTGACTTATAGAATCTGGTATTTAGAGTCTGAAAAATACTTGTAACATGATTCTTGGCAGCACAAGTATTAAAGGATCTAAATACTTATGGTTGGATCCCTCACACTTGGTGTTCATGTGTGGAAATCAAAAAGTTTCTCATAGTCAACACTCAAGGGAACATGTAAGTTTAAAAATCAAGTGAATTTTCACTTTGTGAAAAAGTTTTAAAGACCTGATTATTCTCAGACTCGCCCCAATTTTCCATTTTGGGATCAAGGGACTATTGATTGAGAACATTGAGAGTTCTTTATTGGACTTGGTATATTTATTCTTTTGGTTTTGGGGCCACACCCAGCAGTGCTCAGGGCTTACTCCTGGCTCTGTGCTCAGGGATCACTCCTGGCAGTGCTCAGGGGGACCATATCTAGGTGTCGGAGACCAAATCCAGGTTGGCCACATGCAAGGCAAATGCCTTCCTCACTGTACTCTCTCCAGCCTCAATTGGACTGATTCTTAAGAGATTTAGAATTGAACCTCTTAAACTGTGTGAACCTGTATGGCACTGGGACTGTATAAGCTTAAACCTAGTTTTAAAATAAAGATCCTTTTATCCTTATAAGGATATGGATCTTTATTTTAAAACTACGTTTTAAAATATTTGTATCCTTATAGGGATATTAGGGTGGAGTGATAGCACAGCAGGTAGGGCGTTTGCCTTGTATGCGGCCGACCCAGGTTTGATTCCTCCATCCCTCTGAGAGGGCCCAGCAAGCTACTGAGAGTATCTCGCCCACATGGCAGAGCCTGGCAAGCTACCTGTGGCGTATTTGATATGCCAAAAACAAGTCTCACTTGGAGACTTTACTGGTGTCTGCTCGAGCAAATCGATGAGCAACGGGATGACAGTGATACAGTGATAAGGATATTAAAGTTATTGTCAAAGCATTTATTTTAATAATAAAATGTTTTAAAATATTAAAATTTAAAACTATTACTAAAATATTTGATATCCTTTATGAAGATATTAAAATAAATATCTTTATAGAAGGTCTTAATGGCCCCTGTTGAAATAGAACAGTCTTCACACTCTTTCCTCTAAGGATACTTTTTTGTAGCATTTTCAACGGTTTTTCATAACAAACAATACAAAATATATTATTTCGGTTCTGCTTTGGGACAGAGATTGGGGTTTGGAATGGAAACATACGAAATAATGTGGTGGGAAGGTGTAATGGTCGAGGGATTGGTGTTTGAATATGAAATGTAATCAAATATTGTGAACTACCTTATAAAAATAAAATAAATATCCTTATTAAATTTTAAACACCTATATTTCGGGAATCACATAAAAATTTCTCAGGCTAAATAGGGTCACTAGTGGAAAAAGTTTAAGAAGCTTAGCTTTGGAAAATAGTATTGTATCATTTGTGATTAAGAGAAAAATAATCATGGATTTGTACTATTCCTGTGATTGGTTAATCAGTGTGTTAGTGTGACTTTAATGGCTGTTTTCAGTGTGCCATTATATAGAATTCACATTTGATTTCTGTTCATGGGGACGCAATTATATTGTAATGTAAAAGAAAAATACTTGAAACTATACCTGTTGTAAGGAAAATGCTTTGGGACTGCTCAGGATAACGCCTAATAGCATACAGCAGGTGGTGTTAGCATTTGTGTTGGAAATCTAGATTTCGCCAGATGGAAAATTGCATCTTAACCCCTGAGATCATAATAGCATGTCATCACTTCATTTGATCCTTCTGCTAATTGAGCTTATCAAATACTCTGCTGCCGTTTCCTATTGTTTTCATAATAAAATTAAATTGAAATGGTCTATTTGTGTGAGGTTAGGTTTTTCTTGTTTCTTTCACAATGAGGATTTTATAAACACGTAATGAGCTTTGAGATTTGTGCAAGGATCCCATTTCTACAAGTGCCTTTCTCTGTGGCACTCCATGTTAACTAGAAAGAAGATTGTATTTCATTAAAGGGAATATGCCCTTATGTTGATGTGGATCCCAAATTATTAGATTTGGTTTCTCTTAAAATTATTTTTCTCTTGGTTTTTAAATGGCTAGAAATTTTAGAAAATTGGTGTTTCTAATCCTTGTTAGGATACTAGAAATTTTTTTAAAGGAATAATAATGTGTAGGAACTTCTAAGGCTGTTGTTGTTGTTGTTGTTGTAGGAACTTCTCCGGTTGTTGTTGTTGTTGTTGTAGGAACTTCTCTGGTTGTTGTTGTTGTTGTTGTTATTATTATTATTATTGTTTAACTTTATCCATTCTTTTCCGTAAGAAAGCTGTGTTGTTCACACTTTGTTAGTACTGCACTGCCAAGGATAAAACACGCCAGGCCTGCCCTTCTCATGGAGTCACATCCCTGGCCAGCTCATTGTTAACTTTGAACTCTGCTTCAGCCCAGCTCGGAGTGTATTAGATTGCAGTGTCCAGTCCTAATTTTCATAGCTAATTCCTTCCTTACCATTCACCTTCTGGTTTCTTTTTCTAGTTTATCAGTGAACTCTCCATCTTGTTTTTGTGTTTTTAAAAATAGTCTTGCAGACACTGGAGTGATAGTACAGCAGGTGGGGTGCTTTCTTTGCAAGTGGCTGACCTAGATTTGATCCCTAGTACCCTATATAGTCCCCAAAGCACTGCCAGGAGAGATAGCTAAGCTCACAGCCAGGAGTAAGCCTTGAGCACTGCCGGATGTGGACCAAAAACCAAATAAATAAATTTAAAAATAGGCCTGTGTTATTTTTAGTCTCTATTTGATGTTTTTAATGATAACAGTGAAGTGTGCAGGTTTTTTTTTTAAGTCTGTAAATTTTTATTTGGAATACCAGACATGCTGAATTTTTAGTAAGAATAGCAACCCATTTTCACAGTTAAACATTTGCTTCAGTAAGCAGTAATTTTTTTTCTTTTTTTAAAAATCTTGATTGTTGGGGCTGGAGTGATAGCACAGTGGGTAGGGCGTTTGCCTTGCACATGGCCCACCCGGGTTCAAATCCCAGCATCCCATATGGTCCTCTGAGCACCGCCAGGAGTAATTCCTGAGTGCAGAGCCAGGAGTAACCCCTGTGCATCGCCAGGTGTGACCCAAAAACCAAAAAAAAAAAAAAATCTTGATTGTTAAAGTTATTCTGCACTGGGCTGGAAAAATAGTACAGTGAGTAGGACTCTTGCCTTGCATTCACCCATTCCATGTTTGATCCCCATCATTCCATATAGTCTCTTGAGCCTGCTAGGGATGAGTACTACTGCAGAGCCAGGAGTAACCCCTGAGCATTGCTGGGTGTGGCGCCCAAACACTTGTTGAAATATGGGTAGAAAAGTTATTTGTATATTGGTTCAATGTGGTTGAGGGACACAGTTATGTTGCTTTAGTAGAATGTAGTTAACTTTTTCCAGTGTCATATAGAGCAGTGATTTTCACCCTTTGTACACCTGCCATTCAAGTGGGAATACTGTGGAGGTCTTAACAGTTTTGATGTGAAGAGTTGGAAGATTATTCAGATTTGGCTAAACCAAATAAAGTTGCGGGAGCAAACTTCAAGAGTGTTTCAGCCAATAAGGCCAGAAGGAAAGGGCCTGCTTAGAAAGCTCAAAAGCTTAGAGTGGGTGGATCATAGAACAGGAAGGGGAAGACAGAATTGGAGTATTCATTCCTTTGGCAGTGGTTCATGGAGAGCCTCAGCCATTGGTTGCTCTTTGCAGGACTGTAGCTCAGTGATCGGGCACTTACCTTGACTGTGTGAGGCCCTGAGATGATCCCCGGTACCACACAAGATGCAGGAAAATGTCTGAATTCTGTCTTGTTCATATGTAGAACAACTGAAGATTTTAAGTTGTGGCGTGCTAGCAGTGTGTGACTGATGAGATGTAGATTCTGGGATGATCTGTCCAGTCCCGAGGAAAATGAATCAAAAGGTGGAGCATGGTGTCAAGACTGAGGCATGGAAGTCTTGAGACTATCATGGCAAGGGAGGTAAGGTAGACAGGTGAGGTACCCTAGCAAGGTAAGGCAGGCCTGGTGACTCAGGCCAAAGACAGAGAGCTGAATCAGGGTAGAGAACATGAGGAGGAGAGACTGGTTAGATCTGAGGGGTAGTTAAAAGCAGGACTCAGTACTGTTTGGAGAGAGGAAAGGGGTGGTGAACGGTGAGATCCAGGGTTTGATCTGGCCAGTTAATGATGCCACAGTGAGGTGTATTTGTCGAAATGTTGGAGAGGATGTAAGTTGCAAGGGGAGGGAGACAAAGAGTGTAGTTTTGAAAACACCTATTTGAGGTCTGACAGAATATCTATAAGTAGGAGCAAGCAAGGAGCAGAGGGATAGCACAGTGGGTAGGACCCTTGTCTTGCATGTAGCCAATCTGGGTTCAATCCCCGCATCCCAGTGTGGTCCCCCTGAGCCCTGCCATCAGTGATCCCTGACAACAGGGCCAGTAGTAAATCCTGAGCATCATTGGGTGTTACCCAAAACAACAAAAATAAGTAGTATTTGGAACATAGATACATAAATAGAAAAGATAGATGGAGAAAATCTTGAGTAAATACGAATGCACATGAGTATAATAATAATCAGGAATGGATGAGTTCCAGGCTAAGCAGAGAAATAGACAAGTAAAATGTGGAAGCACCACCTTGAATAGTTCCTGGTTGTAGTGGTTGGATGTTAGATGGGCAAATATGAATGAGAGGTGTATTTGCATTTGGATCTCAGTTTTATTTATCTTTGTACTGTCTCTTTATCATTGTCACTTGTGAGGTCATGGTGGCTAAGTGTCTAAGTATATATACTCCATGACGCATGCCATTCAGACTTTCTTTTAGTTAACATGGGGGATTCGTTAGGCATGTTCTTGGTTATTTTCTGGCACCCCAATGCTGGACTCCAGGAGCTATCATGAAGAGAGACAGATGGCTCACTCTTGGACTGAATTGCTTTTTCCTGCAAGTCTTATCCTGTTCCTTTTTAATGTCCAAGGAAGAGAAAATCTACTTTGGCTCTGAATCTTTATCGTCTCTACTTTCAGTGGAGGTAAACCTCATTTGGGATACTAAGAGAAGGATAGTGTGGTTGGCTTAACAGGGCTAATGTCTTTTCCCTTGTCCTCTTGGTCACAGTGGGCTTGGGGTATGGCTGCTCCATTAGGGTCCACTTTGTCACTATTGAGTAGCTTTTCTCCGAGAAGGGTGCGGCATGAAGTCAGCTGCAGAAGCCACTGCCGTGAGCCTTAAGCAAGGGAAGCCCTGGTATCTGCTGACCATATCACTGATCTGTGAAGAGGCAGCATTGCAGGTAAGTGTTAAGTGTGTCTTAAAATTCAGACATACCAGGGTAATCAGACATTGTAGGCGTTTTTGCTTTTTCTGTGGGAAGTTACTTTTCTGGCAAAGGCTAAAAGATGAAATGTTACATTAACTGCCAATGGTCTGCATATTGCATATCAGAATTTCAAGAAACAATAGTGCAATATTCCAAGCAAGTTAAGCCTCCTTGAATTGAAATCATTCTTGCTAAGGTGCTTATTCAGGCACGTCAAGTTGCTCTTTAGTTTTTCTGTTTATTTTTAATTAAATCCACAAATTCATCCTGGACAGGAGTGAGTTTTATCTTCACAAGAAAGATTAGTACACGCCAGTATCCATTCCCACGCATCCCTTCAGTATGTTTTCATAAAGAAAAGATTTACTTAATGGTTCTTTACCTTATCACCAGCTGTTCAGCAATGCCCACTGGGACTGCTGCTCTTCATCAGACTTCTTACAAGAAATGTTCTAGTAAATCATAGGATTGCCAGTGTTCCTACCGGTTTCTGACTAAAAGAAACCTTTGGAATGATATAAATGGTTCCCAGACTGTGCATATTGAGGAAATTGGCAGAAGAATTATATATCTAAAAGTTACTAAAAGCTATAAGGATATATATACATGATAAGCCTTCAGTATCTGTATTGAAAACTATATAGCCCAAAGAGAGGTGGCGGGGGTTGGAGAGGGAGAGAGAGAGAGAGAGAGAGAGAGAGGAAAAGTACCTGCCATAGAAGCAGATGGGGGTGGGGAGGGAAACTGGGGATATTGATGGTAGGAAATGTACATTGTTGAAGGGGTGGATATTGGAACATTGTATGACTGAAACCCAATCGTGAACAACTTTGTAACTGTGTATCTTACTGTGATTCATTTAAAAAATAAATAAAAGTTGCTAAAGTTTTGTGTGTGAGGGAGTGTATTTACTGGTTTTTGCTTGCTTTTGTTTGTTTGTTTGTTTGATTGATTTTGAACCACACCTGGCAGTGCTCAGGTCTTATTCCTGGCTCTGCACTCAGGAACCACTTCTGAAAAGCTCGGGGAACCGAATGGGATGCTGGGGATCGACCTGGGTAGGGTTCTGTGCAAGGCAAATGTGGCATCCACTATTGCTCTAGTCCCTGGCTTCTTTTTATTTTGTAATTTCTATCTACCTTAACCATTTTATTATTACTTTATCATGTTTAAAATTTAACTTTGTAAACTGATTTTCCCTGACTTCCCCTCTCTTTGTTGTTGCCGTGCATCCCCATTCCAGAGTGTGGTGCTCACCTTGGGGTACTCTCTGAGCACTCCCCTTTCTTTAGTTGTGGTGCTTGCATATGTGCCCTCCAAGAACCCAACTCTTTTTTTTTTAATTGAATCACCGTGAGATCCAGTTACAAAGCTTTCATGTTTGAGTTTCAGTCATACAATGATCAAACACCCATCCCCCCACCAGTGCATTTTCCACCACCAACGTCCCCAGTAAGCCCCTCCACTCCAGCCTTTGTGGGAGACAATTTCCCCCATCTTATCTCTCTCCTTAGAGCCCAACTCTTCCTCCCCCCCCTTTTTTAGAGCTCAAATCTTTTTTTTTTTTATTAGAGAATCACTGTGATGTACAGTTACAAACTTATGAACTTTTGTGTTAGCATTTCACTCATACAGTGACCGTTTACCCATCCCTCCACCAGTGCCCATTCTCCTCCACCAATGATCCCAGTATCCTTCCCACCACCCCCACCCCATTCCCCCCACCCCACTCTGCCTCTGCGGCAGGGCATTCCCTTTTGTTCCCTCTCCTTTTGGGTGTTGTAGTTTGCAGTAGAGGTACTGAGTGGCCTTCCTGTTCGGTCTATGTCTACTTTCAGTAGAGCTCACTCTTGAGTTGTGCTCTGGCGTGCTCTGGTTGGGATGCTCATCAGGGCCTGTGGTGACCCACATGCCTGTTTGCCAGGAGTTACATTCCTGGTGCTCAGGCTCATGAAGCCTTTTTGTTTGTTTTTAGGCCACACCCCACAGTGTTCAGGGCTTCTTCCTGGTCTTGTTGATGTCGGTGAGCCCCACGGGCCTCTGCCACCGACTCCCAGGGTTACTGGGTTCTTGCCTCGCAGAAAGAATTTCAGGAATAGACAAGCATTGAAGTAAAACAGATTTTATTTGGAGGTTTTGAAGAGGAAGAGGAAGAGAAAGTGGGAGAATGGAGAGTAATGTGCTCAAGAGAGAACCAGGCTTCCCCAATGGCGGAGAGAGCCCCTACACACATCCCAGCATTAGACATGAAAGCATGAAAGTACATATCTCAAGAGGGGAGATGCAGGCGATGCTTGTGCTCAGTCCTCACATGTGCTCTGCCATGTGGGCACAAGCAGCACATGGGCTTGGGCAGCATATGTGTGCCTTTCCTTTGTTCAAGGTGGCTTTTATAGGGATTTTCCAACCTGCCCCCACCTTGGTGCTCTGCCTAAGTAAAAGTCCATTGCTTAGGAGGTTGCCAAAGCGGGTAGGGTTGGGAGTGGTGATGGCCTTCTTTGAATTTCCTTTCCTGGCCTTTTGTTTCTGCTGGAGTTACTCCGGTTCTGTTGCTGGTGCCAGGTGAGTCTTTTCAGGTCTCAGTTCTGGTTTTCTACGAGGTTGCTTTTGCAACTTCAGGACTATTACTTCCCAGGAAACTTATTGCCATTGCCTTGCAAGTGAGCCTTTCCTATCTGCCTGCCTTCCTGCATCACTGTGCTCAGGGATCTGTCCTGGGAGGGATTGGGGGACCATGTGGGATGCTGGAAATCAAACCTGGGTTGGCTACGTGCAAGGCAAGCACCTGCCCAGTATACTATCTGGCCCCTCTTGCACCTTTTTGATACAGTTGCTTTCCCTGGGGATACCACCCTGTGTGGTGCTCATGCCCAGCACATGTGGCAGTGCCTAGACTAAACATACAGTGATGCAGGCAGATAGGAAAAGCTCACTTGCAAGGCAATGGCAATAAGTTTCCTGGGAAGTAATAGTCCTGAAGTTGCAGAAGCAACCTTGTAAAAAAACGGAACTAAGGCCTGAAAAGACTCACCTGGCACCAGCAAGGTGGTAAGGCAGGCGCTGCAAGCCACTCGCTCTTCCTCCAGGCCCCTGCCTACCTTGTTTAAAGAAAGTTATTTTTTAAAGTTTTTGATATACAGAAAAATTGTGAAAATAGTGTGAGAGTTCTCAGTTTCCCTCATTATGTTTAGTCTATTTGGTCTGATTTGAGGAGAGCAGGGGTCGCAATAAATGAACTATTACTGACCAATACTAAAGTCTCTTTAGTCTTTCCCTGTTTTTATCTAGTGTCCTTTCCTAGGAAGCTATTATTTGCGGGGTAGATGCTTGAATTCATGTCAGTGATGCTCCATTTCTTGCACATTTTCACTATCAGAACTTGTATACTATTAAATAAACGTTGATATTAAGGATACATTGTGAATCTAAATTGTGAAAAAAATGGCACATTGGAGAGCTTTCAGGAACTTGAAATATAACTTAATTATTTCTTTTTTGACATGCACTGTGGGCATCATGATTATGACAGATTAATAAAATTGGAGATTTATAAATATAATTGGTTGGTGGCAGAAAAAGAGTACAGAGATTAAAGCATTTGCCTTGCATGCAGCTGACCCTGGTTCATCCCTGGCCCTATATATGCTCTCTCCAACACTGCCAGGAAAGCCCTGAGCACAGAGCCAGGAGTAAGCCCTGAGCACATCTGGGTGTGGCTCAAGCCCCCAAACCCCAATTTATCTAAAAAGCACGGTTTTGTATTTTTCTATTTTTTTCTTTTTCTTTTTTCTTTTTAGTTTTGGGGCCACACTTGGTGATGCTCAGGGGTTACTCCTGGGCCTGGACTCAGGAATCACTCCTGGTGGAGCTTGGGGGACCATATGGAATTCAAAGGATCGAACCCCGGTTGGCCATGTACAAGGCAAGAGCCTTACCTTCTGTATTATGGCACCAGGAGCCCCACTCCTATATATTCTTAAGGTGGAAAAGGTTGGAGAAATAAATGGGAAAAATACATATTAATTTTTTTTTTCAGAGGTGACTTGTCAGCTGCCAAACTAGGCAGTGCTCAGCATTTGTCTCTGTCCACACAGATACCTGCAAGTGGCAAGACCCTGTGGACTGTGACAGGGCCCTGTGTGGCTTGCTTCTGTCTTTTGCTCCAGACTTGCCAGGTTCTTGGGTTAGGCTTGTTTGAGGCTCAGGAGCTTTTTGTATCCTATAATTAGACCCTGTGTGAACGAATTGGTATTTTCCTTACCCTCCTTGCTTTTCTGTAGTTTTACACATCAAAGGTCTTCAGCAGATTTTTATTGAAGACCTACAGGCTCAAGGAAGTGGTGGGGGAGGGACACTGGAGTCTCGGCATTGCAAACTTAGTTTTGCGCTTCTACAGACTTTTCATCGTTCTGGCTTGGCCTCATGGCTCTTTCAGAGCAGCATGTGTTGATTAATGGGGCACATGTATGGTTATCAGACTCAGAGTGTTCTGTTTAAGGAGAGCTTTGCACTTTGTCAAGGGTGTCCTTTGAATGCAGTCACAGAACGTTTTTTGTTTTTTTTTTTTTAATACAAAACCCATGACTTCAAGTACAATTTCTTTTCTCTTCTGCCTATTAAGATTGAAATCCAATCCTTGTTATAACATAATTATCGCAGCGAAGCCAGCAGGGATTCACTGCCTTAATATAAGGGGTGTGAAGTCCCCTAAATAAATAGAGGATTAATTACACTCACAGCATGTTGTGAAGGTGATGAGATTGATTGTGATCATTTGACTTGTCCCATTTCCTGTTCTGACTATGCCCCTGAATAAATAGAAGCTGGGAAGATGATAAATAGAGCGGCAGGCAGTGTATTACTGCACCCAGGGTGAGGATGGAGCCAGGGAAGGAAACTCTGGAGGTGTATTTTCACCTTTTGAGTGATATATGAGATTTACTTTGAATCCTTTTAAGTGGGTGGAGAGCAGCAAATTTCAGGTTCACATATAGATGTTTTTACTTAGTTTGCCCTTTTGGGTTTAAAGTAAAGAACATGTGAGCCAGTCTTTTCCCCATAGAAGGTATATGCTTTAATTAAAATGATAAATTAGGATTTTCATAAAGCAGGCTGAATCTTCTCTGAGACTGAATTTTGTGTTTGTCTTGCCTCCTTTTCTAGCAGTTATCTAATACTGTGAAATTGTGATTTCAGGTTATAAATTCTCCAATATCTTAAATTGCTGGGACCTCCAAAGTGAGTTGCACTTAACTAAGGGATCATAGGTGACACTATTTGGAGAGTACAGAGAGAATATAATAGACATGCCTATGGTTATTTTTTAAAATTATTTAATTGATTTATTGAATCACTGTGAGATACAGTTACAAAGTTTTCATGATTGGGTTTTGGTCAGTGATACAACACTCAACCCTTCTCCAGTGTACATTTCCCATCCCCAGTGGCCCCAGTTCCAGTTTTTGTCCTGCTCCACCTCCTGACCCCACCCCTTACCAGCCTGCCTCTGTGACTGACACTTTTCTCTCTCTCTCTCTCTCTCTCTCTCTCTCTCTCTCTCTCTCTCTCTCTCTCTCTCTCTCTCTCACACACACACACACACACACATTATGATTTGCAATACAGGAATACAGGTACTGAATGGTTATCATGTATTACCACTTTCCCTCCTTTCAGCACTCAGTTCTTTTTTTTTTTTTTTGTGCTTTTTGAGTCATACCTGGCTCTGCACTCAGGAATTATCCCTGGCGGTGCTCAGGGGACCATATGGGATGCTGGGAATCGAACCTGGGTCGGCCGCATGTAAGGCAAACGCCCTACCCGCTGTGCTATCGCTCCAGCCCCAGCACTCAGTTCTTGTTCAGAGTAATCATTTCCAACTGATCCTGATGTTGATGGGTCCCCCTGGTGATTTATGTGAAGTGGGGAAGAAAGACGTCACTTTACCCCAATCCGCCTGGGACCCAGGATGACTGGGTTCTTGTCTCGACTCATAGAAAAGAATTTCAGGAGTATGCAATCAGTGAAGTTAAATAGATTTTATTTGGAGGTTTTGAAGAGAAAGTGGGAGAGAAAGTGCTCAAGAGAGAACGTGAGCTTCTTCAAGGGCGGAGAGAGCCCTTACATACATCCTAGCGTTAGACATGAAAGTACACATCTCAAGACAGGAGGTGCGGGAGCCACATGTGCTCAGCCACATGGGCACAAGCTGCACATGGGCTTAGTTCCTGTTTTCTGCAAGGTTGGCCTTTTGCAACTTCAGAGCTATTACCTCCTGGAAATGTACTGCCATTGCCTGGGGAGGGGGCCTTCCTTCTCTGCCTGCCTGCCTACATCAGTCCCTTGGCCTTACTGCACTCGCCCCCCCACCTCCACCCCACCACCACCACCACCATTTATGGCAAGCTTCAGCCACGGACCAGGCCTCCTGGCTTTCTACTGTCTTTGGGTATTAGTCTCTTACTATGTTTTTTCATATATATGTATATATGTATATACACATACATATATAATATGTGTATATCTACATTTATGTATATGTACACATATGATATGTATATATATAATATATAATATATATTTATCTCCCTCAAACAAGTGCAATCATTTTATTTCTGTCCCTTTCCCTCTGACTCATTTTACTCAGCATGGTACTCTCCATGTATATACATATCAGCAAATTTTACTATTTTTTTTTTTTTACTTTTTGGGTCACACCCAGTGATGTTCCTGGCTCTGCACTCAGGAATTACTCCTGGTGGTGCTTGGGGGAAACATGGGATGCAGGGGATTGAACCCCTGTGGGCTGCATGCAAGGCAAATGCCCTTGTACTCTCGCTCCATCCCAAAATTATTACTTTATTTTCCTGGTGGCTCTGTAGTATTCCATTGTGTAGGTGTACCATAATTTTTTTTTATCCTATTGTTTGTTTTTGGGCACTCGGATTGTTTTCAGATTCTGGCTATCAAGAATAGTGCTTCATTGAACATAGGAGGGCAGATGGCTTTTCTGCTTTGTGTTTTTTGGAGCTCCTGGGTATATTCATAGAAGTGGTATTTCTGGGTCATATGGAAGCTCAATTTCTAGTTTTTGAGGAATGCCCCTATTGGTTTTTGTTGTTGTTGTTGTTGTTGTTGTTTTGCTTTTTTGTAACCTGCCACTTTACCATACAGATCTGTTGTTTCTAAAACATTTTTTGTAGAGTCTTTAGGATTTTCTTAATATAGTATTATGTCATCTGTGAACAGTGAAAGCTTGACTTCTTCCTTTCCTATCTGGATGCACTTGATATCTTTTTCTTGCCTAACTGCATTTCCAGTACTATATTGAATAGGAGTTATGACAGTGGGCAATTTTGTCTTGTGCCTGATCTTAGAGGGAAGGCTTTTAGGTCCCCCCCCCCCCCCCATTGAGAACAATGCTTGCTGTGGGTTTGTGGTAAATGACTTAGTCTCTATTGAAGAAAGTTCATTCAATTCCCATTTTGTTGAGTTTTTATCATGAGTGGGTGCTGGATCTTTTCAGATGTTTTCTCTGCATCTATTGATATGATCATGTTTTTATCCCCCTTTTATTTACATGGTGTATTATGTTGATTGACTCGCCAATGTTAAAACATCCTTGCATCCCCAGGATGAATCCTATTTGGTCATGGTGTGTGATCTGTTTGATGAAGTGTTGAATCCTATTTGCAGTATTTTGTTGAGGATCTTTGCATCTGTGTTCCTCTACCCGTAATTCTCTCTCTCTCTCTCTCTCTCTCTCTCTCTCTCTCTCTCTCTCTCTCTCTCTCTCTCTCTCTCCTCTCTATTACTCTCCCCACACCCCCGCTTTTGGTATCAGGGTGATGCTTGCTTTATAAAAACTGTTTGGGAGGGTTTCTGTTTCTTCAGTTTCCTGGAAAAGTTTTGAAAGGATTGGTAGTAGTTCCTCTTTAAAGGTTTGAAATATATCACTAATGAAATTATCTGGGCCTGAGCTTTTTTTTTTTCTTTTTGGATCACACCCGGCGATGCACATGGGTCACTCCTGACTCTGCACTCAGGAATTACCTCTGGCAGTGCTCAGGGGACCTTATGGGATACTGGGAATCGAACCTGGATCGACCGAGTGCAAGGCAAATGCCCTACCCGCTGTGCTATCGCTCCAGCTCCTGAGCTTTTGTTTTGGGGAAGACTTTTAATTATCATTTAAATTTCCTCGATAGTGATAGGTCAGTTCAGGTATTCTAAATTTTCTTGGTTCAGCCTTGGGAGCTTATAGGAATCCAGGAATTTTTATCAGTTTTCTTCTAAGTTCTCTTGTTTCACGGTATGAAGATTCTCAAAGTAATATCTGATGATCCTTTGAATTTGTGTGGTTTCTGTTATAATGTCATCTCTTTTATTTCTGATTCGATTTATTAGGATTCTCTCTCTTTGTTGAGTCTTGCTAGTGGTTTATCAACTTGGATTGTTTTTTAAAGAGTCAGCTCTTGGTTCATTGATCTTTTGAATTATTTTTTTGGGATTTCACCTTGTTAATTTCTGCTCTGTTTTATTATTTCCTTCCTCCATCCTAGTTTGGGCTTCTTTTGTTGGTCATTTTCTAAAATCTTCAGCTATGAAGTAAAGTTATTTATGTGGACTCTTCCTTCCTTCCTTGTAGAGCTATAAACTTTCCTCTTTGATACTGCTTTTGCTGTGTCCCACAAGTTCTGGTAGCTTGTGTCCTTATTCTTGTTTGTTTCCAGGAATCTTTTTATTTCCTTTCTGACCCACTTGTTTAATTTCCAGGTGCTTGATTTGATTCTCTATTTCTGTGTGTGATTAACTTCTATTTTCAGTGCATCACTATCTGAGAAGATAGTTGAGACAATTTCTATCCTCTTGATTTTATGGAGCTGTCTTTTATCATCCAGCATGTGGTCTGTCTAGAAGAGTGTCCCAGGTAAACTGGAGAAGAATGTGTAGTGAGCTTTTTTTGGGAATTGAAAAGCCCTGCATATATCTACTGGTCCCTCTTTTTCATCTCTTCCTTCAAAGCCAGTATTTTCCCTGTTGAATTTTAGTCTTATTGATCTATCAGTAGGTGACAAAGTGGGGACTAGAGCAATATTACAGTGAGCAAGGCACTTGCCTTGCACATAGCCGACCCAAGTTTCATCCCAGATGTATACCATGTGGTCCCTCAGCACCACCAGAAGTGATTCCTGAGTGCAGAGCCAGGTGTAACCCCTGAGAATCTCCGGATGTAACCCAAAAAGCCAAAAAAAAAAAAGATGACAAAGTACTGTTGAAGTCTCCAGTTACAATTGTGTTGATACCAATGTCCTCCTTGAAGTCTATTAGCAGTTATTTTAAGTATTTTGCTGGTCCCTCATTGGGCACATATATGTTTAGGAGTTTAATTTCTTCCTGATGTACATATCCCTTGATTATTAAAGAAATAACCTTCCCTGTCTCATAACTTTTTTCAGCCTAAAATCTGTGTCGTCCGATACCAGTATGGCCACCCTTACAGTTTTGAAGGAGTTGTTTGCTTAAAGAATTGTTCTCTAGCCTTTGACTTTGAGTCTGTGTTTGCTCTGACTATTTAAATGTGTTTCCGTTGTAGGTAACAGAATGTTGAATTCAATTTTAAAATCCATTTCAGCACTCTGTCTCTTAATTGGTGCATTTATACCATTGACATTGAGACAGATTATTGTCATGGGATTTTGTGCCATCTTTCTGTTGAAGTTTGGTGTGTTTGTGGGGTTTGTCTCCCCTTATAGTAGCTCCTTCAGTTCTTCTGTCAAATTAATTTTTTTGAGTCTTTGAAGTTTCTGAGCTGTTGTTTATTCTTTAAGTTTTGTATCATTCCTTCAGATCTGAGTAAGAGTCTGGCTGGGTAAAGGATTTTTCTTGAGGTCTTTATTTCATTAAATTTTTTTATTATAGTACCATTGACCTAGGGCCCAGAGGGTCTCATTCAGTAGGCCTGTAGTAAATCTCAGAGTTACTGCTTTGTATGTAATTTCCTTCTTTGATCTTGTTGCTTTCAGTACTGTATCTCTATCTATGGTTTTTGTCATTTTGATTAGGATATGTCTTGGAGTCTTTTTATTGGGGTCCTTTTGGCTGGTACCCTTTGGGCTTCCTGGATCTGAGTGTCTGCCTTCTACAACTCTTGGGAATTCTCAGCAGTGATGTCTTTGGCTGTTGCTTCCCCATTGGGGTTGCCTTCCTATCCCTCTGGACTCTGATGATTCTTATGTTGTTCCTCTTGAATTCATTCCAAAGTTCTCTTGTCTGCCACTAATTTATTTTGAGGTCTTTTTTCCATTTTCTGCTGTTGCCTGGAGGTTTTCTGAATCTCATCTTCAAGCACACCGACTCTGTCTTCAGCCTCTGTTTTTCTACTGTTGAGGCATCCATTGAGCTTTTTATTTCACCTACCAGGTTTTTCAAATAGTGACATTTCTGTTTGTAGTTTTCTTATTTCTGCTCTCTTATCCTCATGTGTTTTATTGGATGTCTGTTCCACTGTTTCTTTGAACTCAGTAAACATCCTCACCATTTTGTCTCTGAATTCTTTATCAGAGAGATGATGTAGGTGGGTATTTGAGGCTTCAGGGCTCCTATCTTCATTCACTTCTCATGTTGGGGTTCTGTGCCATTTCCCTCATGGTGCCGGTGGTAATCTGTAGAAGACTGTTTAGGAAGGGAAGGAGGGAGAGAGAGTGAGAGAGTAGAGAGAGAGTAACATGCTCAGGAGAGAACATGGGCTTCTCCAAAGGCAGAGAGAGCTCCCAGCATTAGATATGAGAGTGAAAGTACAGATCTCAAGGGGCAGATGTGGGCACCACATGGTGCTCGGCCAAGTAGGCAAAGACTGCTCATCGGCTTGGGCAGCATATGCATGCCATTCCTTTCTTCAAGGTGGCTTTTAAAGGGGTTTTCCCAAGGTGCCCCATGTAGGCCTTTCTAGCTAGGTAAGAGTCCATTGCCAAGGGGGTAGAGTTGGGAGTGGTTGATGGCCTTCGTTGAATCTCCTTTCTTGGCCTTTTGTTCCTACTGGAACTTCTGTTGGAATGGGGTCCAGCCTTCTCTGGGTCTGTTACTGGCGCCAATCTTTTGTTAGGCCTTGGTTCCTGTGTTTGCAGCCTCAGCCCTATTGGCATTATTACTTCCTAGGAATTCCATTGCTGTGGGCCCTCCCTTGTCTTCTTGCCTACATCACCACCAGTGACTTGCTCCCTTGCTCGCAGGAAAATTTTTTTCCACTGGGCATTTGCATGGGAAGGCCTTCTATGAGATGTCTGTACTAGGAAACTTTCTTCCCACAGGGTCATTCGCTTACCTTTAATTATTATATTCTTTTCTTTTTTAATTTTATTTTTATAAAGTAGTTCACAGTATTTGATTCCATTTAATATTCAAACACCAATCCCACCACCATCACACCTTCCCACTACCATATTTCCCACCAACCCCAATCCTTGCCCCAAAGCAGAAGTGAAATAATTTATTTTGTTTGTTTGTTATGAATAAACCGCTGAAAATTCTTCAAAAATGTTTCCTTAGAGGAAAGTGTGTGAAAATTGTTGTATTTCATGAGGGACCATTAAGCTTTTCTATTATATCTGTAAAAATATATTTCCATGTAAGATTGGTTGCCTTCTACTTTAAACCCCATCAAATATGGTGTGCTACTCTTGGAATAGAGTGATGTGTGGCATTGGCTGCGCAGTCCAGGAATAGGTTCATTCATGGATGAGGCTTGGCCCGAGCATGTGGAGAACGGCTGTGAGCATGGTGAAGGTTGAGTTCTGGAGGTTTTTGGCTGAATTCTGGAGGTTTTCGGCTGCTGGGGCTTGATCCTCGGGTGAGTTCCCTTCCTAGGGTTGGGAAGGGAACTCACCTGCCCTCCAGGGTGCCCCGGATAGAACAACTTGGCGCAGGGTCCAGGGGCATGGCTATGGCAAGTCATTTTATGTTCTCTTCCAAGAGATTTATGAGTCTATGGATCATGGCTGTGGATGAGATTATCTGGCGCCAGCTAGAGGTGGCTTGTGGGCATGACTTCCAAGTTGCCGGAACCCGGGCAATGGGAGGAGATCACCCATTCCCTGTTCTGTTGAACCTGGAATTTTTAGTCACAAGTCCTGCATACCTGGGTTTTCTGCAGATTCATTCATAGGTACAACATGGCTATAGTGAATCCTATTTTTATATTCTTAATAATCACTTGGTACCATGGCATCTAGCTAATGCCTGACACTGATTAATTGCTCTCAGTAAATAATGTTGGAACTGATTTTTTTCTAATTGTAAAAGACTTCAATGAAAAGTTTTAGCCACTCTCTTTACTATCTAACTAAACCTGTCTCCTAGATTTTTCAGTGTATGTTCTCTTCATTTCCTAGTTACAACCAGGTATGTCTGTACTTATCTACACAGATATTGTGCGTCTAAGTATATGACAGAGGAAAGTCAAAATCATAGGGAGGTATTTGAGAGAAAGAGAGTTTGTGTGGTTCTTTGAAAAGGTAGTCAGGTCATTTGATGTAACTGTTGAGCAGTATTGGCCCAGAATATGTCCTTGGAATTGCATGTAGCCTGCCTGCCTGTCCACTCTCCCATACGCTGCCTCTTTCTTGCCTTCCCTTTTTCTTGCAGTTATTGTGATGACTAGGGGTCACACACACATTTAGTTGTGGTGCTCATCTGGTTGCACTGCTCACACACTTGGCTGCAGCACTCTGTGACTCACACCTGTGAGCTGTGGTGTTTGCACATGTGCTTACTCAACTGGTGCTTTGCTTGCACACATTCTGTTTTTTTTTGTTTTTGTTTTTATAGCACAGCGGGTGGGGCATTTGCCTTGCATGCAGCCGACCCGGGTTCAATTCCTCCGTCCCTCTTGGAGAACCTGGCAAGCTACCCAGAGTATCCCGCCCTCACAGCAGAGCCTGGCAAGCTTCCCGTGGTGTATTCAGTATGCCAAAAACAGTAACAATAAGTCTCACAATGGAGACGTTACTGGTGCCCACTCGAGCAAATCGATGAACAATGGGACGACAGTGCTACAGTGAAGTAAAAGCATTTTATTTGGAGGTTTTTTGGAAGGGGAAGGAGGGAGAGAAAGTGAGAGAGAGTAACGTGCTCAAGAGAGAAAGTGGGCTTTTCCAAGAGGCCCTCCACACACCCCAGCATTAGGTATGAAAACATGAAAGTACACATCTCGAGGGGAAATGCAGGCGGCACATGTGATTGGGTACTGCATATGCTCAGCCACATGGGCACAAGCAGCACATGGGCACAAGCAGCATCTGCGCTCACATTCTGGTTTTAGTGCTCTCTAGAATCTCTGTGGGTGAACACATGCTTGCTGGTGGTTGCACACTTTGAATGTGGAACACTCATACACTTGGCTGTCTGCTGGAAATCTCACACTGTGTAAGGATGGTAGTTGGCACATGTGTATGGAACCAAGGATTGAACTCGTGATTTCACATTTATGAGGCAGATACTGTTAGCCAGTGAGTCAACTGCAGGCTGTTTTTTTTTTGTGTGGGTTTTTTTTTTTTTTTCTTTTTGGGTCATACCCGGCGAAGCTCCTGGTGGTGCTCAGGGGACCATATGGGATATTGGAATTCGAACCCAGGTCAACTGCATGCAAGGCAAACGCCCTACCCGCTGTGCTATTGCTCCAGCCCCCAGGCTTAGTATTCTTCCCTATAATGAGAAGTTCCACACTTAATTAATGTGAATAAAGCTGTATGGCTTAATCTTGTGTATGTCTGTGTATGTGTGATGGGGTGTGTGTGTGTGTCTTTGTGTCTGTATTATATATGTTATGTGTATATGGGTACAACAGAAATCCTAGAAGGAAGCACAGTCATGTTGATAAAAGTCTTCTTTATCTCTAGTTCCTAGATTCATGAGATTTTAATTTTTATTTTATAGTTTTTGTTTGTTTTGGGTAAACATATTTTATTTCTTTCCTCAAGTACAATACAATATTGCAGAGCAGAATAAGTGTAGTGGTCTGCATTCAAGGCCCTTATTCATTCATTAAATAAAATAAATTATCCAAACTCCTCCTCAGAATGAGACGGAACAAACAGAAAACAAGATGAATGTTCCCTAGTAGTGTGCTCTCAGTGGTTTGTTGTTTTGTTTGTTTTGCAGTAATGGGGATCCAATCAGGTCCTCACTCAGATGAGACATGCCTGCCCACTCCTGAGCCACATCCTTGACCTGAACTGAGCATTTTAAGTCAAGTAGTAATTTGACATTGTTTTCAAATACAGTTTTCTTATGTGGGTGTGCCAGTGTTTATGTAAAATCGATGTAACAGAAAAACGGCGTGCCTCCGGGAGTCTGCTGAATTTATTCTCTGGATTTTGCGGCCCATCAGATCCTAGACTGTACCTCCAGTATTAGGGCATTTTGGTCCTTTGTTTAGGTGAAGTGCTATTAGTCTTGTGAGATGCCCTATCACTTTACAGCACAGTTGACAGTTCTGTGGTGAGTTTAAAGCGGCAGAGTGGATGTGAAAGTCATGTCTGCTCTGAGGCTCTTGTTTTTTGCAGGTTTTTTCCTTTTTTTCCTGCCTCGTACCCCCCAGGCCACATACACAGGCAAAGCTGTTTTGGGGGATGCCACTTTTGATGTCTTACCAGAAGCAAAGACATTTTTCTCTGAGCAAAGAATGAAATATCTTCTCACATTCAGTATGAAGTGCCCTATGCCATTCCAAGGAAGTTTGCTAGCTGATTCAGATTTTATTTCTGTCCCTAGGATATCCTAATGCTTCAAGAAAGTTAGGTTTTTATTCTTACTTGAAGAAATTGACTTCATTTTTTACTTGATGTTTAAAAAGACAGTTGTCAGCATATGTAACATACTTGTTTTAATGGACACAGCAGTTAAAAAGATTTCACTTCAGCTAATGATGAGCTAAAATGATCTGAATATAACAATTGGCAAAGGATCTTCATGCTGTGAAATACTGGATTAATCATGAAACCAAACTTTCTGAACTCAGTAAATTAAGAAGCTTGTATTCTGAATGCAGAACTATGAATCTTTATGTGTCAGAAACTTGGTTTCCAGATTTTAGATAAATTTTCCAATCTGCTATTATTACATGGTAAATACTGGGTTTAATCTTACATTTATTTACTTTTTTTAATCTTACATTTTTATCAGAAATATTACATCTTGCTCTGGGTTTAATTTTTTTTTTCCTTTTGGGTCATACCCGGCAATGCACAGGGGTTATTCCTGGCCCTTGCACTCAGAAATTACTCCTGGCGGTGCTCGGGGGACCATATGGGATGCTGGGAATCGAACCCGGTTTGGCCATGTGCAAGGTAAATACCCTACCCACTTTGCTATCGCTCCAGGCCCTTGCTCTGGGTTTATATGAGAAATTTTTTTGTGTTTTGTTTTTTGCTGTTGGTTTGGTTTTGGGGTTATACCCAGCAGTATTCAGGATTTACTCCTGGTTCTGTGCTCAGGAATCACTCCTGACAGGGCTCCAGGAACCTAATGGGATACTGATGTCAAATCCGCCAAGTGCCCTACCGGTTATATGATCTCTCTGGCCCTGGCTTTATTTTTAAGTAGAAGTCATATTGTTTATTTTAGGACATTACAACATGTTCCATTGGTTATAATTTCCCAAAAATCACCTTCCTGTATGAGGGGGGGGTGGGCAGGAAGAAAGGGAGCAAGCAAATTTTACTTAGTTTCATATTTTTTGAGGTCTTATCCTAAATGGTGGTAGTGGTGATTTTTAAATTGTGACTACTCTAAGTGCATGTTCTTCCATTCATTTCATCCATTTAACATATGGTTGCAAGTTTCTGTTATGTGCAGGCATTCTGTACTTGGTTCTGAGCCTGCACTGGTAAACCAAAAGCAGAGTGGCTCCTTAGATTTATTGTCTACTGCATAAGAGGTGTCCATCAAATAGGCATGCAGGCGTGCGCACACACACACACACACACACACACACAGTAAAATCAAAATTAGCTGCAGAAGACTCCGGGTCAGAGTGTTAGTGCAGTGGTAAGGCACTTGCTTTGAATGCAGCTGACTTGGGTTGGATTTTTTGCCCCACCTGGAGTGGGCCCTGAGTATGAAGCCTGAAGTAAGCCCTGAGCACCACTGGGTGTGGCCCCCAAACCAGCCAACCAAGCAAACAAGAAGCAGTCAGAGAAAAGATTCGCGCTGCCATGCAAGCGTGGATAGCTGGCCTAGCTGGCAGGGGCTGGTGGGAAAGCAGAAGTGTGACAGAATACATTTCTACCAGGGAAATGTTTGCTTGGGGTGCTACAGTATAAGTAGGAGTTTAAAATAGAGGCAGCAGGCTTGAGGAAGTCTACATTGTGCAGAGATCCTATGACGGGAATTTTGTCTGAAGTCAGGAAATTAAGAAGACCTATATGGTTGAAAAATATAGGTGGGTATATCTGGGCAGGGGTCCAGATGAAGCTGGCAATTCGGGCAAGAGTAGAGTTCCTTTTACTTGGGGGAGGGCGGAGGTTTAAATCCGGCAATGCTCAGGGGTTACTCCTGGCTCTCCACTCAGTAATCACTCCAGGCAGTGCTCGGGGAGTCATGGGATGCCAGGGATCAAACCTAGGTTTAGCGGTGCCAGGCAAACACCCTTCCCGCTGTACTATCGCTCTGGCCCAGCAGTAGAGTTCCTTGCAGCAGCATCTTTATTCGACAGCAGTGGGAAGCCAGTGTGGAGGGGATCCTGTCGTGGGCAGGACTCACTGAGTTGATGCAATGAGAGAGTGCTGGTGTGGTAGAGTACTTATTGTCCAGAAAAGCGTGATGGCAGAACTACAGAGATTTGGGGAGCGAGGAAGGGAAGACATGGAGGATGTTGTCTGAGTTTGTGACTTCTACCACTCAGTGAATGATGAGACATAATTTGGATAGAGAATTTTCATCCCTTGGCGTTTCTGTTCAACAGATTCTGTTTGCATGGGAGTGCTTCTTTTGCAATTTAGAGCATAATACTACATAGCTAAGTAATGGCTGGTTTTTCTTTCTCTGCAAGTTATTGTTTCCTAAGTGATTTAAAGAAACTTTTGGACTCTGCTATTAAAGATTATTGTTTATATACCTTTTATGGTGTGCTTACAGAATTTAGTTGTTTTCTGTGTCAGGAAGATAGCCAAAGGATTACAGTGCATGCCTGACAATGTTCCAGGTTTGAGTTCAGTTCATTGTTTTGAGGCCACACCCAGCAATGCTCAGGGATTATTCCTGGCTCTTCACTCAGGAAGCATTCCTGATGGTGTTCGGAGGACTATATAGGGTACTGGGGATCAAACCTGGTGGGTTGGCTGTGTGAAAGGCAAGAACCCTACCCACTATCACTCCAATCCCAAAACTTCTTTTTTTTTTTTTTGTCTTGATCAGGTTTATTATTGTCTTTCCGAAATCTCCATAAAAAAAAATCATGATTTCATTTTAGCTCTCCGCCGCCCACTCCTGAGGTCTGAGGAGACTTGCTTTCTTCTAGGCTACCTGATCTTTCTTCTGGGCAGGAGACATTTTGGGATGGTTCCACCTCTTCTTTTTCTCTCTCTTAGGTTTCTTCTCATTGATAAGCTTGGCCTGTATAGCCACAAGAGCTTTCTTTTACATCTGCTCCATCCTATCTGGAGTTATGTTGTTCTTTACGTATTGAGGAAACTGTTTCTTGTAGGCTTCTTCATCACCTTCCATTAGGTAACATGTATATTCTGTGACACTCTGCCCCACAGTGTGTGTCTGATATACTTCAGTGTTAAATTCCTTACTTTCTGAGCCAGAACCGGGCAGTCGTTAGGCACTGTGAGGAACAGACAAGCCTCCATCCACAGTTCCTTTCAGGACCCCCAAAACTTTGTTTCCCGTAGTAGTTCTGGCAAGTCCTGCATCAAAATAGCAGGTGAAGGCACCAGGTTGTCCATCAGTGCTTTCCACATTATATTCCTCTTCAGTGCCCTCCAGTTGGCTCTGATGAATCTTGTCCATATCGAATCTATTGAGAAACCTGCGGGCCAATACAGTACGCTGCAGCATAATCAGCCAGGCCAACCTTCACATCTTACTTTAGAAGCGCATGAGCACCTGCTGCACAAACTATCATATCCTTCTAGACGAGCATAAGCAATCCGACAGATGATGTGTCTGTTGGTGACACGGACTATCATTCTGTATTTTGGCGTGTTGTATTTATTTTTCCACTGGATTACCAAACATTTACTAGCATAGGGGCTGGAGCAGTAGCATAGCCAGTAGGGCGTTTGCCTTGCACGCGGCCAACCCAGGTTCAATTCTCAGCATCCCATATGGTCCCCCAAGCACCGCCAGGAGTAATTCATATCTCTTAAAGTATATCTGCCTTATTCTGATAACTTTAGCAAACACTGTCCTGTGGAACATCCTTGGCTTGACACATACCTACAGGCTGAGCAGCCCTCTAGCCCAAAACTCCTTTTAAAAATGAATTATCCACTATGATACATAGAGGTGTTGTTAATTTTTAAACAAATTTTAAATTTTTAAATTTTAAAAACAATTTTAAAATTGTTAAATTTTAAACAAATGTTGAATATACTAATATTTATTTGTCAGTTGCTTTGTAGGTCTTTCTATGTATAAATAACTTCCGGTTTGGGTTATTAGGAAGATATTGCCCTGAAAACCATTTTTGTTTCATAGTGAACTTTGTGCAACTAAGGAATGGAATTACAAAGACTTGGAGGGCAGTTGTGGGATGGTCTTTACTGGGTAATGCCAAACTGTTTAAAGTGGTTGTTCAGCTTTTATTCTCACCAGCCAGAAATCTCCTGGCTCAATCTTAATGACAACATGTGTACTGTTCTGATCTTAATATTTGATTATCTGCAGGGTGTGAAAGATCTTTTTAAATTTCCATTTTCTTGAGAGCAAATGAAGCCAAGCATTTTTTCATGTCATGTGAGATATTTGTGTTCCCTCCTCTGTGAAATGTCTTTCTGCTTTATTGCCTATTTTTCATTAGGGTTATCTTTTTCTTCTTTTTAATATTCTGGATACCAGTCCTTTATTGGTTAAATATGTTGTAAGCTTTACTCCAACTTTTTAATTTATCTTTCCATTTTCTTCTGTATCTTCATAAACAGAAGTTTTTCATTTTACGGTTGTGGAATTTATCAAAATGTTTCTCTATGGATGTACTTTTTGTTTCTTGTGTAGGAAAGTTTTTATAATTTGGGTATCATAAAGTTATTCTTATAGTATTTGCTAAAAGCTTCACTTTTGTGTGTTTAATGTCTAAGACTTTAGTCCACCTGGAAATAGTTTTTGTAGTCTTTATGAGTTCAGGATCTAGGTGTTCTTTTTTTCCCCTTAGATAACTTTATCCCAGCTCCATTTTTTTTTTATTTTTTTATTTTTTTATTTTATTGAATCACCATGTGGAGGGTTACATAGTTCTCAGGATTATGTCAGTTATACAATACTCAAACACCCTTCCCTTCACCAGTGCCCATCTTCCATCACCAACCCCCCCAGTATACCTGCCGCCCCCTCCTACCTCTGCAGTCCCCACCCTTGTAAGTGATAAGTTTCACTTCGTTTACGCCTTATCTCGATTACATTCCATGTTTCAACACACAACTCACTACCGTTGTTGGGGTTTCCCCCAAAAAAGAAAAAGACAGTCCTATTGCCAAGGAGGCATTTGATAGTTCTCCACTGCTAAGAATATAGAGATATTAAGTCCCGCTGTTTGTTACATAACTTTTCTTTTTCCCCCTTGCCCCTCGCCACCGAGTTCACGCCTGTTTAGTAATCGCCACGCTGCCTGACAAGGGAAAAAAAACCGAAAACCGAAAAGGATGGTTATTTCCCGTCATCAGCAGGCGTGGGGCTCTGGCTTAGTTGATAGACTAGTAGAGTGTCTGCAAGCAGTTTCTGGAACCGAAGGTCTTGCGCTGGTATCGGCTCCGGCTCGAGATTCCACCAGCGTCCCACTGTTCCATGTACATAATTTTTCCCCTTATATCCCATTCCCACGCTACCAGGTCTGTTTGCTTAATGGACATCACACTATAGTTGACGCCACGCTGCGTTTCTTCCCGAGAAAGAAGAAAATTTCTTCTCAGCCGGCGTGGGGATATAGCTTAGTTCAGTCTAGAGAGATGGCTACCACTTTGATTGCCTTCAATATTTCAGCAACAGACTTACTATTCTTGTTAGGATCTCCCACAAAAGTCCGACCCATTAAAATGGAACCATTACATATTGCTGATGCT
Organism: Sorex araneus; assembly: GCF_027595985.1. Classification (NCBI taxonomy): domain Eukaryota; kingdom Metazoa; phylum Chordata; class Mammalia; order Eulipotyphla; family Soricidae; genus Sorex; species Sorex araneus. The sequence continues at coordinate 70,874,163 of NC_073305.1, read as the reverse complement.
AAGATGACATTAGGTCGCGAGGCCGCGAGGTTTTGGGTTTCTGTATAAAGTCCAGGGAAAGTACAACCAGAAATAACATCACTACAAACTTTTACCCTTTTATGGTGCTCATAAGATGGAGAAACCAAGAGAGAGGCTCGGCGTCTCCATTTTGCGCTCAGAAAGCCGAGGCCCCTGCGCTGTGCTCGGGAGGAAGGAGTTGAGAGAGAGAGGTTAGAAGAATTGGGGGATGCCCGGTTCCCACTGTTTCAGCCCGCCGTGGGGTCTCCGATCGCGTGCCGGAATTAGTTCAGTGGGCTGCTTGGAGTCCAAGGGCGCTTCCTTGGGCTCTTCCATCATGCTCGCTCCGCAGCAGGGTCCAAAGGGCTATCCCAGCTCCATTTAACCAGTCCATCCTTTGGCCCTGTGGCTGACAGTGCTTTCTTTCATACATCAAGTTTACGTATATGTATGCATCTGTTTCTGGATTCTCGGTTCTGATCCACCAGATCAGATGTCTGTCATACGTCAGTGCCATACTTCCTGAAGTATATGACTTTGTGTCTTAGGATCAGTCACGTGGCATAAAAAAAATTGATTGGAATTGCATCAAATCTATTAATTGGTTTAGGGAGACTAAATGTTTAGTCTTTCTGGTAACATGACATGCTTATTTGGATTTCCTTTAATGCCTTTCAATAAAAATGATATGTTTTCCGTACAAGTTTTGTGGGTTTGGTAGATAGCAGAAGGGATTAGGCCCTTGCCTTGTACCTGGTCAATCCTAGTTTGATGCCTGGTATCGTATATGGTACCCTGAGCACACCAGGAGTGGTCCCTGAGCTCTGAGCTAGGAGTAATCCCTGAGCACTGTTAGGTATGGCCTCAAAGCCAAAAACAAAAGTTTTGTACATCTTTTATTAGAATCATTTTCAGTCAGAAAATCATAATAGCATCCTGGAATTTGTTCAGATTAACTTTATACCTTAGCATTCAGTCAACTTCATACATTTTATTTGTTCGGATCACATTACTATGATTTATTTCTTTCCCTCTCCTTCCCTTCAATATCTGTGCTGTCGGTGATGTTGTGTGCACTCCTGGTTGTGGTGCTTGCTGTAGCCACACAGCAGGCTGCTCATTCGCCCCCCACCCCCACCCCTCCAACCCCCAGTGCTCACTGTGGAATGTTTGCACATGTGCTCCTAGTTGAGGCACACAGTTATGGCTGTGGTTCTGACCTGGGCTCTGTAGTGCTTACATACGTACTCTCTAGGGACCAAACCTCATGACTGTGGCACTGACTGGGGGCTGCACCTGACCTCCTTTTTTAAAAAAATAATCATTTTAGTTTTTTGCAGATTTTTATTTGGAAATTTTGAGGGGGGAGAGAGAGAGAGAGAGAGAGTGTGTGTGTGTGTGTGAGAGAGAGAGAGAGAGAGAGAGAGAGAGAGAGAGAGAGAGAGAGAGGAGAGAGACAGGAAGGGAAAGGGAAAAGGAAAGGGATAGGGAAAGGGAAAGAGAGGGAGGGAGAGAGAAGGAGGGAGGAGGGATGGGGAAGGCGAGGGGGGAGAGAAGGAGAGGGAGAGGGAGAGGGAGAGTGCCCAAGAGAAAATTTGGGAATGTGGGCTTCTCCAGAGTGGAGAGGGAGACCCAGTACACATCCCAGCATTAGATATGAAAGTACATGTCTCAAGAGGGGAGATGTGGGAGACACAGATGCTCGGGCACCACACGTGCTCAGCAGCACACAAGGGCTTGGGCAGCTGAAAACTGCTGCCATGGGATATCACAGGAGTTGGGGAGCCAGTCGATCCCCACAGTCAAACACACTGTCATTAATTATTAATAGTTGATATTAATTAATAATGATCTTATTATTAATAAAGGGACATGGGGCCTGAAAAGGAGCTCAGTGGGAGAGCATTTGCCTTGCATGTGTGAGACCTTGGTTTTGATTCCTGGCACCACGGAAAAGCAAAGCAAAACGGGGATAGTGGTGGAGGGAAGCGCACACTTGAGTAGAGGGTACAGTGCTGGAATGTTTTTGTCATCTCTGCCATTAACAGTTTTGTAAGTCATGATAGTATGGGAGCCGTTGGTCTAGCTTTAGATCTCACCTTCTGTCTGTATCACGTTGGGAAAATCATTTATTTATTTATTTATTTTTGTATCAAAACTACTCTTTATTTCACACATTAAAGAAAATCTGCAGTAAATTTAAAAGAAAACACATTTTAGAGAAAATCATGCCAATGTTTTACAGAACACATATTTCTCATGTTACATACATTTCTTTGCAGATTCTCCTCTATTTTCTACAATATACACTGAGTCTTTGGGTAGTACTTATCTGAATCACTTTTGAAATTTCTTTTTTTTTTTGCCTTTTATTTTTTTATTTATTTATTTTTTAATTTTTATTATATCACCATGTGGAAAGATACACAGTTTTCAGGTTTATGTCTCAGTTATACAATATTCAAACACCATCCCTTCACCAGTGCCCATATTCCACCACCAGAACCCCCAGTATACCGCCCGCCCCCCGCCCCCCACTGTATAACTGGTGAATTTCACTTCGTTTTCTCTTTACCTTGATTACGTTCCATATTGCAAAACAAAACTCACTATTGCACTATTGTTGTTGGAGTTTCCCCCAAGAAAGACAGCCTAAGTAAGGAAGCATTTGATAATTGGTTGGGAAAATCATTGAAACTTTGGGAAAATCATTGAAACTTTTTGGGCGAGAGAGAGAGAGAGAGAGAGAGAGAGAGAGAGAGAGAGAGAGAGAGAGAGAGAGAGAGAGAGAGGAGAGAGAGAGAACTAGGAGACTCCATAGAGAGAGAGAGAGAGAGAGAGAGAGAGAGAGAGAGAGAGAGAGAGGAGAGAGAGAGGAGAGAGAGAGAGAGAACTAGGAGACTCCATAGCTGCAAAGCATGTTTATCCATCATATTGGTGATCAGTTCATGATAAAAATATAACAAGCTTAGGGGCTGGAGCAATAGCACAGCGGGTAGGGCGTTTGCCTTGCACGTGGCTGACCTGGGTTCGATTCCCAGCATCCCATATGGTCCCCTGAGCACCGCCAGGAGTGATTCCTGAGTGCAGAGCCAGGAGTAACCCCTGTGCATTGCCGGGTGTGACCCAAAAACCAAAAAAATATATATATTTTGTTATATATATTCATAGATATATATAACAAGCTTATTGCATGACACATATTGTGCATTCCATTTTACATTCACTGTCACTCTTAATATCATAAGCTCCATATGAATATAGGTTCTTGTCCCTATTTCCCAATAGTCCCAGGCTACAAATGTGAAACGGTGACCCAGAGAGATGAAGTAAGCCAGGCCTGTTGGTCAGCTGAGCCTGAACTTGTAGTGTGTGACAGCCCATCACTGACCAGAATGTGTGACAGCCTATCAGCGCAGCACACTCGGTTGACAAACTTCGGATGTGGTTTCTGTTAGTATTTAAGAGTGGTTAGGAACAGAAGATATGGAGAAAGCAAATTAGTATGAAGCCCTACCTCCTTGCCAATGATATAGTCATGAAGCAGATCATGAAAGAGGAGCAGGGGTGAGTCCCCAGGCTTGTGGGAGAACAGGGTCATGGTCTGGGGTTTAAAGGTGTGAGGGATGGAACCAGGCGCAGAAGCAAAGAAGAGAGATGCAGGAGACAGAGACTGAGGCAAATCCTGTAAGTTAAAACAGTCGTACAGGATGTGGGACTGGTGGAGAGGGTCCTAAGGAAGCAATACATGCTGCAGTGTGTAGTCTGGGTGAGAGAATTGGAAGACGGGACTAACTAAGTCTGCGCATGTAAGAGTCACAGGCCCAGGTTACATTGGATCTCAGTGAGCTTGTGTTTTGTTTTTAAACTTTAAATTGGTCATCAGCACTTAAAAAGAGGAAGATTTCACGTGAAATCCGAATTTATAGCTGCTCTTGAAATAATGGAAATTCTAACTGTTGTTTGGCCCCTGTCCTCGCATTGGATCGATTGGCTGGAGCTAGGCCAGAGGTCTGTAATATGCACAACTTTGACCCCCATGCTGCTGCACTCTGCCCTTGCGGGCCCCTTCACCAGGCTCCATCTGCTCAGCCTGTGGAGGCAGCAGAGTGTGGCCTTGACCTCTTGGTTCAGATCCTGGGTCAGAGAGTACCCTTCTATCTTCCTGCCAAACAGTGAGCTCCATGCACACATCATTTGTCTACAGCTCTAAGGGCTTGCACAACACCCAGAAAATAGTGGGCACTCAGTAATTGGTACCTGGAGGGCAGCAGTGACCACAGGAAAGCTGACTTCATTATGGTAGCCATGGCAGGCCTCTACAATGTATAGGAGTAAACAGGAGGGTCATTCCAGTTGACCTGAAATCGGTTTTGAATCGTGTGTTAAAGACACACTGGGCTGGAGCGATAGCACAGCGGGTAGGGCGTTTGCCTTGCACTCGGTCAACCGGGGTTCGATTCCCAGCATCCCATATGGTCCCCTGAGCACCCTGAGCCAGGGGTAATTCCTGAGTGCAAAGCCAGGAGTGACCCCTGTGTGTCGCTGAGTGTGACCCAAAAAGAAAAAAAAAAACAATAATAAAGACACACTGTACTTATCTATGAAGCTTTGCAGTGAGGCTGCTTATAAAGTCATGGGTAGCCTTGTGTGTGCCAAGGAAGAAGCTGCTCCACTTGAATTGATTCGTGTCTTCCCCAGGACATGGACAGCTCTTTCCTTCCTGTCCCAACACTAAACATGAGGAGCAGAACATGAATAAAGAGGGGGGATGGCCACTTCTTCCACACGTCACTCAACAGGACATTAGCAGGGCAGAGATAACAGCCAGAGCTCAGTGCTCTGTGTGATTTAGCAAAAATGAAACAAAACAGAAAACTCCAAAAGCCTGAACAGCAGAGTTGCCCTTCGCTTTCGATGTGATCTTTCCTCAAGTGCAGTCTCGCCTCCATTCCAGTTTTGTTTCTTTCTTTCTTTTCCTTTCTTCTGTACTTGGTATTCCTCTGGGCCCCAGTTGAATGCACCTTGCCTTTGGGAGCACTAGGAAAGAAGATATATTTTTCTGAGGACAGAGACAGCCAGCCTCAGGCTCCAGCAAATCAAAGGCGAGGAGGGCAGTGCGCCTCTGCCTTCAGCAGGGTTGGTGACTGCAGAGCTGCTGCTCTCTGCCAAGTTACCAGGTCTTTGGGCCAGAAAAGGAAGAGCTGGGTGGCTCTGCTGCCTTTTTAAGCCTCTGGGAACTCCAGCTGCCATCAAAGATGTCCTCGCACTCCTGCTGAGAGCAGGCCCTGCTCTGCCTGCCAACTGCTCATCCAGGGCTGAATTGGCCTCTGAAGACCAACAAAGCTTCGAGAACAAAACCCACCCAGATGCTCCAACAGGGCACCATAAGAGAAAAGCTTTTCTCTTGCTGCTACTAAGGTGGGAATCTCTTGGGAACATTGGCTGAATCAAACCCACATTCAGCTTTGCATCCCATTCCTGTCAGTGCACAGTGTTGGCCAGTTGGCAGGTTTGGTTCTCACAGACATCTCCCTGAAGGTTCTCCTTGGTCTGCAAGCTCCAATGTTGAGTCAAGGATTATCTTCAAGCCACTTTTCCATGCTTCATTTCAGTAATCAGTCATCTTTATAAATAGAAACTGGGCCTGATTAGAACATTTTGGCAACCATCAGTTCTAATTAGGGAAGAATTTTGTTATACATTTCGATGATAAGATGACCATGGGATTTTAAGGAAAACAAGTTGAGTCTGAATTTTCTCAAGTATTGGTCACCCATAAGGGTAGGGAAGACATCATAGCTCACCCATGTGGGTAAAACTTTCCTGAGACTTAATTTGCAGAGATGTTTGCTGAGGACTGGGTCCTATGACAGAAGGGGTCTTTGGTGGTTCTGTTGGCAAATGCCATCTTTCATCACCTTGGAATTCTCCCCTCCCCTCATTAGTAAGCTCAGTGATGGCCCAGATGATGTCACTGCTTTAGTGGGGACATACCACAGTAGATATGTATGATAGAAGCGCTGGCTGGCCAGGAGTTGACCCTCTGGCATTGGGCAAATGTTTGTTCTGAGCAAATGCCTCTGAGGCCTTACCCCTGTGGCAAGGAAAGGAGCACACTGGCCCAGCATATGAAAACAATTTGAAAACCCTCGAGGTTATATCTAGTATGTGTTTAGGTTATGCTAGGCTTTGTGTTTTGCCAAGAAAATCAGGGCCTTGGATTAGACCATGTGGTCCAATTTTGTATTCCTAACCATATGTGAAATTTTAAATTTATTAAAATCATAAAAGGACCCGGGAGATAGTCTGGGAGTTAGAACACATGTACCTGAACCAGGTTTGATACCTAGTACATGTGGTCCTCCAAGCATCACCAGGTAGAGGCTCCCCCAAGTATTACCAGGTATAGTGCCTGGAGGCCCCAGGTACTTCCGGAGTATCCCAGGTACCCTTGAGTAGCATTTAATCCTTGGGCTGTTGCATTGAATTGCCAGCCTGGTTCACCAAGAATCAACCATGGGCCCTTGGGCCTCCTGAGCACTGCTGGCAAAATGTTCCTCACTCCATCGTAAGATTCATTTCCTCAGGCACACTTAGAAGCCACATGTAGTCTGTAGCTAGTGACTGCTTTATTGGAAAATACAGATAGAGAGTATTTCTATTATATAAAACTCTGCTGGTCATCAAGTTTGAACCCAATTAGCTAGCAGATTTCTCCTGTTCTGAGATTGTGTAGACTTTAAAAGTGGCTTGTTCAGTCCTTAAGTGCCCCTTTGCCACCCATACCTGGGGCATGGATGTGCCAAATCTTCATTCTCCTTATCCTGGACTGCTCATGAGGACTTGTCAGTGAAATCTTTTACAGTCAAGTTGTTTCTTTGAAAAGATGGGGCTGGAGCGATAGCACAGCGGGTAGGGCGTTTGCCTTGCACGCAGCTGACCCGGGTTCGATCCCCAGCATCTCATATGGTCCCCTTAGCACCGCCAGGAGTGATTCCTGAGTGCAGAGCCAGGAGTAACCCCTGTGCAGAGCCAGGTGTGACCCAAAAAGAAAAAAAAAAAACAACAAAAAACATGTCAGGGCCAGAGCCATAGTACAAAGGATAGGGTGTTTGCCTTGTATGTGATCGATCCTGGTTTGATCTGCAGCACCCAATATGGTTCCCTGAACCTGCTAGGAATGGTTCCTGAACACAGACCTAGAAATAAATCCTGAGCACAGCTGGGTGTAGCTCCTCCACCCCACCCCATCCCACCCCCCCCCAAAAAAAAAGAAAGAAAAGATATGTTAGTTACAGAATAATAAATCCAGAGCCCTCAACTAGTTTTAGCTACTTATATTTGCATATGTAAAATAATGCAACTCATTTGGCCTTGTGTAGACTTCTCCTTCTCTTTCATTAAGTCTGTGGATTTTCCTATTTTCTATGTGCATGGGTCAGGTACAAGAAGTCATTGTCATCTCGACACAGACACCTGATCTGGACATCAGAGTTAGCAGCGTGGGACTATCCGGGTGGCTTTTAGGGCTGGAAATAGGGAACAAGTTTTGTATTAGAAAAAATGAATAGCAAAAACATAAGACCACAGCTCAGGGTCACATGGTTTGGCTCATCTGTGTATCTGGTTCTTGATGTTGCTTTTCTGTGGGATTTTCTAATTACTTTTTTTTTCTTTTTTTTTTTTTTCGCTTTTTTGGGTCACGCTCAGTGATGCACAGGGGTTACTCCTAGCTCTGCACTCAGGAATTATCCCTGGCGGTGCTCAGAGACCATATGGGATGCTGAGAATCGAACCCAGGTCAGCCGTGTGCAAGGCAAACGCCCTGCCCGCTGTGCTATTGCTCCAGCCCCAAATTTATCTATCTATCTATCTATCTATATCTATCTATCTATCTATCTATCTATCTATCTATCTATCTATCTATCTATTTATTTATTTATTTGCTAAAATACTAATTTAAAACTGAGCACCCCTCACCCTCAGCTCTTCCAGTTACCTGCCCCGTTTTCTTCCCCATAGCTCTCATCCTCTGTAGCACACAGTATTTGCTTGCCTTTCTTCTTTGTCTGTCTTTACCTGCATTGAATGTAGGGCAAAGGATTCTTACCTGCTTTGTGCAGTGCTGGGGCTCATGGAATTTCCAGTTAACGTTGATTGAAAGAGTGAGTGAAGAATGTGGATCTGCTGCACTGCCCTGAAGGTGTAGGTCCTTCCTAGGAGGCAGGTAGCAGAGGTGCTGGTCAGGAACTTGGGAGGCTAGAGACAGGGAGCTGCCAGGTGGGCTGGAAATGGAACCAGGAACAGCATCTGGACCTGATCTCAGGCAAGGTCCCTATCGAAGTTGAACATTTCCATAGCTCTGGAAATCAGCTAACCCCCTCCCCCCAGCTTTGCGGAGTCTGAGTCAAAGAGAAAGGGGGCTCTGTGGATGAGTGTAGGGACCACATGGCCTGAGAGGGAGGTGCAGAAGAGAACTTTGGAGCCAGACTTTCATCAGACCTAGAGAGTAGGTGTACTGAAGGCCCGTGTGAGGAGCAATGATCTTCACAGCTTGTGACCAGCATGGGTCTGGAGCCGCACAGATTCTGAGTCAGGCGCCTGAGAGAGACATGGACTCTGCTGCTTTTTTTTTTTTTTTTTTTTACTTTGAGAGTCTTTATTTTCATTTATTTATTTATTTTTAAGTAGAAAGTTTATCAGACTGTTTTTTATTAACTTACACATACTATAATATTAATCATATAATTTTATTTCTTGCCACCCTATTTCTTTTTTTTTTAATTAGTGAATCACCGTGAGGGTACAGTTACAGATTTATACATTTTCGTGCTTGTGTTTCCCTCATACAATGTTTGAGAACCATCCCTCCACCAGTGCCCATTCTCTACCACCAATGAACCCTGTATCCCTCCCAGCCTCCAATCCCATCCCTTCCCACCCCTCCACCTCTGTGGCAGGATATTCCCTTTTGTTCTCTCTCTCTTTTTGGGTGTTGTGGTTTGCAGTGGGGGTATTGAGTGGCCATCGTGCTCAGTCTCTAGCCTACTTTCAGCACTCATCTTCCCGTGTGGGTTCTCCAACATTTTACTTGGTATTCCCTTCTCTATCTGAGCTGCCTTTTCCCCCAGCATCTGAGGCCGACTTCCAAGCCATGGAGTCAACTTCCTGGTACTTATTTCTACTGTTCTTGGGTGTTAGTCTCCTACTCTGTTATTTTATATTCCACAGATGAGTGCAATCTTTCTATGTCTGTCCCTCTTTTTCTGATTCATTTCACTTAGCATGCTACTTTCCAATTTGATCCACTTACATGCAAAGTTCATGACTTCATCTTTTCTAACAGCTGCATAGTATTCCATTGTATAGATGTACCAAAGTTTCTTTAACCAGTCATCTGTTCTCAGGCACTCGGTTTTTTTCCAGATTCTGGCTATTGTAAACAGTGCTGCGATAAATATATAGTTGCAGATGTCATTTCGACTATACTTTTTTGCTTCTCTGGGATATATTCGCAGAGGTGATATTGCTGGGTCAAATGGGAGCTCAATTTCTAATTTTTTGAGAAGCGTCCGTATTGTTTTCCAAAAGGGCTGAGCCAGTCGGCATTCCCACCAGCAGTGTAGAAGGGTCCCTTTCTCCCCACATCCTCTCCAACAGCGGTTGCTTTTGTTCTTTTGGATGTGTGCCATTCTCTGTGGTATGGGGTGGTATCTCATAGTTGTTTCGATCTGCATCTCCCTGATGATTAGTGATGAAGAACATTTTTTCATGTGCCTTTTGGCCATTCGTATCTCTTCCTTGGGAAAGTTTCTGTTCATTTCTTCGCCCCATTTTCTGATGGGGGTGGATGTTTTCTTTTTGTGGAGTTCAACCAGTGCCTTATATACCCTTTATATCAACCCCTTATCGGATGGGGACTCTGCAGTTTCAACATGTTCTGGGTGATGCTGCTGCCTTTGTTCTGGGCATTGTGCTTTAAGTAGGCAGGCATCACTAAGGAAAGAAACAGTGTATCAATCCTTGACATCAATTGCCTTTATTGAAAATGTTTGGGGGGCAGGGAGGCAGGCTGAGATAGGACAGCAGGTAAGGTGCTTGCAATTGCCTGTGGCTTGCCCAGCACCACATTTGGTCCCCTCAAAACCAAGAGCAATGATTCCTGAGCAGAACCAGGAGTAATTCCTGAGCACTACTGGATGTGCCTCTTGCTCCACCTCTCACCCCCCAAAGGGGGAAAGATGCCATTTAGATTGCCCTTTGTATAGGAAACCTCTTCCGTTCCTCCCTTCCCCCCCCCCCACCCGAGCCCTGAAGCAGCCAACCCTCTGTGGTCTGTCTCACAGAACTGAATTACTGTGGTTGCTTATTAGTTGTGGTGGTGGTGGTCGTTTCCCCTTCATTTGGGGGCTACATCTGATTGTGCTAGGGGCTTACTCTTGTTTGTACTCAGGGATCACTCCCGGTGGTACTTGTAGGACCATATGTAGAGCTAGGGATTTGGACTGGGGTCAGCTACATGAAAGGCAAGTGCCATAAGCCCTGTACTGTCTCTCCAATCCCAGATAATAATTACGTTCTTTGAAGTTGCTGCAAATTCTGAGAACACTCTCAACCATGACTTTGAAAGGAAATGCAAGATAAGTTCCTACAAAGCCCCTGCTCCTGGCATTTCTCTTTCTCTCTGTCTCTGTGTGTCTCTCACTCTCCCCCCCCCCTCTCTCTGTCTCTCTCTCTTCTTTGTCCTGTGTGGGGCCCAGCAGCATCTCCCTAGAAGACTCAGTCCTGTAGTTAGTGCAGCCTGGAGAAGTACTGCTTGGACCCAGCAGTGCTCAAGGCCACCTCACTGTTGCTCAAGGAGTATGTGGTGCAGGGGATGAGACCCAGGGCCTTGCCAAGTGTAAGCCATGAACTCTGGTCCTTTGAGCTACTTCCTTGGCCCTGCTTATGGTATTTCCACCAAGCCTTCGTACACAGCCTTGTTTATGTGTATTTCTCTTTCAAGATAACTTACTGAATGCATAGTGTTGATTCATCAACAACAAACTCAAGACCAACAGCATTTTTACATTTTACATTTTCTTCGTAAGACAGAAAATGTGCACGCATGGACAGCACTTCAGCTCAAGCTTAGGTGCTGAAATCATTCAAAAAATGCCCCCAAATGTGTCTCTAACTAGATTTGCAAATGGCCCTTAGTGTGAATGCAGAGAGGAGAGGGCAAGTCTGGGAGACCTGACCTGGGAATGTGGCTGTTGCTCTCTGGAAATCCTTGTGGATGACCGTGAAAGCCTAGAGGACTAATGATGTTGAGCACAGATAATTTTTAGAGAGCGTGACAAATCCCCAAATATGGAATCTATAAATAATGCGGATGGGCTATACCTGGTGGGCATACGAAATATTAGAATAGGGACCTGTACCAATATGTAGAAAGGAAGTGGGTTTCTTGTCTCAAAGAGTTTGACCTTTGAAATTTTAAGAAAGGCGTGAAAGTGATCCACTGGACAGAACTTGTTTTTTTTTTTTTTTGGGGTCACACCTGATGATGCTCAGGGGTCACTCCTGGCTCTGCACTCAGGAATTACCCCTGGTGGTGCTCAGGGGACCATATGGATGCTGGGAATCAAACCTGAGTTGGCTGCATGCAAGGCAAACGCCCTACCTGCTGTGCTATCGCTCCAGCCCCAGAACAGGGTACAGAAGAATTCTGTGATGTTTTCTCCTTCATGCCCGGTTCCAGCACGCCTGCTGACCTTCCCAAGCTCTCCTGTGTTATGGCAGCTGGTTCCTTGCTTGCCACCAGCGGAGATGGTCTTGAGTTTCCTCCCACTCCCATGCTTTGTTGAAGTAGAATTCCACCAGTTCTGTTCTGTCCACCAGTCCTGGCACTTAAGGTGCACAGTAAATCTGTTGAATGAGAAGGACTGCAAGCCTCAGGCACTCAAGCTAAAATAGAGTGCTGATTCTGATCCACAACTCATGTTCAGCAGTTCTGAATCCTAAAAGTTCTGAAAGCTAAAGACTTTTCTTGTCAGCATAAGCTAGCTGATCTCAACTTGTTTGGGGGTTATTTACAATCTTTTTGGGTGTCTGTTAGCAAGTGTTACTTATCCAAGTTGTAGTAACTGATCTGTACATTTTACTTAAGAAATATTTGTGGTTTACCTATGGATTCCTGAGGAGATGTTAGATACGTATCATAGTATATGTCCAGAGTGACCTTCGGAGATGCAAAACAAATTGGAATTTTGAAATTCGTTCAGCCCAAAGGTTTCTAATAAGGTACTGTTGACCTGTAGTAGAATATAGGGATTTCCTTATTATTTTTTTTTTGGTGGGGTGAGGGGGGCGGGCAGGAATTGTTTGTTACTTCCTCATCAGAGATGCAGACTATGGGTTGATCAGGATTGGATTGGTCAGGATTGCTTCAGCATATGCAGCAGTACTGGGAATTAAGCTCATAGTCACACTCTTGTCCTGGGTATTATAAGACTGTGAGCCATTTTCCAGGTCCTTCTCATGAATCCCCAGAAGTGGAGCCCTCAGTGACACTTCCACATTTGCAGGCACCACCGGGGGTTGGAACTCACCCCCCTCCTGTTTGCCAGGCAAGTTATTGAAGCTGTGCAGCCATCTTCTGAAGCCCAAATTTAGATCATTCTAAAGAAAATTTGAGGAGGTAGAGAATTTATTTAAAAGCAAAGATGCCAGAGGCACGTTAACTTCTGGCTGATGAGAGGGAAGTTAAGTGACAGTCTAATGCTCTAACTCCTGAGGGAATAACATGTAAAAGAAGAGGGCACATTTCACCATGTTAAGAATGGTTCTGTTTATGAATATGAAATTTAAATAATGAAGACACAGTTGATTAATGTTGGGATTTTACAAGATCTATAAAAAATGTTTCGGCACATATGCTGCCCAAGCCCATGTGCTGCTTGTGCCCACGTGGCCGAGCACATGTGGTGCCTGTGCACGTGTCACCCGCATCTCCCCTCTTGAGATGTGTACTTTTGTGCTTTCCTATCTAACGCTGGGATGTGTGTAGGGGCTCTCTCCACCCTTGGAGAAGCCCGAGTTTTCTCACGAGTGCATTACTCTGTCTCTCTTACTCTCTACTTTTCTCTTCCTCCTTCCTTCCCCAAACCCTCCAAATAAAATCTGTTTACTTAAAAAAAAAAAATGTTTCGGGGCCTGGAGTGATAGCACAGCGGGTAGGGCGTTTGCCTTTCACCCGGCTGATCCGGGTTCGAATCCCAGCATCCCAAATGAGCACCGCCAGGAGTAATTCCTGAGTGCAGAGCCAGGAGTAACCCCTGTGCATTGCCAGGTGTGACCCAAAAAAGTTTCTTTTGAGTCTGTTATATTCACATGCATATATCAACAGGTACCTTGGTAGACTTTATTAGGTAAAGAGTCCCAAATTTTAGAATTTATTAAAACAATTTAACTCTAATGTCCAAATCAATTCACAGGAAGATGTGTTTTAAGACATACTCTTCTGTTAAAGAGTAGACCTGTCACAATCAGCAAAAGAACCCCAACTCTTCTAATAAGTATATGAAAATAATCTTGTCTCTTTCTCCCTTAAAGAGAATGGAATATTTTCCCTTGTTAAATTTTAATTGCTGTTTACATATATAGATTGGGGTCTTATAAACCTTTGTGTTCACTTTTAAAAGCTATTTTGGAAAAGTAACACCACTCTGCTTTATCTCCTTTACGTGGTATACAAATTAAACTAGATAGGTCACTTGGAGTAGAATATTCCTTCAAGCATGTAGAGATGCCTTCTGGCTTGTTTGCAGGGAACTTGAATAGTAGGAGTTTAGAAACAGCATCATGATGGGGAAAAGTAACAAATTCTTATTTTATTTGTAATTTAGGAAGTGTTAGGGCTAATCTGTTGATCAAAGGTGTGTGGGTGGGGAGAGGAGTGCATATGCCACTAAAGCTGGTATTTGGAGTGACTCTTTGACAGCCTTGGACTGGGACCTCAGACGCTACCTTCTTGGCAGTGAGCTCAGAGTAGACTTGGGGGTCTCAGTCTCTAGGCACATTTTCTTTTTCCTTTTTTCAATCCCACGCCTGCCCGCTCTAATTTTTGTGCTTTTTGATGGATTTTTTTTTTTAGGGTTTTTTGTTTGTTTGTTTTTTGTTTTTGCTTTTTGGGTCACACTCGGTATTGCTCAGGGGTTACTTCTGGCTCTGTATCAGGGGTTACTCTGGAGGTGCTCAGGGGACCATATGGGATGCTAGGAATCGAACCCGGGTCGGCCAAGTGCAAGGCAATTGCCCTACCCACTACACTATCACTCCTGTGACTGTGTTCTTAGATAACTGGAAATCAGGTTTTCAACATGGGATTAAATATGATGTTAAACTTATCCTTGTTCATCGTAGATCACAGTGTTTTGGGGTTTGTTTGTTTGCTTGTTTGTTTGTTTTTTAAGGAATCTCTCCTGCCCTTCTAGGCACGTTTTTGAGATTTCCTTGGCTTTTCAAAGCAGGTGTGAAATGAGTGCAGTGCTGGAAGCCTAGCTGGCACCAGGGGAAGCAGAGCTGCCCTGCCTCTTAGGACTTCCTCTCTCTCTCTCTTTTTCCATGGCATATGTTTAGAAGCCTCAGACTTTTCTCTTTGGACTCATGGTTGGTTGTTGTTGTAAGGCTGATTTATGTTGAAGTATGCTCAGATTAAGAAAATCAGGCACTGAAGAGTCTCCTCCCTGCAGTAGGTAGGAGACTGGCCTTGCATGTGCTGGCCAGGGTTCTATCTCGACATTGCATATGGTTCCCTGAGTCAGTCCTTCAGGAGTGATCCCTGAATGCAGAGTAGGAATCAGGAGTTACCAGGAATAACCCCTGAGCACTGCTAGATGTGACCTTCCCCTCACCACCACCAAAAAAAAAAAAAGTAAAAAAATTAATTTTGAGCAATCTAAACAGCTGTGTAGCCAGTGGCCAAATCAAGACTGAGCCTAGAGGCCCCCTCTGCCCAGCCTGTCCCCCACTTGTGCCTCAGTCCTCTCTGCTCTGCTCTCCCACCTGTTGCTGGGGCTTGCTGAGAGCTCATTGGAGCCGCTCACCGTGCTCTGGCCGGTACTCATCGCCTAAGCTCTACTGATGTGTTAGGATTCTAATTCAACCTCATTTTCTTTCTAAAAGATTTTGGTTTTTCATAGTACTGTGCCAAGATCAGTATTAGTTTTTATATGTGTATCTTGTTAATATGAGACATTAACCATGAGGAAATACAGGAGGTATATAATGGGAACTCTGTACTATTATCTTTGTGGCTTTTACGGCATCCTAGAGCTATTCCAAAATTAAGTTCATTAAAATAAATGAATTAATAAACTAGTGGAAGGCTAAAACAAGAAGCATAAGTTTTTTTTTGTTGTTGTTTTTTAAGAGTATAATAGAAAAGGAAAAGGAAAAAATCCCTTTTTTGAGTAGAAACTCTAAACCCACCAAAGGGAAAAGTAGCTTAACAATTTGGTATAAAATTTCCCAGGTAGTGCTGGAAGGTACCACACAGCCAACCCCAGCTCAATTCCCCGCACCAGCAGGAGTGATCCTGAGCACAGAGCCATGATTCCTGAGCACTGTAAGTGTACATCCCCCCCAGATGTTTTTTCCAGATAAGTTTCTCTGATCAGTATATGTACTTGAAAAACGTATAACTGGAATTTTGCTTTGCCTCCTGTCCTGTGATACTTCTTTCCTCCTACATACTAAATCAAAGAATTAGTTTCAAGAGATATGTGATAATTTTCAAGGTGATTCTTAAAAATTCATTCATGTTTTATTCAGTATACACTTATTTCAACCTCAGTTCTAAAATATTTCATTTGGGCTCCCTTTAAAACATCAGACAGGGCTAGAAAAGTAGTATGGGATGGGGTTAAGGCACTTGATTTGCAATAGGCCAAACCCAGTTTGATCCGAAGCACCACCAAGAACGATCGCCTAGCACAAAGCCAAGAGTAATCCTTGAGGGTCGCCACATCTGACTCCCTTCCCACCCTCCCCAAGTCAGGGGTACCACATCTGGCAGATTGATCTAAGAGCCTTGCATTCTGAGGAGGAAGACAGCTAGTCCCAGAACTGTATGATGAAGGGGGAACCTTTGGGAGGTTGAAGTTTGGGTGGATGGCAGGTGAGCACGCTTTCTGAGCACTTTATCCTTTTTTTGCTGAGACAGCCCTAAGGCTAGGTCCCCACCCTTATTAGCTCAAATAGGGGCCAACCTAGCGCATCTGCATTTAGGAAGGATCTGGAACTGAGTACCACTCTTATGGTCTGACTTCCCCTTAGAGGGGTACAAGCTAAATAGCTTGCTTTAATTTGGCCGGCCTGGGTTTGATCCCCAACATCCCGTATGGTCCCCAAACCCAACTGGGGTTGGCTGTGTGCAAGGCCAGTACCTTACCTTCCAGCACTACCTGGGAAATTTTATACCAAATTGTTAAGCTATACTTTTCCCTTCGATGGGTTTAGAGTTTCTACTCAAAAAAAGGGATTTTTTCCTTTTCCTTTTCTATTATACTCTAAAAAAGGTGTGTGTGTGTGTGTGTGTGTGTGTGTGTGTGTGTGTGCTGTGTTACTTGTTTTAGCTTACTTAATTTTGGAATCCTCTAGCACCAACAGGAGTAATTATTGAATGAGTAGCCCAGGAGTAACTCCTGAGCATCACAGGTGTGCCCTGCTCCCCTGCAAAAAGAGGAGAGAGAGAGAGGTGGGGAAGGGAGGGAAGGATGGAGAGAAGGAAGGGAAGGGGGAGGAGAGGCAGTGGGAAGAAGGGAAAGAAAAGCCAGTGAGCAGGCAGTGTATTGCTGTCACTCATTTTTAGAGTGGGGTTGTCACAATGAAACCCTGGCTGGCTTGACCTTCCCTGATGGGCTCTCCAGTAGACATTCTCATGTCACGGTGGGTATTGTGAATTCATGACGCGTTCATCTCCTATCATCATTTGGAGAAACCACATGCTCCATCCTCTGTATGTGGTAAACAGACCATCACTTGAGTGTTTTCCTATCTTAGTATTGTGAAAGCAGCATAACTCACAAACTTTTCTATTTTGTAACCAAGGAACATGTTAGCATTTACAGCCAGCACAAACAGAAATAAGCACATTAAATCACTTGTTCCAGTCTTCTTTCTTCTTTTGGAAGGGGCAATGTTTTTTGAGATGGGAAAGTGGAGTAAAAAAATAGGACGTATTTGAAAAGTTAACTAGAACTGCCACTTCATCGGGTCTGAAAACTGTCCTCAAACACCAAGTTCCTCAGTAAGTCTCAGTATAGGAAGCTAAAGGGGGGCTGGAGTGATAATCTAGCAGGTAAGACAAATGTTTTGCATGCGACTGGTCTCAGTTTGATCTCTACCATCCCATATGGCCTCCTGGGCCTTGTCAGGTGATCCCTGAGTATTGCAAAATATGACTCCAAAATTAAATAAATTAATGAAATAAATAACAATCAAAAAAACCCAATAGAGGGTTAGGGGCTAAGCAACCCAGTAGGTGGTCCCTGATACACTAATGGGTTTCAGGCACATGGAGTTTATGCCGGTTAGCCTTCAGGATGAGGCCAGTCAGTTCACAAGGGGTGAACTGACTAAGGGAGATTTGAACCCTATACACAGTGGTGTTCAAAGACTCTTCCTGGCTCTGTGCTCAGGAGTGGCTGATGGCAGTACTCAGGGGACCATATGTGGTGCCCGGGATCAGACCAGGGTTAGCCAAAGATGCTGTATGCAGAGGGGAGTTCTTTTTCCCGATGTGCTATCTCCAACCCCTTCTCTGGCTTTTGGATCTGGGCCTTCTCTATGCAGAAGAACATGTACTTTAGCTCTTTGAGTTTTATCCTAGTCTCCAACTCAGATTTGGCGGGGTGGGGAGTTTGGATTTTGAAGTCTTATCTGGCAGTGTTCAGGTGCTGTTCCCAGTTTGATGCTGGGTGGGCTTGGGGTAGCGGGGAGCACTACTTCAGTACTAGGGCCATGGGATGCCAGGAATCAAGCCTGGACTCCTGCAGCAAAGCATGCACTCCAGCCCTTTGAGGGGTATCCCAGCCTCAGCTTTTAAAGCTCTTAAAATCTTGACTCCTGTGGCTTGCTGTATTAATTTGTCAGCACCACTAGAACAAGTGACAAGTGACCACACACTGGAGGTTGTGAACAGCAGAAGCGTAGATTCTCACGGTTCTGGAAGGCAGAAGTACAAAATCAGGCTGTTGGCAAGGTTGGTTTCCCCTAGAGCCTTGCGGGAGAATCTGTTCCATCCCTCTTTTCTAGATTCCTGAGCAGCTGCCAGAAATCCTTCGAGTTCCTCGGTTTATGACACATTACTCCCAATCTTCTCATTATCGTTAGGTGACCATTTCCATCTTTGTGCCACTGTGTCTGTACGTGGTATTCTTTTGAGGATACCTCTCCCTCTAGCCATCATATTTGGGGCTACCCTGATCCATTCTGACCTTAATTTGGTACCATCTGCAGAGAGCATGTTTCCCACTGAGCTCACACCAACTAGTTCTGGATCAGATCTTTGTGAGGGGTGTAGTTCCAGCCCGCACTTCCGTATTGCCTACTTCATCTTATTGATTGACCTCCACTTGGTTAATCAGTTTATTTATTATTTTGATTTTGGGGCCACAAGCAGCTATACTCAGGGCTTATGTCTGACTCTCTGCTCCCCCTTCCCTTCCTTCTCTCCATCCTTCCCTCCCTTCCCCACCTCTCTCTCTCTCCTCTTTTTGCAGGGGAGCAGGGCACACCTGTGATGCTCAGGAGTTACTCCTGGGCTACTCATTCAATAATTACTCCTGTTGGTGCTAGAGGATTCCAAAATTAAGTAAGCTAAAACAAGTAACACAGCACACACACACACACACACACACACCTTTTTTAGAGTATAATAGAAAAGGAAAAGGAAAAAATCCCTTTTTTTGAGTAGAAACTCTAAACCCACTGAAGGGAAAAGTATAGCGTTAAGCACATTAGCATTTTGAAAGTTAAAAAATAAAAATGATTGGGGCCTAGAGTGGTAGCGCATTTGTGTTGTACATGGTTAACCCGAGTTCAAGTCCCATCCTCCCATATGGGTCTGCTGAGCACTGCCAGGAGTAACCCTGAGCATGGCTGAGTGTGGCCAACTAAACAAAACCAAACCAGTGATGGGATTACAGGGATCACTCAGCAATAAAGTGCCCTTGCAAGCTGGACGCCAGTGAGGCTTTGAGTTTGATTCTTGGTACCACCCTCATGTGAGTTTGAGGGTAATGGAGTCTCTCATGCTCCCATAAAGTATCTGATCTATGGCACACTGGAGTCAAGGGTGTGTGATTCCTGGGCATTTCTAGCACAATAATAGATAAGGGAGAAAAGTGACTATGTAGTTGTGAGTCGGGAGAAACTGAGTTTACAAGTATATAAATAGATGAACAAGGAGACAGTTCTGCTTGAGCCTTTAACTCTGCCTCTAGTATTGTGAGCATCTGGTGTCTTTGTTGCCCCATTTTATCAGTAGGCTGATTCTCATTCCTATCCCTTTTGTTGTGAGGTTTGATGAGTTAATAATTCCTGAAGGGACCAGCATTGAGCCTGCCACAGCCACAGTGTTCAGAGAAGTGTTCATTGTCTCTTCACATGGTGTCCAAGAAGTGGAATCTCTTTTCAGTGCTGGGTCATAATGATTGACTGCTGCTCAGAGGTGTTTCAAGGTTTTATTGCCCTATTTATGGTATCTGTAGTTCACTGTGTCAGAGCTAAGTAATGGACATTTGTTTATCCTCTAAAGCCCAGGAAACTTCAAGCAAATGGCTTAATTGTAGAATTGTTGCACTAGTCTGTTTGAGAACATTTATTGATGCAGTTGTGGGCTGTAATCCTAGAGAAACTTTTGATGGGGACATATTCTGAGATTTTTGTAAACTTTTACTAGTGCCTTCAGTCCATTTTCATGGCAGTAGGAGCCTGCTCGTGTGATAACATAGCTCAGGACCAGATGGCCTCCTCCACACTCAGGCTGCAGACAGGGACCACTGTCATTTGTAGCTCTGTTGGCTGAAACACTGTTAGGTGGTACAAATTGACTACATTTTTATAAGATATATATCTGTTTTGTGATCTTCACCGTTATCTTGGGGCTGGAGAGATAGTACACTATGTCAGGCACTTGCCTCCGTACAGCTGACCCAGGTTTGATCCCCAGCCCCACATAGAGATCTCCGGAATCCCATCAGGAGTTTTCCTTGAGCAAGAGTAAGGAGCTCCTGAGCATCACCAGTTGTGGCCCCAAAACAAAATAAGATTTTCTTATTATATTTTATATGCCCTTTCAAGGGGAGAAGAACTCTTTTCTGCTATAGACTTTTGGGAAGACAGTCCTTTCTCATTGTATCTTTCCCATTCTCAGCATATCACAGGCAGGCTTGTCTTCTCAAGAATTAAGTGGCATTGAAGTCACTGAAGTCATTGAAGATGCCCCTCCTTCCTTCCCTCTCTCCCAGGCAATTAAAAGAGAATTGCCCCTTGGATTTGGAATCCTGGTCTGATTGGAACTCTTCCAATATAAAATCCCTGAAATTTAGAAGCTGTGTTTTAGCTGTGACTTTATTTATTTTAAAGGGAACTGATGATGATGACATAATTGTACTTCTTCCTTACTGAAGAACCCGTCGCAAAATCCTGCCAGAGTGGACTGTGGACTGCCCTGACCCGCACTTTCTTTCTGGTAGCCATAGCTGTAGCTATACTAACTACACCTGTCAAGTGGAAGGATTGAAATTACTAGTTTCTGAGCATCTTTCTAGTACAGATAGTCCTTATTTGAGTTTAGACATGGGGGCAATAGGGCCAGAAAGATGGTACAATGCGTAAAGCATTTGCCTTTTGTTTGCCCATTCAATATTTGACCCCAGCACTGCATATGGTCTTCAAGCACCACCAAAAGTGATTACTAAGCACAGAGCAAGGAGTAAGGCCTGAGAACTGCCAGGTATGGGCCAAGTCCAACCTGAGAGAGAGGGAGGGAGAGGGAGAGAGAGATGAGAGAGAAGTGATGTAATCAAATATAAAATACTCTTTTAGTTCCCCTTATAGCATATCATTTCTCCTTAGTTCTTTCCCATCCTCCCATCCCCCTTAGATTGTTGTTTGGCCTCTGGTTGAATGTTGGTCTTGTGCAGTGTAAATAAATTTTAAAATGAGCAAAAAATCAAAGATTTCATGAGGAAATAATATAGGAGCTGTACTTAAATTAGTTGCGTAAATTTATTTCACTGGCCCTACTTGATACGCCTTAAATAACTCTTATCTTGCAGGGTTTTTTTTTTATCTGTATTAAGTTAATAGCTTCTTGTTCAGAAAGATCAATTGTTAATGACTGAGCTGGAAATGGTTCTCATTATTAAAGAATAATGGCAGACTATTCTCTGTTCATCTGTACATCAACTAGTATTGATTTTTCCTGGCAACATTCTGAGAAAAGTTTTGTTAGCTACTTCTACTTATAGCTAATGCATTAATTACCTATTAGATCAATCCACATTAGTGTGTTCGAGGCAGAATTTTGCGATGGGTTCTTCAGTAAGGAAGAATTACAATTATGTCATCATTAGTTCCCTTTAAGAAAAGAAAGTTGATGCACTCTAATTTTTCCAAATGAATTGTGTATCTGTATGTGTGTCCTATTGTAACTGTGGATCTCCTGGTGATTTAATTAAAAAAAAAAAAAAACAAGGTAGGGCATATGGTTTAGTGGTAGAGCACTGGCCTTGTATGTGTGAGGCCATTTGGTCCCTGACATTATCTGACCTCACTGCTGGCGGGGGATCATCACCAGCACCAGAACCAAATGTGTGAGCACCACAACTACAGGTGTAGTCCCCTGCACTCCGCACTGCATCCTGGTGTCCAACTCCTGACAACAGCAGTTATAGCCACAGCTACCAGAAAGAAAGCGCAAGTTAGGGTAGTCCACAGCCCACTCTGATTCCTTGAACTGTCTCATTGGGGTTGTGTCCTGTATCTCCAGTTTCTGGCTCTGTTGTCAGTGTGTTGTGCTCGGCAAGTTAGCAGGGTTTGGCAGAGGAAAGGCAATCTCGTTGGTTACTACAAGATTCAAAGTATGCCTGCTCTTGCAGGAAGTGGTAAAAGTTGATTGATCGTTGGAGACAAAAGTCTCCTGCATGAACAGGAAGCATGGCTTCTGTTTAGAGCCAGGTCCCTGCAATATGCCAGGGCTTCTCTTGCACTTTGTTTTGGCCCTTTCATAAAGCCAGACCTTTCCCTCCCCCAAATTTGATCAGCAAATGGAAAATAATTGAGGAAATCTTATATTACCCAGAGTAAATGCATATACTTTCAGCTATTACTGTTACTCTTTCCTGGTGGTTATATCTATTGTAATCTGTCAAAAAGTATTCTTTTAAATATCCAAATATGATATTCCACATGTTTAAAGTGGGAGTTGTTTGTTTATTTTTAAGCTTTATGGTAGAATAACATTTCCAGAAACTTATAAAGAAAAACCTGTTTCCCTTGTCATTTTATTAGACTCTGAACACTGCTGTGATCTAATCATTGTGTTCATTAAATGCTGAGTCTCTTTGCTCTGTAATAAATACAGGTAGCTATTCTTCACTTAGATACTGTAAACACAACTAGCAACTCATCTGATGTATTTGTTGAGTATTTCAGAGCATACCTTGTTAACTGATAGTGTCACTTGACAAGACTTATTTTGGTGGGGAAGGGATCCCACAGCAGGCAGTGCTTAGGGCTTTCCCCTGGCTCTGAGCTCAGAGGACCATGTGCAGTGCAGAGATCCAACCAGGCTGGGCTACGTGCAAGGCAAGTACTTCAACCCGTGGGCTATCACTTCAGCCCCTTGACAAGCACCTGTTCTCTTAGGAATGTGACAGTGAGAAACCACTAACGGCTTTAAATGAGGTACTTTCTGAAGTGAAAAGGCCATTGGAGAATTAAATTCCAAAACATACTATAGTGATAGACTTGAAAGAAACTCTAATGGTACCAGTCATTGAAAGAACAAAAAAGCTACCCTTTGATTACCCTTTTGTGCTTTAAATATTTTCTCCAAAAGAATAATTTCCCCTTTTTTTTGTGAATAGTAGTTGCTGAATTAACATGTGTAAAATGATTGAATGGAAAGAAATCCAACTTTTAGTTCTTAGATTGTTGGGTCACATTCTACATCAGTAATATTTTGAAATTTTAAATCACTTTTTTCCTAACATTTTTAGGGGGAAAAGTTCAGAATGCTTCTGTAAACTTAAAAATTCTGAAGCTTGAGAGATAGTTGCAACAGAGGTTAAGGTACTTACCCAGCACACAGCCAACCCTTGTTCCATCTCCCAACACCATGTTTGTTGTTCTAAGCACCGAGTCAGGAGTAAGCTACTACATGTGGTGCCAGGCGTGACACTGTCTGTAGCACTGTCATCCCGTTGTTCATCGATTTACTCGACTGGGCACCAGTAACATCTCCGTTGTGAGACTTGTGACTGTTTTTGGCATATCGAATACGCCACAGGTAGCTTGCCAGGCTCTGCTGTGCGGGCGGGATACTCTCGGTAGCTTGCCAGGCTTTCCGGTCGGGACGGAGGAATTGAACCCAGGTTGGCCTCGTGCAAGGCAAATACCCTACCTGCTGTGCTATCGCTCCAGTCCATGGCACAGACAAAAAAGAAGAAGCAAACAATAAACCTTTAAAGTTTCTATAGAACAAGATGGTTGTTCTATTACTGCATCTTTTTTGTTGCTTTGTTTTTGTGCCATGGCTGGCTGTGCTCAGGACTCACTCCTGGCTCTGTTCTCAGGGAACACTCCCAGGATCCATATGGGGACCGTGCAGGGTGCAGGGGATTGAACCCAGGTTGGCCATATGCAAGGCAGTTGCCCTGCTGTGCTGGCTGTACTCTCTCTCTCTCTCTCTCTCTCTCTCTCTCTCTCTCTCTCTCTCTCTCTCTCTCTCTTCCTCCCATCCACCCTTGGACTTGTTTGCCGCTCCTGAGGCTTTTGGGGCCTGCTTCCACTTGGGGAGAGCCTCCTGTTTGTAGTCCTTTTTATGCGACATATTTGGAAAGGAGAAAGGCTCGGATCCTGCGGGCCCTTAGATGGAAAACACCACCTCTGTTCAGTGGCTCCCCTCCGCCAGCCACTCACTTAGGTCTGCTGGAATGAAGCCTCATTTTCCCAGCATTCAGGGGGGGACTATGTTTGCACAGATCCAGATGCTTTATGAACCCTTTCATCCATTTACTGCAGAACCTCTTAAGTTTTGAGGGAGGTTGTTTTTGGGTTTCTGTGGGTTTTTTTTTTTTTTTTTGAGGGCCCACACCTGACTCTGCTCAGGGCTTATTCTGACTTTTCTCAGGGATCACTCTTGCCTGGGCTTAAGGGACTATATGTGGTACCAGTGATCGAATTTGGGTTGGTTGTGTGCAAGGCAAGCACTCTATCCACTGTGCTATCACTCCGACTTACACTCTGATTTTTTTTTTGTGGGGGTGGCGGTCACACTTGTAGGTGCTCAGTGGTTACTCTGGCTCTATACTCAGGAATTACTCCTGGAGGTGCTTGGGGGACCATAGGGGATACTGGGGATCGAACTGTGTTGGCTGTGTGCAAGAAAAATTCCCTACCTGCTCTACTGTTGCTACAGCCCCAACACTCTGTATTAAACCTGTGCATTAGGGAAAGAAGAGCATTGCTTGCTTCTTTACCATTTTTTCTTTCTCTCCACTCTCCAAAGGAAAATCTGAAGCAACACAGAACTGGAGATTGGACAGTGTTTTAGAGAACTGAAGCATGTTCTTTTTTTAAACTTTTTTTTTTTTTACAAAACAAGGAATCACATCCAATTTAATGAAAAAGTTTATGCAGTATAATGTAACGTTATAAATTTAAGAAAATATCTGAGGTTTTGGTGAAAAGTACTCTATGCTGCTCTCTAATAATTGCTTTTTTACCCTTTTTGAGGGTACTTTCAAAGTTTTGACTAGTTTTCATGCCCAGATTGGTTTAAACATAAAACTGTACGCCGTGAACTTTAGTTCCCACAACACCTTTTTTCAGAAGTTCATATTTTTTTTTTTTAGCTTCTCAAGTTTATGAACAAGTGTTTATAACAAAGTAGATGGTGCCAGGGCCTCACGCATGCAAGGCAAGAGCTGGAGTTAGTGCTGTTCTGCTGAGTCACACCCCTGGCCTGTTAGCCATATATGTGTGGGTTGTCTTTTTAGATTGTTTAACAATCGCTCTGGCTGCTTCTGCATGTACTGACTATTCCTTTGTATGGACATGCCATAACTTAGCTCACTGATCCCATTTTGATGGATGTTTAGGGAGCGACAATTATAAACAATGTAGGGCTGGAGAGATAGTATGCTTGCCTTATACATGGCCAACGCGAGTTCAGTCTCCAGCACACATACAGTCCGCCAAGTATTGCCAGGGGATCCCTGCCTGAGCACTGGAACACCAGTAAGTCCTGGGCACTGCCTCGTATGACCCTCCCCCCCCCAAAAAAAAAAAGCCAGAAAACAAACCAAAAACAACACAGTGTTGTAAATAACCATTATTTTGTGTCATGTAGCATGAGTGTTTAATGTCCAGATGTGGTGGGCCTGGTGAAAGGAATGTGCTTTGTAGTTTTGAAAAGCATTCAGTTCTCTTTCGTTACACAGGATTGTGCCTGCATAATGTTTCAAACAATGTATGCAAACACCTTGTCCCCACAACCTTGCTAGCAGTATTTCCCAGTGTTGGACTTTTGCCAGTCTGTTAAGTGAAAGTATATATTTCCGGTGACTTTAATTTCTAGTTCTGTTATTTGGCTGAAGCTGATCATGTCTTCATATATTTGAGGCATTTGTACTTCCTCTTCTAAGAACTGCCTTGTGTTTTTGCTCCTTATTCTGGTGGTTTGTGTATTCATTTCAAGTACTTCATCTGTGACGTGAGTTGGAAATATTTTCTTATTTTTGCTAATTGTCTTTTGATGGTGCTACTATTCTTTTGTGTTTTTTGTTTTGTTTTGTTTTTCCTATAGAAGTTGAATTTACCGATCTTTTCTAATATAGCTCCTGGATTTTGCATTGTAGTTAGGAAGACTTTCCTCATTGCAGGATTGTTTTTTAAAAAACGAACTGTGTTTCCTCATGGTACTTAACTAGTTCCACTTTGTACATTTGCATCTTTGGTCTGTTTTGGAATTTATTCTGGTATGTCGTGTGAAGAGTGGCTTCATCCTTGTTTGGTTTGGCTGTTGTTTTTTTAGCTGCGTACACTTTTATCCCCAAGCCAACGAATGAATAATCCTAATATTTCTTCTTAATGTTTTCCAAGGTCCAAAAAGTTGGCAGCTCTTGCAGAAGCCTTAAAGGAAGTCTCTCTGACAAAGGCACAGCTGGGATTGGAACTGGAAGAACTGGAAGCCGCAGCACTTCTTGTCCAGGAGGAAGAAAGTGCATCAGAAGCAGTTCATTCTGTCTCTGGGCAGAACACATCTGGCTCGACCTCTGAGACCAGTGACTCCGAGGAAGCAGACAGCACTGCAGCCTCTGAGTCCCAGCACTCAGATTCAGAGTCAGAGGAGCTCACCGGGAGCAAGGCCATGGAGGAGAGCAGCTCCCCATCCCTCTGTGCTGACGGGGCATGTGGAAACCCCGGGCTCGGGCACACCGAGGCCAGTCTGGGAAGGCCACTCCCCTCCTGCGGGCATCCTGGGCGGCCCCGGCCTCTGATAGAGGAGCTGGGAGAACAGCTGGAGACTGTGGTTCAGATCACAGAGTCCAGGGCAGCCGCACCTGGGACCTGCAGCAGTGCACAGGACAGAGTTGACACGGAGACCCCGGAGGACTGACGCAGAGCTGGTTTGGTTATTATTGAGAGTTGTGTCAGGTTTGGCCTCATTTCTGGAGTGAGAATTTTACTTTCATATTGACCTTTTTGGGGAAAGTGTCTACAAAGTTTTTGGGTTTTTTTAAAAAAATTTTTATGAGTGGTATGTCTATACTTGCTGGTTTCTGATTATCAAAGTTTTAGCACATATTTTTCTAAAGTGGAATGAAGAAGAAAATAGTTTTGCAAGACGGTAGTAAAGTAGAACCTGTGGATAGATGGGACAACCCTACTGAGGTATACCTGGCAGACAGGAAACTACGCATATTTGAAGAGTGCACGGTGGGTGGTGAGTGGTGATGTTTGTGTGACTCAGGGAGTGGTGCTCACCCACCTGCCCCATCACCTCCGAGGGTCCTTGTGCCCCATTCCCCTTCCACTCCCCATCCGTGCCCCCTCCACCGAATTCCCAGGTATGCAATCTCTGCTCTCTGCCATTGAATATTAATGTGTATTTTTCAGAATTCAGCATAGAGTCTCACATGATAAACTCTTTTCTATAAGGCTTATTTTACCCAGTAACATATTTCAGGTCCATCAGTATAGCCTGTATCAGAGGCTTTTTTAAATTTCTTTTGCTTTTTGGGTCATACCTGGTGATGCTTAGAGGTTACTCATGGCTCTGCAACTAGGAATTTCTCCTGGTGCTGCTCGGGGAATCATATAGGATGCCAGGAATTGAACCCAGGTCAGCTGTATGCAAGGCAAATGCCCTCCCCTCTGTGCTATCACTCTGGCCGCTCAGAGGCTTTTTTCCCCATCCCTAAGAAGTTGCTTCTTGAGTAGCTCTATCCATTCACCTACTGAAGGCCACCTGGGTTGATTCCAGGTGTTGGGACTCTTACACACCAAGCTCTGATGACCATTGTGTGCAAACCTTGTGTGGACTCAGGCTTGTGTTTCTCTCGGTAAATATCTTGAAACAGAATGACTGAGCCATATGGTTGGTACGTGATAACTGAAGAGACTGCGAAACTATTTTCCAAAATCCTTAGGCCATTTTACATATCCATTGGTCATGATGGGCCTGTTTTTCATTTGGGGGCCACATCTGGAAGTGCCTAGGGAACCCTTTGATACTGGGACTTGAACCTGCCCCCTTCCACACATGGAAAGGATGTGCTCCAGCCCTCTGAGCCCCTTCTCAGCCCAAGTTTTTATTAACACTTGGCATAATTATCTTTTTAAAATGTTTATTGTTGGTAGATTTTGGTTTGGGGGGGCCGTAGTTGACAGTGCTCAGAGGTCACTCCTGGCGTGGTTGGAGGACCGTTTGGGGAGCCGGGGATCAAACCTGGGTTGGCCCTGTGCAAGGCAAGACCCCTGCCTGCTGTTCTGTTGTTCTGGCCCAAATGTTTATCATTTGTATGGTTGTGGGATGATATTTCATTGTGGCTTTAGTTAAGCATTTTTAAAGAATCTCATGCCCCACTGACTGAGCTAGCTGGGCACACTAGCATTTGGTTTGGGCAGGGGAAGTGGGGGGTGGCATACCCTCTGATGCTCAGGAATCACACCTGGCAGTGCTCTGGACCATCTGGGATGCTGGGGATTGAATCCAGATCAGCCACATGTAAGACTAACACCCGTTGTACTACCTCTCCTCCTACACTAGCATTTTTTAAAGCTCATGAGGTGGAAAATCCTTTTATGGGCTTATCTGTGATCCATATATCTATCTCTGCTAACGGAGTAGTGTAGATCATCCAGTTTTAAAAACCTGGTTGGTTTTCTTAGTTTTGAGAGTTCTCTATAAATTCTGGATACAAGTCTTCATGCCAAGTCATCTTTGTTATGCCGTGTAAGCTTTATTTAGATACCAGACAGGAATGTTACTGTAGGAGAAGCCATTTCCAGTACAGTGACAGTGAGGAGTTTTCCTCTGGGATTGATTGCGACAAGCCCGCTCGTGAGTACTTGCATTGTTCTAGTCACTTCAGGCAGCTTCTCTCTAGCCATGCTCCCATGTGCTTCCTGGGAGGTCGGGTTCTCTACAGCGTGCTCCTTGGCATTTTGTCTTACAAATCTTAACTGCCTCAGTTTCCCCAAGTCCTTGCACAGCCTCCTGAGCTCGTGCTTCTGCCTGGCTCTACCCTCGCAGCCTTGACAACTTTCCCACATAATCAGTGAGATGACTGATGTTGGCCCATGTTTGTTGCTATCCGGCGGGTTCACTATCCCTCGATGCTGATGCCCATTGTCTAGGAAAGCATTGTTGTGTGTTACTTGTGGGTTTTTTTGTTTGTTTGTTTTGGGGTCACACCCGGCAATGCACAGGGGTTATTCCTGGCTCTTCACTCAGGAATTACCCCTGGCGGTGCTTAGGGGACCATATGGGATGCTGGGATTAGAACCCAGGTCGGCTGCGTGCAAGGCAAACGACCTTCCCGCTGTGCTATTGCTCCAGCCCCTTGTGTTTTTGTTTTTATGTGCTCTATCAGGTAGAGAGTAAATCTGATTTATGATTGTCTATGATTGGAATCCTCATTTCCATGACTGTTTTAGGTGCGAATTTTCTCAGGAATATGAGCTACCAGGGAGCAGAGTCTTGTGGGTTTTTTTTTTTTTTCTTTTTTGGGTCACACCCGGCGATGCACAGGGGTTACTCCTGGTTCTACACTCAGGAATTACTCCTGGCAGTGCTCAGGGGACCATATGGGATGCTGGGATTCGAACCCGGGTCGGCCGCATGCAAGGCAAACGCCCTACCTGCTGTGCTATCGCTCCAGCCTAGAGTCTTGTGTTTTGTTACCACAGAATCACCAAAAAACTTATTCTTATCAGTGCCTAAATATTTGAATGAACACATTAGATAAATCAGTTTGTTAAAGGTTAGGTGTATTTGTATTTGTATTTCCAATATAAATCACTCAGACATTTGTATTAATTTGGTGTGTTGCTTAGACCTGGTCTCACTCCTGAACTGCCAGGGTCAGCCTGGGGAGGGGGGTAGTTGTGAATAAGTAGGATCAAACTGAGAGTTCTACACACAAGGGGTGCCCTCAACTACCTCAGCCATAGCCCCGGGCCCCAGTTTCTATTAACAGGATAATCTGGGTGACTGTTCCATCTGACATGCATGTTATTCCTTAAACTCTAAAACAGCTTTGTCAGGGTTTTTCTCATGCTCCCAATTCCCTTTGGCCATGGGAAATGCCTTGCTCTGGGGCTGGAGAGATAATATGGCCATTTGGGCATTTCCCTTGCAGTGGCCGATCCGGGTTTAATCCTTAGTACCACATGCCCTCCTTTCCCCGGAACCCCTCCAGGAGTAATCCCTGCACACAGAGCCAGGAGTAAATCCTAAGCATTGCTGGGTATGGCCCACAGAAAGAAAAGAAAAAAGGAAAATACATCTCACACTGGGAAGAGGGCTCTCAAAAGGCTGGAGCACATGCTTTGCTGTGGGGGTCCCATGTTTGATCTTTGAAGTGCATGGTTCCTTGGGCATCACCAGCTGTGCCCCCCCCCCCATCTCAAAAAACACATTTCTCGTCAATACCCAGAGCCAATTTGAAAATGCACTTCTGGGGGCTAGAGCCATAGCATAGCGGGTAGGGGGTTTGCCTTGCATGCAGCCGACCCGGGTTTGATTCCCAGCATCCCATATGGTCCCCCAAACAACGCCAGGGGTAATTCCTGAGTGCAGAGCCAGGAGTATCACCCTGAGCATTGCTGGGTGTGACCCCAAAAAAGAAAAAAACAAAACGCACTTCTGGGAATATACTCCTGGGTTGCAAAAACATACAGCAGGAATGACATCTGCACTTGAATATTTATTATAGCACTGTTCACAATAGCCAGAATCTGGAAACAACTCAAGTGCCTGAGGACAGAGGACCGGTTAAAGAAACTATGGTACATCTATGCAATGGAATACTATACAGCTGTTAGGAAAAATGAAGTCATGAAATTTGCTTGTGAATGGATCAGCATGGAGAGTATCATGCTGAGTGAAGTGAGTCAGAAGGAGAGGGACAGACACAGAATGACGGCACTCATTTGTGGGATATGAAAAAACATAGCATGAGACTAACACCCGAGGACAGTAGAAACAAGGACTAGGAGGATTGGTCCACGGTTGAAAGCCTACCTCAAGGGCTAGGGGAGAAGACACTTGGGATAGAGAAGGGACCATTATGACAATGATGATTGGAAGGGAGATGTGTGCTGAAAGTGGATAAAGGACCAAATTTGATGGCCTTTCAGTATCTGTTTTGCAAACCATAATGCCCAAAAATAGAGAGAGAGAAACAAGATAAGTGCCTGCCATAGGAGCAGACTTGGGGGTGAGTGGAGGAGGGGGTGTCAGGTTGGATACTGGGGACATTGGTGGTGGGAAAGGTACACTGGTGGAGGGATGGACTGAAATCCAATCATGAAAGTTTTGTTGTGTTTTTTTGTTTTGTTTTGTTTTGTTTCTGCTTTTTTTTTTAAAAAAACTTTAAAAAATTTTATTGAATCACTGTGAGATAGTTACAAGCTTTCATGTTTGGGTTACAATCTCACAATAATCAAACACCCATCCCTCCACCAGTGCACATTCCCCATAACCAGTATCCCGGGTATACCCCTCCCTTCCTACCCTGCCCCTGACTCCATGACAGAAAATATTCCCCATACTGCCTCTCTACTTGTGGGCATTATGACTTGCAACACAGACACTGAGAGGTCATCATGCTTAGTCCATTATCTACTTTCGGCATGCACCTTCCATCCCAACAGATTCCTCCAGCCATCATTTTCTTAGTGATCCCTTCTCTATTCTATCTGTCTTCTCGCCTCCACTCACGAAGCAGGCTTCCAGCGATGGGGCAATCCTCCTGGCCCTTGTATCTACTGTTCTTGGGTGTCAGCCTCCTGTGACGTTATTCTATACTCCACAAATAAGTGAAATGCTTCTATGTCTGTCCCTCTATTTCTAAATCATTTCACTTAGCATGATACTGTCCATGTCTATCCATTTATAAGCAAATTTCATGACTTCATCTCTCCTAGCAGCTACATAGTATTCTATTGTGTAAATATACCAAAATTTCTACAGGATTGGAAAAAATATTTACCCAATACCAATATGATAAGGTATTAGTATCAAGTATATACAAGGCACTTGTTTCTGCTTTTTGAGTCACACCCACCAATGGCTCTGCACTCAGGAATTACTCCTGGCAGTGCTTGGGGACCATATGGGATGCATGCAAGGCAAACGCCCTACCTGCTGTACTATTGCTCGGGCCCCCATGAAAGCTTTGTAACTGTATTTCATGGTGATTCATTTTTAAAATAATAAAAAGTTTATTTAAAAAAAAAAAGCTTATCTGTCAGTCTCACCCTGATTTCTGTTAACATCAGTTGAGCATATCTAAAGCAGTGTTTGTTCATCAACATTTTCACACTTGCAGGCCAGCACCTGTCCAGTGGTTGGAGAACGGATTATAGCCATGGAAATTCCTTGTCCCGTCAACTTCTCCTTCCTCAGGAATCCCGGCAAATCTACTTTGGTGGGATTTGCCTTAGTGGAAAAAAACCTGCTACTACCTTTTCAAAGAATGGGCAAACAGGGCCCTTTGCAGGCAAAGCAGATGGCTTCCTTCTGCAAGGGGGGTTTCTCCCTGCTCGCTGACCACAAGGGCTGACACTTTCTTACAGCCAGTAAGCAGCTCTGTTTAAGATCTGTCAGCAGGGCCATCCAGCTGCTGAGTCACCTCTCCGGTCTCAGCAGCCTGAAGCCCCAGGGTTTGTTTCTGCTGAAGTGGCCCCCAGCTGAGTGTTCTCCAACCAAGCCTGTCCTTCACTGTTGGCGCCTGCTGGTCATTTAAACTGGCTACCCAGGTTTGTGATGACCGGAAGTGGTGGGTGGCCTTGGAAAGCAGTTCAGAGTTGCTCTGCAGGTGTTTGTTCAGAGGGTTGGGGACCTGTGCAGGCTGGACATGCTCAGGCAGCTCCTCACTCCGGCCCAATCAAGGCCATCGAGTCATTGTTCTTCCCCAGAGTGGCCTCTCTGGGCTCCAGTGGTAGGCAAGGTGCGGATCACGAATCAGCTCAAACCGGGTAGATGTTTCACAGCTTGAGAGGGGCCAGGGCATCAGCTGACTGTGGAGGGAGGCAGCGCCGAACAGAGCGACCGACCTCTGGAGACCCCACAGGGGCCCCAGCCCAGGTTGGGGTTCCCGTGGGGGCCCAGACACTGTTTGGGCCTCAGCCCAGGGTGCCCACAGGTGAGGCTGGAGCTCAGTGGTGAGAGTTGGAGGAGCCTTGAGCCCACAGCCACACTCTATCTGGGCCAGGGATATAGTCCAGAGGCTATGGAACTGCAGTTGGGACTCATTCAAAATCCCAGCACCTCATTTGGTGCCCAAGAATTGCCAGGTGTGACAAATGAGCATAGAGCATAGAGACATATAGGAACAAAACTTCACTTAAAAAAAATACTTATCAGGGGCTGGAGCAATAGCACAGTAGGTAGGCTGTTTACCTTGGACGCGGCCGACCTGGGTTCGATTCCCACCATCCCATATGGTCCCCCCAAATAAAAAAATTTTCAATCGTGTGTGACCCAGACACATCCGAAGGTGCTTTTTTGATAAATAATAATAATAAGTAATAATAAATAATAATAATAAATTTATTGTTTTGGTTTTGGGGCCACACGTGGTGGTGCTCACACCGTACGTGGTGCTGGAGGTTGAACCCCAGTTGGCTGTGTGAAAAGCAAGATCCTTCCCCACTGTCCTACCTGTCCCTGTACAGCCTTTTTCTTTGGCAAGCAGGCAAGTGGCCAGGCCCCTCTGAGGATGCCGTGTAACCAACAGTCTCCCAGGAGTCCTGGGTAGGTGGCAGGGAAGAAGGACATTGTGGGGGAAAGACACAGTGCTGACCTCTCTGTAGCTGGGGCTGGGGAAGAACTTTGGGTCAGGGTTGGGAGATGACCGGAACTCTGACCTCGGCCTTCATCTCAAACACGGGACTGGAATGACTAACCTCAAAGATTATGTTCCAGACGGGATGACCGGACCTCTGACCTCGGCCTTCATCCCAAACACGGGACTGGAGTGACTAACCTCACAAGATTATGTTCCAGACTCTAAACTAGAGAATACTAAGCCAGCCGACGGCTTCTTGTCCGCTTCCTAGAACTGAGCCGGGCTCGACTCGACTACCTGACCATGGATCACTGGGGGCGCTGGCACTGTGAAAATGATTCTGCTCCGTAGATCACTTCAGAGGCATGGGGTGGTAAATGTCTACACAGTTCAGCAGATGAGAAAGAAATATTAATTATATCAATGAATCACAGTGCCGCTTCCTCTTCTGCCTTTGCATTATTGCCGACCTAATTTTCTGTGCTCTGTCTCTCCTCTCCCATTATCCTTGAAGAATAATGTGGGGCCTTGCTATGGGCATGATCGGTTTGCCATGCCAGTAACTACGCCACTATCATCTTTCACTAGTACAGGATTAATTTACAAACACGACAAGGCTGCGCCCTACCACATTCCAAATTGGTTGAACAGCTGGGGGGCAGTTATCACACCTGCTGGTGACAAATCCACACTGGTTATAGGGATCAAATTCTAGTACTGAGAACTGGGAGGTAGAGACAGAGTCATGTTTTCCAGGCCTCAGACTTTATAACGTCATTTTTTGATCAGAGGTGGTGAGTTCCTGGTTTCTATTTTGTTATAAAGAGATGGTTACCTTAATGTCTTATAACTAGAAAATGATCCATTAGTGCCAAAACAGACACTTGTTAAAGAAATAGGAATGGGGGCTGGAGTGATAGCA
Organism: Sorex araneus; assembly: GCF_027595985.1. Lineage (NCBI taxonomy): Eukaryota > Metazoa > Chordata > Mammalia > Eulipotyphla > Soricidae > Sorex > Sorex araneus. Next base: position 70,839,441 of record NC_073305.1, on the reverse strand, counting down.
TAGCGGGTAGGGCGTTTGCCTTGCACGCGGCCGACCCGGGTTCAAATCCCAGCATCCCATATGGTCCCCTGAGCACCGCAGGAGTAATTCCTGAGTGCAGAGCCAGGAGTAACCCCTGTGCATCGCCAGGTGTGACCCAAAAACCCAAAAAAAAAAAAAAAGAAATAGGAATGAGTTAAAGACATACAGAAACAAAACTTCATTTAAAAAAATACATATTGGGGGCTGGAGTGAATAGTACAGCAGGTAGGGGGTTTGCCTTGCACGCAGTTGACCCGGGTTCGATTCCCAGCATCCCACATGGTCCCCCGAACACCACCAGGAGTAATTTCTGAGTGCAGAGCCAGGAGCAACCCCCATGTATCACCGGGTGTGTCCCCCCCAAAAAAATACATATCTTGAGAATATTTTGTAGTCTTTGCAAAGATGCAGAATTTCCATCTATAAAATGGTCTGTTATGTAATGCTATTATTTGTCAGGTAAGTTGAAATTCAGCCGGATAAATGCTGATTCACCAAGCGTCTCCATGAAAGTGAATCAAAGATGTCAAACATTTCCTTCACCTCATTCCCACCTATATTCCCAATGGAATTTTTTGTTTGTGATCCCTCCCTTTTCCATCCATTTTCTAAGTGTGTTATATATGGTTTCAATCCATACCAAATGAAGGAAGCATTGATTAGGCTTGATTTAAGGCAGCCGTGATAAATGCAGCTGGAAATTGATTCACGCCCCTCAAGTGGCGGGGCCCAGCCATCCTCGGCCACACTCAACTGTCTCAAGGCTGGAGAAAACAAACAGGGAAACACATGTCAAACAGATAAATGACTTTGCTGTGTTGAGCTCTCTGCAGAGGCCATTTGTTTCCGAGATAAGGAAGACTGCTCTCCAAGTCAGGAAAAGATAAGCCCCAGGAGAAGGATGGATGTGCAGTTGGTTGCCCAGGCACTGGGGGGATCCAGCAGAACAGGCTTACCTCTGGGAAGCTGTAAGGAGGGGACTGCCTGGGGCCACACTCAAGGCTTCCTCCCAGGCTGGCTTTTATTTCTTAAGCTGTTGCCAGGGAGTATTTCCCAAATGCTCACCCCCTTCCCCCTGCACCCCGCCAGCGGGGAGGGCTCTTGCTTTGCACGCAGCCAACTCAGGTTCAATCCCCAGCACTCCATATTGTCTCCCCCAGCCTGCCAGGAGTGATCCCAGAGAGATCCAAGAGTTACTCTGAACACTGCCAGGTGTGGCCCACAAACATGCCCATCAACCAGCAGAGTCATCTGCCTGAAGACACCACCACCACCCTGCCCCCGCATACACACACAGCTGAAAACAATTGCCCCAAATGCCACCCAGGCCTCTAATTGAGTCTTCCTAAGGCCCAGAGTGGGAAAAAATCCAATGGTGGTGAGGGTATTAGGCCATTTGGTGGCGCTCAGGGGACCTCATGTGGTGCTGGCAAGCAAGCAAGAAGTGACCCTTCCCCGGTGCTCTCTCAGGACCCGGGTTTCTGATTCCTTCTTAGCCTGTTTTCCATCTCAGCCTGTTTGCACTTGTGCTGCTTTCACTTTCCCTGTTTGTTTGCATTGGTTCAAGGCCCCATTCAGAGCCCTCCTGGTCACTTTTTATTCTTACAGGCTGCAAACAGTTTTCCTCTTTCAAGCACTTAGTGAATCAGGATCAGATCTTGCTGGGAGAGCCTGTAACCAAGGAAAGCCATAGAGTGGCTTGGAAGTGAAGTGCCCACCAGGCTATCCTGGAGCAATGGACTCCAGAGTCCTATATTGAGATGAATGGAAAATTAAAGCAACAAAACGTGGGGCATGGGGTGTGCAGAGAACTACTTACACAAGGCTGCCAGCATCCAAATTTGCGGTCAGTATTCTATTGAAATCATTCTTTCATAAACGCATGTTAACCTATATATATATATTTCTCCCCCTCTCGGAGAGCCTGGCAAGCTACCGTGAGTATCGAGCCCGTGTGGCGGAGCCTGGCAAGCTACCCGTGCGTATTGAATATGCCAAAACCAGTAACAAAAAGTCTCTCAATGAGAGTTACTGGTGCCCGCTCGAACAAATTGATGAGCAACAGGATGACAGTGACGGTGATATATTTCTCAAAGCACATTTTAGAATATCTATTGTTTTTCTAAAGAACACATTTAACTTTCAGAAAGGCCCTGGAGGCAGTCTCAGTGACGAAAGGTACCTGTCCGTAAGCATGAGGCCGTGAGTTGGACACCTCTGCTGCCCACATACAGCCCCTAAGGCCCCAGCTGCCCCCGCCTTTCTCCTCTGACTTCACTTATGTGACCCCCTGCAGTTCAAGCCGTGCTATAACTGAAGACAAGTTGTTTTTTTTGTTTTTGTTTTTTGTCTTTTAGTTGAGTAGCCTGAAATTGTGTAAATATGCCATATCCTCTTTACCATCTGTCTGTGATTTGTCTCCCGTTCTTGGCTATTGTAAACGGCACTGCAGTGAACAGAGGTGTGCATCCATCTTTGTGAATCAATATTTTGGTGTCCTTTGGGTTGACACGTAGGAATGGCATTGCTGTCTCATGTGCTAGTTCTGTTCTTTTGTAAGTGATCTCCACACCCTTCTCCCTAGAAGCTGAACCAGTTTACATTCCCACCAAAAATGAAGGTTCTTTCTCGTCCACACCTCCCCACTGTTTGTTTCCTGCCTTCTTGATACAGGGCATTTTCACTGGTGAGAGGTGAGAGCTCATTGTTGTTCTTCGGTGTTTTTTGTTTGTTTTTTGTTTATTTTTAATTGAAGGAAGCTACTTAGAATAATGTGAGGGCCTGGAGCGATAGCACAACAGGTAGGGCGTTTGCCTTGCACGTGGCCAGCCCGGGTTCGATTCCCAGCATCCCATATGGTCCCCCAAGCACTGCCAGAAGTAATTCCTGAGTGCATGAGCCAGAAGTAACCCTTGTGCATCGCCAGGTGTGACCCAAAAAGAAAAAAAAAAAAAAAGATGTGGAGACAAACGAGAGAACGCAGGCTTGAAGAGAAAGCCTCAGCATTTCCTGACAGTGAGGTCACGGGTCTCTTGGCATCTCTGCCTTTTTTGAGGAAGTATCTGGTCATCTCCAAATATGTTTTTCTTCCAGTTTGGGGGCCACATCCAGCAGTGCTTAGAGCAACCATTTGGAGACGGCACCCAGATCAGCCAAGGCAGCACCCTAGCCATGGTGCTCCCGCTCCAGCCCCACTTTTCCCATTTTTGGATGGGGCTGTTCTTTTCTTGTTATTGAGTTTTATGAGTTTTTTCTTTCTGTGTCCTGGATATCAGCCCTTGGCTGAGGTATGGTGTGGATTTTCTCCCATTACGGAGACAAGAGTTTTTTAACTGGGGTTGCGGGGGGAGTGGCGGTGTAACAGTGCTCGGGGCTGGCTCCTGGCTTGCACTCAGGACTCACTCCTGGTGGGGCTCACAGGACCTTATGGGGTGCCAAAGATTGAATTGGGGCTGGCAGCATGCAAGGGAAGCACCCTCCCCGCTGTCCCCACTCTGGCCCAAGGGGAGTCAGTCCCTCGGAGGCACAGACCTGCAGGTGAGGGAGACTTTGCACAGGTCACTCCAGTGTGGCTCTGCCCTTCCTGACCCAGAGCCGGCTGTGGGGTCTGCCTCCGGGGAAGCCTCAACAAACCCGGGATTCTTGGGCCATGTGAAGACCAGAAAGTGTCCTCTGCACAGTGTGGTCGAAGCTGTGGGTTTCTAAGTAGGCAGGGCCGAGGTCATCGTTTCCTGGGCTCAGGAACTTGAAGTGGGGAGAGCGTGGAAAATCAGACCATGGGCTGCAGCTGCTGAAGGGGCCAGAGGCAGTGAGGAAAGTCACATGGTGGGTCTGCAGTCAGCCTCGCAAGTTGATCTGGATAAACCAGGATGAGCAGAGACTGGATCTGGTAGCGGAGGCAAGGTGGCAGGGAGAGGGTGATGCTCCAGCTGGTCACAGCAGAGGGGCTGAGCCCCAGGATGTGGACTCATGGCACTCTGGCACGAAGATTCAGACATCCCTGATCCCCGCTTTCATCCCGTCCCACAAGGCGTCCCACAAGGCGTGCCTTGGTCTGCACTTGCCCCAGTCCCAGGGTACCTGTTTCCCTTACTGCTGAACAAACCAGAGCCCTTGCTTATAAACCAGGGGAGAGCTGCCTCATAGGAGAGTCAGTTTGCTGTGGGCAGAGAAGTCAAGCCAGGTAACCGATTTCAGTGAGGCTTCATTCAGCTGCTCTCAACACGCCCAGAGCTGTGTCTTTCTCCTCCTCTGTCCTCACAGTGGATTCCATCCCCTGTGGGCACCTAAGTTCCGGGAGGCGGCAGTCACCACTTTGTTAACACCCTTCGGAAGGGCCAGAGATAGTACCACAGGTAAGGTGTCTGCCTTGTACATCTGACTGATCTGGGCTCCATCCCTGGCACCCCCGAGCCCTGCCAGGAGTGATGCCTGAATGAGTAAGCCCTGAGCACCATTAGGTGTGACCCCAAACAGAAACAGCATCTGTTAGCAGAGAGAGGACCTGCCTTCCAGCCCTTCGGCAGCCCATCACACGCACCCTGACAGGTGTGCTGAAGGCTTATGAGAACGCTCTAGGGCCACTGGAGCTGGGGACGTGTGGCGGGGAGGGGGTGCCTTCAGCAGCACGGGGAGGCCAGGTGGCCAGTAACTGAGGTGTCTGAGCCTTCCTGCCACCCCTTCCCTCCAGGAAGCAAGGGACCGGGGCACAGGCGTTTCCGTAAAGAGAACCTGCGGGAGAGTGTGCGGGGCTGTGCAGTGGGAAACTGAGCCACCACCTTTGATTCAGGGTCTGTTGCCACTTTCCCCAGGCTGCTCCGGGCCAACCATTCTGCCCGCTGCCCGGCCCACCCCACCCAGAGCCCCCTCCATTTCTCCGCTCCTGGGAGTCAGTCCTCCTGGCAGCCAAACCTTCCCTTCCGTGGCTTTCTCTACCCTTCATGACGCGGGTGACTTGCCCTCTTGACTTCCGTTTCCAGGAGACGCCCCTGGTTCTCCAGCCAACCCGCGGGAGCCCCTGAATTGCTTAAAGCTCACTCCGCTTTGCCCAACAGTGCCTATGGTGTAAATGCCCCATAATACAGATGTTCCACTGGGGCAGAGGAGAGCTGTTGCCAAGGGCCCAGCCGGCGGGCAGCCCTTGTTCCAGGCACACACACACAGACACAGACACAGACACACACACACACACACACACACACTCACACGGGAGGCAGGGCTGCGTGAAGGGCTGAGGTTCCTGGTGGGTACCCCAAGAGCTGGACCCAGGGACACCTGACAGGTGGCACGTCCCCAGGAGTAGCCTCCTCTGCAGAAATGTCACCCTGCCAAAGGCAGACCAGAGTCGGCGGCGAGGCGGGCGAGGGCAGCTGGGCGGCCGCCGGTGCGGGTCGCGGGGAGGCCGTGGGCAGGCGGGCCGGCCCCTCTAATCCGCGCTATTGTCCGCCAACGTGTCCAATTACGCGTCTGTCAGCCGCCAGCTCCCGCGGGGCTGCGGCGCTGAGCGCGCATCTGCGGGCGGGCCCGCGGGACAGGGGGTCCCAGGTGCGGCCTCCGCAGCATCGCCGCGGCTCAGGGGGCTGTTTCATTTAAGAACTCGGGGCCGGAGCCTCAGATGGCGCGCGGAACCGGGCCGGGCCGGGAGAGATCTCCCACCCCAGCGTCTCTCGGTGGGGTGGCGCGCTCAGAACTGCCTGGTGGGAAAAGGAACCACCTGGGCTGTCACCTTCCGCGAAAGGACCGCGCTGCTGAGCCCCAAGCGGGCCTCTTCCGCCCCGCGGCTGGCTTCAGGCCTCTGGGCAGTCCTCCCGGGAGGAGGGAGACACAGAGCCTCTCCCAGGAGTCTGAAACCAGGACCGCGCGGCACCCTGGGTCCCGCCTGGCTAGGCTGCTGCCTCCTCTTCAGCACGGGGCTGCCGTGGACAAACCAGGCACCCTGGAGAGACGGGAAGGTGTTTGCCTCGAGCTGGCCCAGGCCGGACCCTGAGTACCACCAGGAGTGCTCCCTGAGGAGTAAGGGTGTGGCTCCCCAAACAAACAATAATAATGCATCAAAGCGAAGCCCCAGCGGCACTCAGGCCACCCTAGGTGAGAGCAAACATCAAGGCCAGTCTCTGAAGGTTTCCAGAGGAGGGAGGAGTTTCTTGGTTCTGGAGGAGTGTTGGAACCTGTATCAAGTGGAGGGGGCGCTAAGTGACAGTGCCCTGGTGTGACAGGGACCCCAGGGAGGGTCCTGTCGCTGGCAGCCACTGGAATAGCTCCATCCACTCAAGGGTCACAGGCTCAGCTCCTTGTGGCATTCAGAAAGGAAGCGGGGGGCGGGGTGTGTACACCAGCGGCAGAGCACAGGCTTTGCACGTGGGTCCATGGCAGGGTCATACACCCATAGCCAGAGACCCAGCTGGACACAGCACAGCTGGGTGTGGCCCTCACGGCTCAGAGCCACTACAACGACGGAGACGGAGAATGCAGTGTCCGCCATAACTGGAAACCAGGTGTTTCTTGTCCACACTAAGGAGCTGGTGCAGACACAGCCAGTGTGGACTCTCTTCTCGTCTCTTGCTCTCGTCATCCCCCGAGTCACTGTCACCCCTCCAATTTCCCCAAGTCCCTGGGCTCTGCCCTGGCAGCGCCCCCTTCCTCCTGCTTGGTCTGTGGCCCTGATTTGACTTCCAGTCCCCATCTGTCCTTCCAGCAGAAACACCCCTTTCCTTTCTGGGTCCTTTCGCATAAATGAGTTAGGATGGAGTCCACTAGGAGGGCTCCCAGGCCAAATCCATTTCCTGCCTGTTCTTACAGCGCCTAGGAACAGTGAGTTTAAAAAAAAACAAGCATCAGACCAGACCTATAGTATAAGGTGTCTGCCTTGCATGTGACCAACACAGGTTCGGTCCTCAGCATCCCATATGGTCTCCCAGACAGGAGTGATCCCTGATCACGGAGCCAAGAGTAACCTCTGAGCATGGCTGGATGTGTCAAAAAACTAAAAGGAAAAGAAAAAGAAAAAGAAAGAAGAAAGAAGAAACAGAAGAAAAAAATTAAGATTGAAAAGGACCTGTGAACAAATTTTTCTCTTGTTATCTAAACACCTACACAATAACCAATAAGCACTTATTTGCTGCTCAGACAGAAAAACCTACAATTGCCCCTGGAGACAAAAATAAATGGGAATTGAAAACAAATCAATCGATAAAGAGAAAACAGCGTGCCATCTGGCTGTTCCAGAGACTGTACAGGATCCAGGTCTGGGAGGAGGAGCCTGTGGATACTTCTCCAGGGGCATTTGGGCTCCTTGACCGGTGACCTGCAATTTTCCCTGGCTCGGGGGGGGGGGGGGGGGGGACCCTGAGGGGAGATGGATGAGGCTGGTGTGTGCTGAAGGCAGCCTTCCGGGAAACTGCACAGGGAGCTGCCAGGTTTTGGAGGCTGGGGTGATTAATCGACTTGTCCCTGGACGGGACGGGCACACAGCACTGGAGCTGGGCTCCAGTCTTGTCCCAGAAGCTCTGGCTGTAGAAGATCCTGTAGTAGGAATAAAAGATGGAGACCAGGCACAATTCAGACACCCTCATCCCCGGGCACAAGCCTCTCCCATGGAGGATGCTTTTGACCAAGAAGTAGATGCTTCCAGAAGTGCCCTGCTAGAACACAGAAGAACTAATTGTGTGATCCGTCTTTTCCTGTTGGAGGGATTCTTCCCATATAGTACGAACAACCACTTATCTGGAAGGTCTTCTCTAGGCTGCTTGGATGACCATTTCCTCTATTTTTATTGAATTGCCCTGAGATACAATTGCAACATTATTTATGATTGAGTTTCAGTCAAACAATGTTCCAACACCCTTCCCTTCACCAGTGTACAATATCATCAATATTCCCAGTTTCCTTTCTGCCACTCCCGCCACCCCCCCCCCCCCGCCTGGTTCTATAACAAACAACTCCTCCTCTTCCTCCTCCTCTTCCTCCTCCTGCTCCTCCTCCTCCTCCTCCATCTCTTTCTCCTCCTCCTCGTCCTCCTCCTCTTTCTTCCCCTGTTCCTTCCCCTGCCCCTTCCCCCTCCTCCTCCTTCCCCTTCTCTTTTCTTCTTCTTCCTCTTCTTCCTCCTCCTCCTTCTCCTCCCCACTCCTCCTCCTTCTCACCTTCCCTTTCCTTTTAGGCATCGTGGTTTGCAATACAGGTACTGAAAAGTTATCATGTATATCACTCTACCTCCTTTCAGCATTCAGCTCTTGTCCTGGGTGATAGTTTCCAACTTCATTGTCGTAGTGGTCCCTTCTCTGTCCTAATTGCCCTCCCCTCCACCCCCATGCCCCTGCCACAATCCCCATTTATAGTAAACTTCCAAACATGGACCAATTCTCCTGGCCCTCATTTCTACTGTCTTTGGGTTTTCTGAGCATTTTAAATGGCTCATGATCCCCAGAATCTTCTCATAATTGCATAAGCACCTTGACAAGAATGGAAATACCTTCTTGTCTGGAATGGCTTCATTCCTGCCCCTCTCTACTGACCTGTCTGTATGGAGGTGCTCGACCTGCAACCAGGGGTGAGGCCTAGCCTGACAGATTGGAGCATCCAGGAGGAGCCAAGGATAAAATTTCTTCTAATGATTTGGACCAGAGCCTGTGAAATGAGGCTTTTTCTTCTGAGTTTGCCAACAAGTAAGAAGCTATATTTGAGCTGCTGTTGTTAGTTTTCTTTATAATCATGGTGGAGGGGGGAAGTCTTTCTCAAAAAGGAAGCTCACATACAAAATCCAGAGATGAAGGGAAGGAAGAAGGATGGGGAAAGGGAGGTGGGAGAGGCAGAGCTGACAGGGGTGAGTCACTTGAGACTCAGTGGCTCACCAGCCCTGTAGCCCCACCCAGCCTGTCTTTTGGCAGGGGGTGGGGGAGGGGTGTTTTTCCTTCAGCATTTATAGGTTGGATTTTATTCAAATCCAACTATATCCTGAGCAATAGGATAGGGGATGTTGGGTTTCTCTCCCTTGGCACCTTCTACCCCAGCCATGTAAACGTCAGCACGCTGCCCGCTCTGTCTCCAGCTGGGCTTGTTTTGGTGGACAGTACACTTCTAAGTTTGTAGGTGGCACAGTGGCCCTTGGCCTCTCTCTTGGAGCAATTCTGCCACCATACAAACAAGGCTGGTCTCGACTGTGGATTGAAGATGTGCTCTGAGCCCAGAGACGCTGTCCAATGAGATCCCAAGACCAGCATTTCTCAGCTGGGGGTCATATGGTGCTCCCCTGTGGGACCCCAGGATATTTCAAGGAGAGCTAAGGTGAAAACTGCACAAATGGAGTTGGGCACAGCAAGAGACTAGGTGACCAACTGGTAGGACAAGGTGGGTAGGAGACAGGAAGGAAACCTGGTCGGAGGGGGCCTTGGCTGGAAAAGGTTGAGAAACATCACTTGGGCACGATCCTCTGAGCTGCTCTGGAGTGCCCTCAGTCCCCAGAAGCAATAGCACATAGTAAACTACATAATAATGACACATATTTTGGAATTGTTTGTTCGGTAGCAAAAGCCAACACTGAGGCAAAGGTGTAATGAGAGATACTGACGGAGGCAGCTTCTCTTGACACAGAGGGCCGTGATCCTGAGCTAGTGGCTGAGTCTAAACCAGTCCCACTCCAGACTACCTGTCCCACAGCAAGGAGCCCGGGGCACATACTGGCTTCTGACCACAGACCCAGGAGTCCATGCCCGGCTTTGGTGGTGCCATTATGCCAACACAGACTTTGCCTCAAAATGAGGGAACCAGGCATCTCAAATTTCTCTTGAGCATGTGGGAAAGCTGTGAAGCTAACAGGTGGTGGGTGCCGTGACCCTTTGTATTCACAATGCTCAGAGCCAGGCACTCTTTCTTCTACAGGTCTGCTTTGTACAGTTATTCTTCTGCTGGGAGCAATTTTACTAGATGTTCAGTTGCCATTTCCCCTGATATGAGGTCATTCCTATCAAATATTGTACATCGAATCGTAGCAGACATCACTTAGTGAACCCTTACCTCACACCAGGCTCTAGAAAAAAGACTTTATGTGCCTGATCACCTGTAATCTCAAAACAACTTTTGGAGACGAATGTTGTCAATACCACTAAACAAAGAGAAAACCAAGCACATGTTTATTAAATGTTGGTGTCAATAGCTAACCTTATTTTCATTTCAGAGGGAGATAATACCATGGCTCTCCAAGACAAGCTGGGCTTTTCCCATACTATCTCTGGCCCCTTCGGCATCTTAGACCCTTGTCTTCAGTTCCTTCACTCCAGAATGGGGCCAATATGTTCATCTTCTTTTTTTCTTTTTTCACTTTTGGGTCACACCTAGTGATGCACAGGGGTTACTCCTGGCTCTGCACTCAAAAATTACTCTTGGCAGTGCTCAGAGTACTATATAGGATGCTAGGAATTGAATCTGGGTTGGCTGCGTGGAAGGCAAACACCCTACCCACTGTGCTATCGCTCCAACCCTATGTTCATCTTTTTCTTTTCTTTTTGGGTCACACCCAGAGATGTACAGGGGTTACTCCTGACTCTGCACTCAGGAATTAGCCTTGGTGGTGCTCAGGGGGCCATATGGGATGCTGGGAATTGAACCCGGGTCGTCCGCGTGCAAGGCAAGTGCCCTACCCGCTATGCTATTGCTCCAGGCCTGCTATGTTCATCTTTAAGAGTGCTTGTGGAAAAGAATTAAATGAAAGACACATGTATCACTTGTATCACTTGTCATCCTGTTGTTCTTCGATTTGCTCGAGCGGGCACCAGTAACATCTCCATTTGTCCCTGTCGCGTGCTAGTGTAGCCCAGTGGTATCTGCTCGATCCAGGAACAAGAAGAGCCTCAAACCGTTCATTCAGAATTTTGATGAAGAAGTCTGACCATCTCGTAGGTGGGCTTTTGATGTCCCTTGGGATCCAGTCGGTAACAGCTCTAGTCCAGTGGTCATCTCTAAATCGCATTACCCATCCGGCTCATCTGATTTTCAACGCCTTGGCAAACGAGACAGCGTCCTGATTCTTGATCATCGATGGAGTCGGAACTCCGGATTCCTTCTCTCACTTGAATGAAATGTGATATTCCAAGCATAGCTCTTTCGATTCCTCTTTGGGATACCCGAATAGCATTCTTGTCCTCTTGTCCTGTTTTCGTAGGGCCCAGGTCTCTGAGGTATATGTTAGTGCAGGAAGAATGGTAGAGTCAAAAAGATGTGCCCGGAGCCAGAGGTTCTTCATCCTCTTAACAACTTCTTCGACGCTTTTGAAGGTGTTCCATGCTGCTCTCTTTCTCCTGCACAGTTCTGGCGCCAAGTCATTCCTCATGTTGAATTCTCGACTCAGGTACACATAGCTGTTGCATTTGGAGATGTTCGTTCCATTGAGAGCAAATGGAATGTCAGAGACTAGTTCGTTTTTCATGAACATTGTCTTGGTGAGATTCAGCTGTAGTCCAACATTTCTACACTCATGGTCAAAGTTGGTCAGCATTTGTGCCGCTTGGCTAATGTTTGGTGTTATTAGTATGATATCGGGTCTGGAGCGATAGCACAGCGGTTGGATGTTCACCTTTCACGCGGCCGACCCGAGTTCGATTCCTCTGCCCCTCTTGGAGATCCCAGCAAGCTACCGAGAGTATCGAGCCCACGCGGCAGAGCCTGGCAAGCCACCCGTGCATATTGAATATGCCAGAAACCGTAACAATAAGTCTCTCAATGAGAGTCGTTACTGGTGCCCGCTTGAACAAATCGATGAGCAACAGGATGACAGTGACAGTGACAGTGACAGTATGATGTCATCAGCGAAGTGGAGGTGGTGTAGTTGCCGACTGTCTCTCTTCACTCCCATTCCTTCCCATTCCAGTCGTTGCATGATGATCTCAAGGGTGGCACTGAAAAGTTTTGATGAAATGGTTTCACCCTGCCGCACCCCTCTCTTTATGTCAATGATCACTTCCTTGTAGAATGGTGAGATCCTGGTGGTGACTCCATAATACAGCTTACGGAGGATGCTGATGTACTGAGTTTGAACACCCTGTTTGGCTAGGGCTTTGATGACCACTTCAGTCTCAACAGAATTGAAGTCCTTCTTTAAATCGATGAACGTTAGACAGAGCAGCATCTTGAACTCTCTCGAAACTTCAATGAGTTTGGTCACCGTGTGGATATGGTCAATCATGCTGAATCCTTTTCAGAACCTGGATTGCTCGCATGGTTGTCCTTCGTCTAGTGTTCTGCCTATTCTATTTAGGATGACTTGAGTGAACAACTTGTAGATGATGAACAACAGGCAGATTGAGTGATTGTTGCTGATGTCATGGGTGTCTCTCTTCTTGTACAACAGAATGGTCCTGCTGGTTTTCCACTGGGACGGAACTTTGCAATTGGACAGATAGCGTGTGAAGAATTGAGCCAGTGTATTGACAAGTATTGGCGGCAGATTCTTCAGGTGTTCGGGTCTGACCTTGTCTGGACCAAGTGCTGTACGCGTCTTTACCAACGAATTGGCATATTGGATTGCAGAAGGGCGAACACCATGAAAGACACAAGCTCTTAATTAGCTTTGTGTTACACCCATGGTTAAAACTCAGTCTCTTTTGCTTCCACAAGACTAAATCTGGGCCTGAGCAGTGGGTATAGCAGGTACAGTGGGTAAGGCTCTTGCCTTGCATGTAGTTGCCTGGATTCAATCCCTGGCATCCCATACGGTCCTCTGAGCACTGCCAGGAGTAATTCCTGAGTACAAAGCTAAGAGTAACCCCTGCTGGGTGTGGCCCCAAACCAAGAAAAAAAACAAAAAAGTCTAAATCTGCTGATTTTTTCAATGATTCTATTCTCCCCCTTCCCTCCCCAAATATACACCCCACAGGATTTGGGTGTTTGGTAGTTTTGCTGATGCTGTTTTTCCTGCCCTAGTGTCTGGCCGCTCTTGGCCCCCATACATGTTTCATACATGAGTTTTATAGATTTCTGAGTCTGTAATCTTGGGGGGTGATAAACTGGGACTTCCAATAGTGCTGGTGGGGACTGGGAGGCAAAGGGTTATCAGGCAGGAGCAGAGTTTTGAGAGACAGACCAAGACCCTCTGCTCAGCTTCTGTCGGCCTCCCGGAACGGGGCAGTTTGCAAAGCCCAGAACCGGTCTGTCCCTGCGCCTGGGAGAGCAAGCTGGGAGCCGCTAAAGATGCCAGAGGAGGCTCCTGAGGCCAGTCAGGGGGCCTCCTCCACCCTGGCCTCTCTCTCCCTCCCCCTGCGCTCACAGGGGGCCCTGCCTGGGAGCCCCCTCCCCTCCCCTCCTTCTGCACAGCGGCTGCTCTTAGCAAGAATCCTTCTTTGATGCCAAGTATCAGCGGGGCTCACAAAGTGTGAATTATTCATTGCCAAACCCAGGACCCATCTGTCTCCAGCTGGCACTGCTGGCATCTCCCGGGGCCATCAGCTGCCCAGGACACCTCCACGCGGGCGGCCGCTGCTTTCCTCCTGAATCAGAAGCGCAGTCTCAGCTCGAGCCTTAATTGGAGAGATGATGGGCCGAGCAAGAGCCTCTAAGATGTGTATTTGAAATCAATTTGCTCCTTGAAGTGGCATGAAAACAAAAGTCTCAGGGCTGCCTGCTGTGAGGGGGTTTCCCTGGCACAACCTCGTCACACCTAATGGCCTCCTGGGGCCTTTTGCTGAAGAGGTCGCCTGAGTGGAACAGCTGAAGGATGGAATCGGCTTCCTGGGGGACAAGGACCTTTCTCCCAGAGGAGGCTCTGTCCTCAGGATGCAGTATCTGAGACTCAGGACTGGTGCCGGCCACCCCCAGCTTGCATATTCAGAGGGTACCAGGGCTGACACCCACCTCCCTACAGCTCCTGGGAATGGAAGTGACTTCCAGACACTTAAAAGGTGGCTAATTTGCCTGTATGAACTGGGTCCCCTAAATCTCTGAGGGAAATAGATGTGCCTCAGATCTGCACCAAGAGAGCAGGAGTGCAGTTTACTGGATATGAATCCTCTGATTCTGAGTGACAGGATGGCCATTTTGCAACCTTGGAAAAAAATAAGCCGAGAATTATTCGGGTTCATCTTTTGTGGCCGAAGACTAACTTTCAAACCAGCTATCTAGGGCTTACAGGAAGACTCCCTCAGGGGCGTGTGTGCATCCCAGCAAAGAGACCCCCTCCCTGCCTCCTTCTGCCTGGATTCTGCTTTGCATGTGGGAGCGCCACGTTTGATTTCTGGCATCACATGGGATCCCAGTTTCCTCCGAGAACAACCGTTGAGTGCTGAGCTAACAGTAGCCCCTAAACACCACTGGGTGATACCCTAAAACAAAAACAAATTAAAAATAAGTTAGTGAAAATAATTCCCCAAGGACTTAGAACAGCTGTACCTGTAGGCACAGAGCAGGGCGTTCTCAGATGGCCTCTAGCCTTTTTCTCTTCCTTTTACCATTTCACTTTACACTTTATGTCCCAGCAAATCTCACCCTGCACCACACTGCTGATGTTCCTTTCTTACCTGCGCCTCCACCTGCTCTGAGCTGTGAGTAGCCCCTCCCCAGCCTCCCCAGGGCCCCACTATCTCAGCAGCCGGCACACACACTCGGGGGGTTCATGTAGAACAAGTAACCACTTCACACATTTTCTCCAGGTGTAATAAAATTGTTTTTAAAAATAAACTTGACAGTAAACAAAGAGGACTAATATTTGTAAACCTTTAATTAAGCATATTTCCTTCAAATTTTGCATGCCTGCCTTAATAGATTTAAAGAAAAATATGCGCTGATACAGTCTTTTTTCTTCTGCCCTCCAACATGTTTGTAGAGACCCCCCACCCCCAAATGTGGCTGTCTCGGGGTATGGAGGCCTATGTTCTGTGAGCCTTATTTGTGTGCTTTGTGTGTGTGTGTGTGGGGGGGGGTGTTCTGAGGGATTTAAAGGCTCGTTGTGGGGTGAAGGGATCCTTCCAGGGCTGGATCAGGGTCCCTGTGAGTGGCTTCTCTGTGAGCTCCTATGTGGTCAGGAACTCAGGGCTGAGGCGGGGATACGTGCTCTACCAGATAGGACCTGCTGAGACCCCCGGCCCCAGCGACGACCATAGATGTTCCCCTCACCTCTGACTTTCAAACCAGCTGTCTAGGGCTTAAAAGAAGACTTCCTCAGGGGTGTGTGTGCATCCCGGCAAAGAGACCCTCTCCCTGCCTCAGAGTCCAAAGTACAGCAGAAAGGGCCGGGGCGCTCGCCTGGCCTGGACGCTCTCGGGCATTTCTTCGTCCACGTGCCAGAAGTCGGAGCACTGAGAGAGCTTTGACTCGGTCCATCCACACGTTCTAGCTCTGTGCCTCCCGGCAACGGTGGGCTGGGGCCTCCCAGCCTCCTGCCACCCCCCTCCCATCCCGACCCCCAGTGGGCCCTGAACTCTGGGCGAGCCCGGCGTGCTCACGGGTGCGGGGACACATGCGGCCAGAGGAGAGGGTGCCCGCATCTGCTTGCCAGGCGCTGCCCGTGGCACTGGCTGCTCACGTGGCAGCAGCGTGACAGCTGCAGAGAGGAAACAGCTGCTCCGAGCCGCGCGGCCAGGGGAGGCTGAGGAGGGTTCCAACCTGCAGGGGTCACCCTCAAGCCTGGACTGTTTCTTCCTCACCCTGTCTCTCCCTGAATTGCCAGGAGTGTTCAGCCTCTCCAGGGTGGCATTTCTGGTGAGCGTCACAGATAGACATGTAGTCCCCGCCAGGTGGGTGGCGCCGTGGCTGAGGACTGAGGAACGCGGCGGTGGGGGTGGGGTGGGTGCCCCACAGGGCCTCTAACTAGGGCAAAGTGCAGAGCAGGAGAACAGCGGGTGCCAACATTCAGCCCGAGTGCCCCTGGCCTCCAGGATCCCGGTGCTGTCTCCCAGCCACCCAGAGGAGGGGTGCTTGCCACGCCCCGCGCCCGGGGACCACTCCACCCAGACACAGGCCTCCTAATGAACTGCACCAAGCCAGTGCGGGGTGGCTTTCCTGGAAGCAGACCTGGAGACTGGCAGGCAGTCTCGGAGGGCAGTACCTAGGACTGGGGCCACTGGGAAGTGGCCCCAGAAAGTGCTGCTGGGAGGGGCCGGGAGGTCAGATGGGGCAGGGGGCCAGGCAGGTGGGCATCTGGACGGAGTTCTAGGACCAGGTCTATGGGGAGCTCTGCGGATCACTGAGACACTGCTGCCACCTTAGTGAAAAGCTGTCCTGGCGAGCCGCTCCGAGGCAGGTGTGTACAGACGGACCTGGGACCAGAGGGTCAGTCTGTGCCCGAGCAGCCCCTCGGCAGACCTGACACCATCACCAGGATCCGTCCTGCTGCGCGGACCCAGAGCCTGGCCCGAGTGCCCCCCTCCCCCCACTCCGTTGGTTGACGGTGGAATGACTGTCAGCATCTGCTGGTGATGCTGTCCTCGCAGTCTAAATCGGGATTGCTTCCGAAAAGACAAAACCCGAACCCCCTGCGACTCAAACACCAGGACACAAAGCCCCTGACTTCTGCTCCAGCTGGCGCTGGCCCCGGCCCTGGTGTGTGTGTGTGTGTGTGTGTGTGTGTGTGTGTGTGTGTGTGTGTATGTGGTGTGTGTGTGGTATGTGTGTGTGGTGTGTGTGATATGTGTGTGTGTGGTGTGGTATGCGTGTGTGTGGTATGCGTGTGTGGTATGCGTGTGTGTGGTGTGTGTGGTATGCGTGCGTGTGTGGTATGTGTGGTATGCGTGTGTGTGTGGTGTGTGTGGTATGTGTGGTATGTGTGTGTTGCATGTGTATGTGGTATGTGTGTGGTATGTGTGTGTGGTATGCATGTGGTGTGTGTGTGGTATGCGTGTGTGTGGTATGTATGGTATGCATGTGTGTGTGGTGTGTGTGTGTGATATGTATGCCTGTGTATGCCTTCCGAGGCTGCCTTCCTTTCTGCCTTTCTCTCCACCCGCTGTAGGAAGCCAATAAGGAAATCCAGGCTTCCTGGCTTTCCACCTTCCTGTTTTGATCCTATAAACCTCCCTCCGGAGTCTTGGCAGGAGCTGGAGGGGGCTGCCCGCTGACCGCAGAGCTCGGGAGGCGGCCGTGGGGGGCCTGGGAGGCAGAGCTGTTTGTCACATAAGCCCAGTCCCTTTTCTTACTTTGATGTGTTACTGACAGAGACTTGAGCCCCTCTTGGCAGCGCCCCCAGAACTCCTGAGCTCCAGAGTGTCAGCCTCTCCTTGGGCTCTTCCTCGGCCACCTCTGTGGCTTTGCTTGTTCATGGTCAAAATTCGGGAAACCCCTAGTAGCAGGAATCTGCTGTCAGAGGAGTGGGTCCGATCAGAGCTGCCTGCGAACACAATTGTGTTTCCCCAGCAAGCTCTTGATTCTGGCCAGTTGCCCTTCCCAAGGTCTGACAGACGCGGGTCTCTGGGCAGACACCATGCCGAGCCCTGGGGCTTCTTTTGTCGTCACTGTGATTTAATGAGATGTAAATCCCACAGGGGCCACCCAGGTGGTGGGAATGGAGATTGACATCCACTGGCATGTTGAGGGGAAACCTCAGTCATGTTTCACTGTAAGCTGTCACCGTCCTTATCAGAGGAACAGCTCTGGACACTGCACCAGGGTGAAAATAATGTCCTCCAGCCAGAAAGCCAAGTCAAAGGGCTGAGGGCATGCTTTATTTTTTTTTTCTTTTATTTTTATTTTATTTTATTTATTTATTTAAAAAAAAATTTTTTTATTGAGTCACCATGTGGAAAGTTACAAAGTTTTCAGGTTTAAATCTCAGTTATACAATGCTCGAATACCCATCCCTTCACCAGTGCACATATTCCACCACCAAGAATCCTAGTATAGCCCCACCCCGCACCCCCACACCCCTAACCCCCCCCACGCCCCTAGCCCCCCCACCCTTAGCCCCCCTGTGTAACTAATAAATTTCACTTTACTTTCACTTTGATTGCATGCAATATTTCAACAAAACTCATTATTATTGTTTGGAGAGTCTCTCCCCTAAAGTCAGACCTGCTGAAAAGGAAGCATTAGATAATTTGTTTTCCATTGCTGAGGATGAAGAGGTATGAGGTCGAGTGACCACACTTAGCGGCCTCTCGGTTTTGGGTTTCTGTATTTTAGTATTTTAGTAACTAAGTCCAGAGAGACATCTGCCAGAAGTTGCATCGTTGCCAACTTGTACTTCTCAGTTACATTATATTCCACATATGAGTGCAATCTTTCTATGTCTATCTCTTTCTTTCTGACTCATTTCACTCAACATGATACTTTCCATGTTGATCCATTTATATGCAAATTTCATGACTTCATGTTTTCTGACAGCTACATAGTATTCCATTGTGTAGATGTACCAGAGTTTCTTTAACCAGTCATCTGTTTTGGGGCACTCTGATTTTTTCCAGATTCTGGCTATTGTAAACAGTGCTGCAATGAACATAGAAATACATATGCCATCTCTACTATACCGTTTTGCCTCTCCGGGATATATTCCCAGGAGTGGTATTGCTGGGTCAAATGGAAGCTCAATTTCTAATTTTTTGAGAATCGTCCATATTGTTTTCCAAAAGGGCTGAACCAGTCGGCATTCCCACCAGCAGTGAAGAGTCCCTTTCTCCCCGCATCCACGCCAACACCGGTTGCTTTTGTTTTTTTGGGATGTGGGCCAGTCTCTGTGGTGTGAGATGATATCTCATGGTTATTTTGATTTGCATTTCCCTGATGATTAGTGATGTGGAACATTTTCTCATGTGCCTCTGAGCCATTCGGATTTCTTCTTTAGGAAAGTTTCTGTTCATTTCATCACCCCATTTTTTGATCGGGTTGGCAGTTTTCTTCTTGTGGAGTTCAACCAGTGCATTGTATATCCTTGTTATTAACCCTTTATCGGATGGGTACTGCATAAATATCCTTTCCCATTCTGTAGATTGTCTTTGTACTTTGGTCACTGTTTCTCTTGAGGTATGCTTTAGGGGTGTGTGTGTGTGTGTGTGTGTGTGTGTGTGTGTGTGTGTGTGTGTGTGTGTGTGTGTAGGGTGGGGGGATCCCCAGCACCACATGGTCCCTGAATACCACTCAGAGTGGCCAGCATACCCAGGACAGAGGGGAGCAGAGAGAGAGGGGGGGGAGTTATCTCCCTCCCCTGCCTAGGTTTGCTCATTGATAACATGAGATGCTAAGAATGCTACTTTTGGGGCTGGAGCGATAGCACAGCGGGTAGGGCATTTGCCTTGCACGCGGCCGACCCAGGTTCGAATCCCAGCATCCCATATGGTCCCCTGAGCACTGCCAGGAGTAATTCCTGAGTGTAGAACCAGGAGTAACCCCTGTGCATCGCTGGGTGTGACCCAAAAAGCAAAAAAAAAAAAAAAAAGAATGCTACTTTCATGGGCTTGTAGCATGCTCATCATGGTGCACTGGGGAAGGCACTTGCCTTGCACACAGCTGGCCCAGGTTTGATCCCCAGTACCCCACGTGGTCCCCTAAGCCTGCCAGGAGCAATCACTAAGTGCAGTTGGCCCTGAATCCTGCCAGGTATGGTCCAACCCCACCCAACCACCACCAAGGAAAAAAAACAAAACGCTGCACTGATATTTGTAAACAGTTTAGAACACCTGGTGCATTGAACTCGAGACCCAGTAGGGAAAGGAGGGAAGTCAGAAGAGGAGCGGGGAGAGGATCTTATGGGGGTAGCAAGCTGGCTTCTTGGACTTGCAAGAAACACCTCCTTATTTGTGACATTGACAGCTATTCCTGGGTCCCAGGCTGGGGGTGGTTTCAGAGTGTGTGGATGCAGCACAGCTCAAGCAAGCAGATGAAATCTTCCTGAGTGAGAAAGGCTGCAGGGAATAGGGAAGAGAATGGCAAGGTGGGCACACTTCAGGCTGATTGTCAACAAAGGGCTCTCAAGGACGTGGCCGAAGAAGAAAGAAACAGCCACATGAGGCCCTGAGAGGCCTTTCCACAGAAGAAGCACATGCAAAGACCTCGAGGTGCTGGGTCTTGGGAGTCTTGGCTGCTGTGAAATGAGGGAGGGACTGGGAATAAGACCCCATTTGGAGGGCTTGGGTGAGGCTGACATTTTGGGGTCTCATCAGACATCAGACATTCAGCTTTGATTGTAAGTCCATTTGGGGTATGAGGCAGGCATATGGCACAGTCTCCACATTACCATTTAAATCCCAACTCTTGGGACTAGAGTGACAGGACGAGGCTTAAGGCAATTGCCCTGCATGAAGTGACCTGGGTTCGAGTCCCAGCACTGCACATGGGTGCCCTTGAGCATCTCTATGGATCACTCCTGAGTACAGAGCCAGGAGTAGCCTGTGGTCCAAAACAAAAACAAAAATTTGATTATCCAATTGATAAAATAGATCAATCCAAGCCCAGGTAGCTTAAATCACAGAAGGAATTTATGGTAAAGAGTGTGGAGAGTCTCAGGAAGCCCTGGGCAGGAACGGAACAGGCCTTGACTCTGAGGAGCAGTCTCTCTTCCCATGCAATGGATTTATGCTGCAGTCTGGTTCCAGACCCCCCAGTCACCCTGGCTGCTGCCATGCCCGAGTTCTATGAACCCAACTTCTCCAGCAGCGTCTCAAGGGCAAGTCTCCTCTCAGTGTCAATGAGCTCTGACTAAGGCCCCGCGGCTGCCCGAGCAGGATCATGCTGGGTGGTGGGGCGAGCCAGAGAGGACAACTTCCTGCCGGGGCCCAGGGGCTCCGAGTGAGGAGCTGGTGAGGGCAGCCTGGAGGCCAAAGTAAACAAAGCGTCCAGGGGCCTGAGCCGCAGGACATTGGGAAAGACCTTGCCTGACATGAAGCCGACCTGGGTTCAATCCCTGGCATCACATATGGTTCCCTGAATCCCACCAGAAGTAATCCCTGAGCACAGAGCTGGGAATAAGCGCTGAGCACCACTAGATGTGGCCCCCAAATCAAACCCAAGCAAACAATAGCAAAGTGGACAAGTTCCCAGAGAGCCCCAGAGGCAAGCTCAGGATTTAGGTCTGAACTTCAGGTGGCTGAAACGGCAAAGAATCATGAATGAATGTCAAAGTTCTCATGGGTTCATCACAGTCAATTGGAGCAGACCCACAGCTCAGGTGAGAAACTCTGTGCATGACTTAGCAGCAGTTTTTGTTTTTTTTTTTAAATGGTGATGTGGGGGCTGGAGCAATAGCACAACGGGCAGGGCATTTGCCTTGCACATGGCTAACCCAGGTTCGATTCCCAGCATCCCATATGGTCTCCTGGGCACCGCCAGGGGTAATTCCTGAGTGCAGAGCCAGGAATGACCCTTCTGCATGGCCGGGTATGCCCAAAAAGCAAAATAATAATAATAATAATAATAATAATAATAATAATAATAATAATAATATAAATGGGGGTGTGGTGGGGGTGGAGTGCGCATACTTGTCAGGAGTAATTCCTGGAGGGGCTCAGGGGGCCATAAGGGTGCTGGGGATAGAACCTGGGTTGCTCATGTGCCAGGCAAGCGCTGTGCTGTTGCTCATGCCCCAGCGGTGGCTCTGTCATTTAGATTGCTCATGATTTTGTTTTTGGAGTATGTGGAGAGAACCTCTGGTGACTGCAAAGTAGAGAGGACACTGCATCTCAGCAATGTGGGAGGTGAGTGGGCTGTGTTTAGGGCACCAGAGTGATGTCCTAGGGTTAGTGTAATTACTGCTTTATTCTGTTATTTATGCGATAGCTGTTAATATGTCTTGTCCTGATCATTCACCAAGTCAGCACCAAAGTTTTTGTTGACATGGGGCACCAACACATAACCGCAGGGCAGGGAACGAGGATCCTTTCCACCCTGGCCAGCTCTCTTCCCACCACCTGGGGCCCAGAAGGGAACTGAGACTTTATATCTGTGTGCGTGCATGTGTGTGTCTGTATGCATTTGATGCTGAGAACAGAGCCTTACATGTGCAAATGTTCAATGCTTCTGGCCCTAGGGCTTTTGAATCTTTTGGGTTGGTTTTGTTTGGGGGTTTACCCTGGTGGTATTCAGGGCTACTCCTGCACTCGGGGGTCACTCTTGACAGAGTTCAAGGTTTATAAGGTGCCAGCACTTGGACCTGGTTGGCTGCATATAAGACCAGCTCCCTACCTCTACTACCACCTCTCGGGCCGAGGTCTTTTGAGTGGCTGTCTCCAAGCACATTGTACATGATGGAGCAGCTGACTGAGGTCCCACATCACCACTGGACTCACCCCAAGCAGGAAGATGATAAGGCTAGATGCAGGGAGACCAGAGAGATAGAACCACAGGAGGGGCACTTGCCTTGCTCGCAGCTGACCCAAGTTTGATCCCCAGAATGGCACCATGTATGGTTCCCCAAGCACTGCCAGGAGTGATCCCTGAGTGTAGAGCCAGGAGTAAGCCCTGAGCAGCGCCAATTGTGGCTCCCAAGGGGGTGGGGGCAGAAAAAATAGACAAAGTAGATGCAGGGCTGGGGAGACAGATACCACCCCCCTCCATACATGCCCAGTGCTCAGGGCTTACTCCTTGCTGAGGCTCGGCACCATGTGTGATGTTCGGGATCAACCCAGGCAGGCAAGGCAAATCCCTACCTCGGCCATCTCTCTCTGGCCCCTTGCTGAGGTAGCATAGGAGTTAGGGGCAGGTTTTGCATATGCTTGACATGTATTTAATCTCCAGTGTCACCTGAAGCTCCTGAGCACCCCCACTGTGGCCTTGGTGGTTCCTGGCACAGCAGGGCCTGTCACTGGGTCCCTACATTGAACAACCAGTTTGATTAACAAAGAATCGTCAGGACGGACCAGGGGCCCCTAAGCACCATTTGGAAGCAGCTCCCTGCCAAAATAAACATGCCGGGGGATCTGAGACCCCACCGTGCCCTCAGAGCCGAGCGTCTGGTCTTGCCACCACGCTGCCAGTGTCTCCTTGGCTTGGAGAAATAAAACCAGATTTGAAAGTGCCCCTCTGTTGCATGATTCTTTTTTTGTGTCCCCCCAGCTAGGAGATTTTTCTCTCTGACGCTGCTCTCTGGTGACCTCACTAGCTCTCAGAGAAAAGCGTCAGCACACACAGTCAGAGGCTCGTGTTCTTCCTCCTCAGGCTGAGCGTGGAGAGGCCGAGGCGGCCGGTAGGGGCCTCCGAGAGCCCCAGGGCCCTCGCCCCCTCCAGCCCAGTGGAGCCTGCAGGGGCCTAATAATTTTCCAAGAGGAAATGAAAATTCCAGGTTGTTAAAATGTGAATGTATAAATCTTTCTAAACACTAAATCTTTCTAAACACTTTCCAAGAGCCAAGCAAAATGTCGGTGTGGGCATACGTCAGCCTTGCCCTGGGCGAGCAGTGTGGGGGCAGCCAGGCGGAGTGCCTCTGCCCTTCAACAACAGGGGGAGTCCTTTGTTTGTTTAGGTTTTGGGGAACAGAGTAACAGGGTTACTCCTGGCGGGGCTCAGGGGACCATATGGGATGGTCATATGGGTGATTGAACCTGGGTTGGCTGTGTGCAAGCCAAGCGCCCTACCTGCTGTATTGTTTGTTGGTCCAGCCGCCCTGCCCCCAACATCGAACATAGAAAAGGCCCCACTTCTGGCTGGGACCCCCCAAAGGCATAAGTGGAGAGCGACAGGCTAGAAAACAGTCCACTGGCTGCACCCTCAGACTCAGGGCTACAGCCTTTTCTTTTTTGGGGGGCGGGGGGCATGTAACTATAACTCCTGGCAGTGCTCAGGGGTTACCCCTGGCTCTGAGCTCAGGAGTCACTCCTGGTGGTGCTGGGGGGACCATACAGGACGTTGGGGAGCAAACTCGAGGTGGCTGCATGCAAGGTAAACACCTACCTGCCGTACTATCACTTTGTCCCCCCAAAGGCTCCAACTTCTTTTTTTGTCGTTGTTGTTTTTGGGTCACACCCGGCGATGCACAGGGGTTACTCCTGGCTCTTCACTCAGGAATTACCCCTGGCAGTGCTCAGGGGACCATATGGGATGCTGGGATTAGAACCTGGGTCGGCCGCGTGCAAGGCAAACGCCCTACCCGCTGTGCTATTACTCCAGCCCCAAAGGCTCCAACTTCTGGGGAGACCCCCTCACCCTCCCGCCTAAGCACAGGGCAGTGAGTCTGCGAGCCCACACAGTCCTCTCAGAGCTGCTTCTCCATGGGGACCAAACTTTCCACAACAACCCGCAGTGAAACCATTTAGCAAAGCTGTGAGTGCCAACAGGAAGCCGTCTGGGTCCGGGGGGCGGGGGGGGGGGGGGTCGGACTTTTCCCACGGGAAATCTCTTTGACAGGGATTTGGAATCTCCTGGGCACTCACACGAGTCCATGTGGCTCCCGGTTGGGCGAGAGTGTTACAAAGGAGGTGGGCTGTGTTTCTGGGAGACGGCTCCTTTACTGATCTGGTGCTTACTGATCGGGCCGATCTTTATAAGTTCCAGGTCCCTTTGCAGCTGCTTGTCTTCCTGCAAAGAAACTAGTCATTTGTTTGCTAGAAAAGATAACCCCAAAGGTTATCACCTAATCACCATGGAGAACTTGAGTCAGTTCTTTCACTTAAAAAAAAAAAATGGAGAAAAGAAATAAAAACTTACTTTCATAGCTCTTTCTCAAGAAATGATAAAAACCACCCATCATAAAATGCATTTCGTAACAACTGTACCTATCCCTGGTGCTGTCATGAACGACTTTATTCATGTTTGACGCGCAGATACGCTAAGAATTGGATTTTCGGAAATCACTCTCAGAGAGAGCGCTGCAGCCGTTTTGGTCCTTGCAGCATCACTCATAGCAGCAAGGCACGGAGACGCCCCGAGTGTCCCTCGGAGGATGAAAGGCGCGAGGAGCTGTGGTCTGTCTCTCTCAGAGCCGGGTGTTGAGCCTGTATGAAAGGAAGGAAGCTCTGACACAGCAACACGGATTGAGCCCGAGGGCTTTATGCTAAGTGAGACATAAGTCAGACAGAGGAAGACAAATGCCATATGATCTCACTTATGTGGAAGCTACAAACATCCAGCTCGTCCGTACAAAGAACAGATGGGCGCTTGCTGGAGGTGGGCCGGGACGTGGTGCATGGGGAAGGGCACGCTTGCACGTGGAAGGTGGATTAGTTCTGGGACATGATGGACGCTTGGTGACACTGGCTAACAAAGGCGTATTAGTCTCTGAAAGCTGCTAAAAAAATTAATCTTGGGACCGGGGAGATAGTACATTGGGTTGGGCACTTGCCTTGCGTGCATCTGGGTTCACTCCCCACTACTACACATGGGCCCCCGAACCTCACTAGTGGTGATCCTTGAGCACAGGGGAAGGAATGCCCTGAGGACTGTCAGGTGTGGTCCCCAAATCAAAATAAAGCATACAAGGAAAAAGAGTGTGTTGAAATGTTTTCATCATGGGGCTAGAGAGATAGAACAGTGGGTATGGTGTTTACCTTGTACCTGGCTGACCTGGGTTTGATCGCCAGAATCACATACGGTTCCCAGAGACCGCCAGAAGTGATTCTTGAGTATAGAGCCAGAGTTAATCCCTGAACATTGCTGGGGTAGCACCAAACCAAAAAATATTAGAGAAAGAATGTAGAAATAAAAGAAAAAAAGTTCCCATCACAAGGGAAATAAAGGCAAATATATGAGAATAAATATATTTTATCTTATCATGCAGGTCAAGTCTGTGTGTATACACAAATTAAATCATTATTATTGTATGTATGAAGCCAACTTTACATGCCAATTATATCTCAATAAATCTGAGATGTAATCTGAGGAAGAGTTTGGGGTTTTATCTTTTCTGTCTTGTTTTTTGCTTTTTGCATCACATCCGGCATTGCACAGGGGTTACTCCCTGTTTATGCACTCAGGAATTACTCCTGGCAGTGCTCAGGGGACCATACGGGATGTTGGGAATCGAACTTGGGTTGGCTGCATGCAAGGCAAATGCCCTACCTGTTGTGCTATTGCTCCAACTCCCTGGGCCTTTATCTTCTGAATGTTGTTCATTGCCAGAGTGTGATGAGAAAGTGCAGTTGGTTTTAGTAGACACCTGACAAGACAAGATTGCCTGTGGCTACAGTGTTACTTACTCTTCTAAGATGATGAAGACACCAATCTCTGCTGTACCCAGAGTGTGGGGTACATACAACAATCCAGGGTCCAAATGGACCATCAAACGGAGGCTTTCTCCTTTTAGGAAAAATAACAGTTTAGCTGAGGACCAATCTGCTATTGTTCTTAGCAATGTCAGTTCATTATAGAGTCTTACTACAAACCTAGAAGACTAATCATTGCAACGGATAATTGCTCTCAAATTTAAAGTGATAGTACAGTGGGTAAGGCACTTTTCTTGCAGGTGGCTGTTCCAGGTTCGATCCCAGGCAGTACAGAGGGTCCCCTTGAGCACCACCAGGAGTGATCCCTGTGCCTAGAGTCAGGAGTAAGTCCTGAGCTCTTACTCCTAAGTCACTGGACTTAGGAGTAAGTCCTAAGTCCAGTGTGGCTCTCAAACAAAAACATAACAAAGAAAAAATTTTTTAAAGAGACAGTAACTTATTGTAATGGCATGAACCAATACAAATGTCTTAGAGTTTCCCTTGTCCCGTGTCCCTGGGAGCCCAGAGGAGGCCCCAGAGCAGCTCTGCCTCTGGGAGAATGGCTCCTCCACTTTATCAATGGTGGAGCACTTTCTTTAAAGTGCTTACCCAAAAGAGGGGCTGGAGCACCGTGGGTATGGCGTTTACCTTGCCAATCCAGGTTCAATCCCTGGCATTTATATGGTCCCCGAGCACCACCAGGGGTAAACAAAAAAGAAAGGGAAATACCTGCATTTGTCACTTGTGGGGCAGGGGTGAAACCTGCACATGCTGACTGGTGTATCATGGATGTGGCGTTGGGAGTGCAGAGAGCAGGGCCAGGACCGCTGTAGGGAGCTCTTGCGGTAGTTCTGCTAAGGAGAAAGAGACTCACGGGTGCTTGAGGACTCTGGGGAAGGATTGCAAGCCTCCGAGGCTGCAGGGCTTCCAGTTCATTGCACAGTTTACGTAGATGGATCCGGTCCCTCCCCAAAGGCCAGCTCTCCTTTTACCCAGGTGTCACTTTACTCCTTCTGGCCCCGACTCCTGCTCTAAGTGGTCCTTCCCGGTGCCATCTGCCCACCTCCAAGGTACGTAGCCTGGCCCTGGCCCCAGTGCACTCCTCTGCCCACTGCATACTTTCCTAATCTGAAATCTGCGACTGGAATTCTCTAACCCTTTTGTGGGGACATGCTGCTCGGGGCCTGTCGCTGTATCTGCCTTGTGCATGTGGGTGAAACCTCTGCAGTGCTCCCTTCACTCTGGGCATAGGTGAGGCGGCCCAGAGTTGCCTGGCTGGGGCTTCTGTTGGTCTGCAGTCTCTCGCCCGGGCTGTCCCATAACTTTTCAGAGAGTTTCAGCGACGAATTAAATAAACTGGTTTACCCGCACCCCCTACCCTCCACTCCCACCATGTTTCTGCAGACATATATTTTCATTCCTCTTCAGGACTCACCAGGAAAGGAATCACTGCCTTGGATGGTGACTCTGTATGACCTCAGAAGCCATGGTCAAAGTTTGCCAAAGCAATGCCCAGTGGCCACCCCAGCCCCCTTCCACCTTAGCCTTTTTGTGCGTGTGTTTGTTTTGGGGGCCACACCTGACTGTGCTCAGGGCTTAGTCCTGGCTCTGTGCTTATGGATGGGGCTCAAGCGACCATAAGGAGTTCCAGGGGAGTCAAACCCATGTCGGCCACGAGCAAAGCAGGTTCCTACCTGCTGGATTATTGTTCTGGCCCCTGAGCCAGTCTTTCGGACCCTCAGCATCAGACTGGCTCAACCCTCACATCGTGGCTTAGCCCTTATTTCCTAATTGACTGTAATGCTCGTCAACATTTCTTATGTGCTTATTGACCAAAGGTGTATCTTCTTTGGTGAAATCTTTGTCCAGATCTTTTGTCCATTTTAATTTTTTTTTAATTGAGAAAAAGAATTCTCAACCCACACCTTTGGGCAGACACTTGTAATGTGAATATCACCCTTCCCAGGATGTGGCTTGCCTTTTCATTCCCTTAAAGTGTCTCAGCCTTTTTGAAGGTCTCGTCTCCCTGCCTCCTTTACCTTTTCCCCAGGAAAGGTCTAGCATGAGAAGCGCCATCCTCAAAGGGCCAGATAATACTAAAGAGAACCGAAACACTGAGAGTAAAAATAAAATTCTAAAAGATGAGAAGAAAAACACCAAATAAGACAACTATTGGAAGGGCTAAAACAACAGAACAGTGAGTTGCATGTGCCTGACCAAAGCCCCTCAGCCCCTGGCATCCATTTGGTGACAGAGACGTGCCAGGAGTGAGCTCTAAGCACAGGGCAGGAGTGATCCCTGGGCACTGCCAGGTGTGGTCCCAAAACAAAAACAAGAAAACCCTGGTCTGTGTTTGTACGAAGGATCCAGAAGCAAATTACTCTGATGGGAGGCAGTGGTGGGTAAGAAAATTAATCACTAACCTAGGGCCGGTGTTACTTAAGGTTTTACTTAATTAAACATAATAAGACTAATGAAATCATGCACCACTTCGCTATTTGTAAGACACTGGGGGATTTAAAGAGCAAATAGAAATGATGGGGTTGTGTAAAAAAATCACAAGGGCGGTGCGCGCTCGGGAGGGGGAGAATGATGCGTCGTGTTGTTCCATTGTCCTCAGGCACTCTGGGCAGTTCTCTCTCACGCGCCACTCGCTGTCGGTGCTCTCGAGCCTCTGTGTATGGACCAGATCAGGACAGCTCCTCCTTGTGCTCTGCCTCTGTGTGTGCCGCTGTATTCTCTTCTTTCTGTCTCTGTCTCTGTAGTCTCTCCTCTGGTCTCTTCCGACCTCTCTCTGTCTCTGCTTCTGTGTCTTCTTCTGTTCTTCTCCCGTGTCCTCTCGGGTGTCTCCTTCTCTGCCTCTTCTATCCTCTTCTTCTGTCTCCCTGTCTTCTTCTTCTGTCTCCCCTCAGTGCCCCCCAGTCTTAGTTTATATAGCATATTACATAGGGTGGTGACAAAAAGGTGGGTTGAACATTAACAAATCAACAAAGAAGGGTAAAACCATTTCTCGAGAAGATTAACAAAATCTCATCTAAGGAAATCTGCTCCAGGGTGGGGTCCAAACAAGGGTGTGTCAGGGTGTGAGATAGTAATCTGCTTAAATAGTTATAATAAATTTACTTCTAATATTTCTAGCAATGTCATTCTGTATGAGCACAGTAAGAGATTTATCAGACTTAAAGTTTGGTTCTCCCTGAGGACATTCACTATATATTCCAGACCACAGTCCTCAGGCCAAGTTAGTCTTCCTAACCCCAGCAGGGTCCTAGTCTCATCGTTACTTTTAAATCACGACAGCATTTGTCTATGACCATGCTCTCAACTTGTAGTTGAGTATTTTGGACAAATCCCATGTTATCCTACAGGGTTGGGGGTACTTTTTGTGTCTTGTTAGGTAGGTTGATCTTCTACCAGACCAAATCGGAGGGGGCGGGCTCTGATGAGGGAAAGCTGAAGTACTGGATGATTCCTGGGTATATCACTGTCACTGTCACCCCGTTGCTCATCAATTTGCTTGAGTGGGCACCAGTAATGTCTCCATTGTGAGACTCATTGTTACTGTTTTTGGCATGTCAAATATGCCATGGGGAGCTTGCCAGGCTTTGCCATGTGGGCGAGATACTCTCGGTAGCTTGCCAAGCTCTCTGAGAGGGGTGGAGAAATTGAACCTGGGTCAGCCACGTGTAAGGCGAATGCCCTACCTGTAACATGGACTGTAACTGGATATATAAAGTGGGGTGGGCAGAGTTCCACTTCTGCAACCCTAGTCCCATGAACCTGGAAGGATATGGTGCATCAGTGTCTAGTGAATTCCTATGTTTATTAATGCCACCCCACAAAAAACACATATGTTCTGGGGTGACAGCTCAGTTGTAGAACACATGTGTGAGTATACAGGTTCAATACTAGCTCTGTACTTCCCAAAGGCATGTGTCTGTATGTATACACATACACACTTGTGTATGTTGCATGTTATGGGTTTGTTATAAATTTTACTGACATAGGAAAGTCATGCATTTTTTAATATGATACACTCTAAGAAATTAGTCACCAGTGGTTTCACCGTGCACATGTCAGAGTGTCATGAAATGAACCTAAATGGGACCGCCTACTACACACCCAGGTGCAGGGTCTAGCCCATCACACCCATGATCAGATATGCAGCTCATCCGCCAGGAGGTCATGGAGCGACACAGGACTGAACTGTACCCCTTAAGAATCAGCACCCAGCCGTTTCTAAATTCTACCCAGCCAGCTTTCACGAAAGGCTCCTACTGACTGCCCCTCTCTCAGACCAGCAGCCGACCAACAACTGTGTCTGACCCAGGAGCATCCAACATGAATACTGATGGTTTCATTAAAGGGTCAGAGGACTGTGACACAGGAAGAGAGTTTGACTGTTAAAGCAAAAACAAACAAATCCTGTAGTAGTAGTAGTAGTAGTAGTAGTAGTAGTAGTAGTGGTAGTGGTAGTAGTAGTAGTACTGTCACCCCATTGTTCACTGATTTGCTCGAGCGGGCACCAATAACGTCTCCATTATGAGACTTGTTACTGTTTTTGGCATATCGAATATGCCACAGGTAGCTTGTCAGGCTCTGCCATGTGGGCGGGATACTTTCAGTAGCTTGCTGGGCTCTCCCAGAGGGATGGAGGAATCGAACCCGGGTTGGCTGCATGCAAGGCAAATGCCCTACCTGCTGTGCTATCGCTCCAGTCCAGATTGTATAAATAAATCCTAAATAATTAAAATTAAATAGACTTATAACGACTTATTTTTAAAATGGAAGATGTAGGTTAGGTTAGAATTGCAAGTTTGCATCAGTGTGGGCACTGACTTCTCACCGAGCTAGGTAATAGTGTCTGAAAACTGAAAAACCATTTCTAGAACTTGCAACCCTAAAGTCGGTGAGGCTGTGAATTCTATCCTTGGAACCACCTATATACCTGAGTATGATCCCATTCGTTCTGCCATTTGAAATCCCTGGTGTCATAACAAAGTATAATTTCTGTCACACCAAAACCAAGTGGGTGCAAGCACCACAGTTAAATTGCACAATCCTTTTTCTTTACAGAAACAACAGTAAAAAGAAGGGTGGGTAGGGCTGAGGAGGAAACTGCTTCTGTGATTTTTGTGCTAGTCACAATGTAATGATTGTATATCCAATGCACTGGATTAACATTTCTCCATCACCTTCCTCTAAATGATCAATAAAACACTAGATCACTTTGTTTGTTTTCATTGTCTGTTTGCTCTTTTGGTTTTTGGGCCACACTCAGCAGTGCGCAGGGCTTACTCCTGGATCTGTGCTCACAGATCACTCCTGGTAGACTCAGGGAACCACATGGGGTGCCTGGGATTGAACCTGGATCAGCCTCAAGTGAGGCAAGGGCCCTACCCACTGCACTATCTCTCCAGCCCCGAGTTCTGTTTTTCAGTTGTTGTATTTTTTTTTTGCAGGGGGGTGGGTGGGAGGAACCCACACCCTGCTGTGTGTGGGACTTACTCCTTTTGATGCTCAGGGGACTGTATGGGGTGCTTTGTACCAAACCTGAGTTGGCCATGTGCAAGGCCATATCTGCTGCACTATCCCTCTGGTGTCCCAAGTTCTGTTTCTTGTGATGAGTATAACGTTGGCCATTATCTGTGGTGTAAATATTCCTTCCTTCCTTTTGTTCTTGGACTCCCCCACTGAGGCTCCTGGGCTATTCCTGACCCTGGTGTTGGAGTGAGCCCTGTGCCTCCTGTGCTCTCTCTGGCCCTATGCTGACTTCAGCTACTCATGTGATACTTTTGATTGTGAATTGGGGAAGCCATGTGTAGCTGTGGGCTATATATGGTTTACTTCTGTATCACTGTCACTGTCATCCCGTTGTTTGTCGATTTACTTGAGCGGACACCATTGACGTCTCTATTACACTCATCCCTGAGATTTTAGCAGCCTCTCCTTACTCATATTTCCCAATGATTGAAGGCTCTTTCAGGGTCAAGGGAATGAGACTTATTGTTACTGTTTTTGGCATATCGAATGTGCCATGGGTAGCTTGCCAGGCTCGGCTATGCAGGCAGGATACTCTCAATAGCTTGCTGGGCTCTCTGAGAAGTGTGTGTGCGTGTGTGTGTGTATTATATATGTATATATAATATATATGTTACTGTATTTGGGATATGAATATGCCACAGGGTGCTTGTCTGGCTCTCCCATGCGGGCAGTAGACTCTCAGTAGCTTGTCAGGTTCTCCAAGAGGGAGAACTAGGCTATTAGATGTCGCTTCCGGGAACTTGGTTTTATAGTCTCTGCATGTTGGCCATTGATGGGATTACATGCGCTGGGGGCAGTTTCTGGGGTGTGGTTTAGATGGTTCACTTACCATCTAAAATGGTAGATAAGGAGCAGGAGTGACAGTACAGTGGGCAGGGCGTTTGCCTTGCACATTGTCTAGACGACCCAGGTCTGATCTCCAGCATCCCATATGGTGCCAGGAGCAAGTCCTGAGTGCCAAACCAGGTGTAATCCCAGAGCATTGCCAGGTGTGACCCAAAAATTCAAAACAAACAAACAAATAAGTAAAAAGATAAAAATAACCTTGTGGGGGCCAGACCAATAGCACAGTGGGTAGGGCATGCAGTCAAGTAAGGTTTGCTCCCCAGCATCTCATATGGTCACCGGGCACCACCAGGAGTAATACATGAGCATTGCAGGGTATGCCCCCTCCCCCAAAAAAATACCCAAACCCCCAAACCTTTAAAAAATCACCTGTGGGCTGGAGCGATAACTTTGGGGTCAGACATGCATGCCTTGCATCCACATGCCCCAAGTTTAACACCTGGTGACTTCTTAAGCACCATCAGGTAGCCC
Organism: Sorex araneus; assembly: GCF_027595985.1. NCBI lineage: Eukaryota > Metazoa > Chordata > Mammalia > Eulipotyphla > Soricidae > Sorex > Sorex araneus. Next base: position 70,806,526 of record NC_073305.1, on the reverse strand, counting down.
CTTGCAGCACTGGACCATGGACTTAAGCATTGAACAACCCAGCCCACTTGGCCAAAGGTCTGCAGAGATAGCCACAGAACCCTTATGCTCTGTCTGGGAAGCAAAACAAAACAAACCAAATGCACAGCGGGTAGGGCGGTTCCCTTGCAAGTGGCCGACCCGAGTTCAATTCCTCTGTCCCTCTTGGAGAGCCCAGCAAGCTACTGAGAGTATCCCACCCGCATAGCAGAGCCTGGCAAGCTACCTGTGGCATATTCGATATGCCAAAACCAGTAACAACAAGTCTCACGATGGAGACATTACTGGTGCCCGCTCGAGCAATCGATGAGCAATGGGATGACAGTGATACAGTGATACCGTGATTTTTAATAAAAGTTGATATAATTTAATTGGGGGGTACATCCAGTGGACTCTCAGGGGCTATTCCCAGCTCTGCATTTGGGGGTTACTCCCAATGTTGCTCTGGAGACCAAGGGGTGCTGGGGGGCATATCCAGGCCTCCTCCATGGGAGAGAGTCTGAGCTCCAGCTCTCCCCAGCCACCTCCCAGCCCCTGGAGAGGTTAACTTTGTGTATTTATTTAGGGGCCACACCCAGCTGTGTCAGGGCTTACTCCTGGCTCTGCACTCAGGGATGACTCCTGCAGGCTTGAGGGGACATACGGATGCTGGGAATTGAACCCGGGTCAGCTGTGTGCCAGGCGGATGCCACACCCACTGCACTATGGCTCCGGCCCTGTATAATTTAATTTTTAATAATGGTTACTATCTGGGTTGGAAAGTTGCTGAGGCTTTCCCATGCGGGCACGTGAGGTAGCTGCTGCCTCAGTGACATAGTGAGAACCTTCCAGATGTCCCTGGGCGGAGACTGACGAGGGAGGCGCCTGTCTCAGACCCTCTGCCCTGAGGTTGCTGTTTCTGCCGGTCAGGGCTGGCTTCCTCCCGAGAGGAGCAGAGGACGGTGGGGAGCTAGTGACCCCAAGTTGCTGGCAGTAAGGACCTAGACAGGCAGCCTGAGGCCCAGTGATGTGCTTCCTCGCCGGCCGGTGGCCTGGAGCCCGTGCTTTCTGGGGTGGGTCTTTCCAGCCCGCAGCTGGCCTGCTTTCTGGAGGCTGTACTCAGCCTTTGCCAAGCCCCTCACTCCGGGCTGTGTGTTACTCTTCTGACTTCAGTTCTGTTGGACAGGTCACGCCTTTCTGATTCCCTCTGCAGGCTTTCTCCCCTGCACAGTCCTTCCATCTTCATGACAAGAGCCGTGCAGTTTGGAGTTTCTGCTTTGCTGGTGACGAGGACGAGAAATAGGTCGAGAACCAGCTCTCTCAGTGCCAGGAGCAGGACATGGGCATCTTTCTGGGTTGTGTGGACCAGAATGTGGTCAGGGCTCCGGAGAAAGAGCATGGGGGGGTGGCGGCACTCGGGGACTGGAGCAGCACATGGCCAAGTGTCCCAATCCCCCCTTTCAAGTCTGAGCTCTAGCATGTACTGCAGTCAGGTGTAAGGCCCCACGAAAGAGGGGATTCTATCCTCAGCAAACTCAGCAGCTAAAAAGATGTGTGAGCATCATGGCCAGGAAGAGATGCCGCTTCTGCATTGCCATTGTCTCCAGTGTCGGCACCATTGTGACGCCTCACGAGTGCCACCATTGGCACCTGTGGGCCTCCTGAAGAGTGTGAGTCCCAGCAAGCATGTGTGCAAGCACCGAGGCTGATGGAGCACAAACCTCATATGGGTGTGCATTTCCTGCCACCCCACGGTCACTGCAACAACATCAACAACACCAACGAAGTGGGGGAGGAAATGAAATAGATAAATGAATAAAATGGAAACAGGATGTGGTCAGGGCTGGCCAGACCAGGGCAGAGCAGGGGTGGGGGGAGCGTGAAGCTGGAGCTTCTGCAAGGCGGAGCACTCAAGCCCTGTGCTCAGCTCTCAAAGCCCCACCAGCGCTGGGGACCCTGGATTGCACATGACACACGTGCCCCTGAACAGTCAAAAGGAACATGAAGTATTCTTCACTTTCAATAGTTTCATCGTGTTTGGACTGGGGGTGTAGTTCAGCAGCAGAGCACATGCCTTGCACGTGTGAGTCCCTGGGTTCTATCCCAGGCCCTCCCAGACTTTTTAGTAAATTCATACTAATATGTAACCATACATTTTGAAACCATCACCCCAATCAACGTCAGGCCATCTCATCTCCCTATAAAGAACCCCCACACTCATCCTTCCTCTTCTCCAGAGTTCCTAGAGTCTAGCCCCCACCCATCTCACCGTCTTTATAGATTTGCTGATTCTGGACACTCAGGGAAGTAGGACACTGGAATATGTGGTTTGGGGGCGATTGACAAATCAATCACCATCCTGTTTTCAAGTAAATTTCATATTGTAGTAGGTTGTGGGACAACAAATACTTTCTACACATCTGCTGACTGCCAGGTGATGAATGAGGAATAGCTACGGTCTAGAAAACATGTTCACGTAAGGAGTGGCTCGTGCGTGTTCAGAGCTTCTTTTTCCTCATGGCCAAATGGACCTGGCCCTCGTGCCCCTTCACTGGGAGGGCGTAACCCACGGGAGTCCGTCCATACCATAGACCACCCTTCTGAGACGTAAAGGACCCAGTAGCCTTGTGGCCACAACATCAACAGCTGCAACGACAACAATGGTGGATTTCAGAATCTTGCTGAGTCTAAGAGGACAAACCCAAAGGATCAAAGATATCACATCAGTGGAGGAAGAGGCTGAGTGTTGCCCGCTGGAGGCCGTAGCCCAGTTCTGCCTGTGGAATTGTTCTGTTTGGGCTCAAGAGTGTTTTTTTTTTTAATGTTTGAATTTATTACCAAGTCTTAAAAACAGGGAATTTTTTCATAGAATGCATCCTGGGAACCGTGAAGATCACCGGCCACTTTCAAAGGAATACAACTGCCCCCCACCCCCACCCCACCGCCCCCTCGATTCTATAGCCCCACCCTGCTTGAAGTCTGCTCCGGGGGACCAGGGAGGGGCTGATACCCACAGGTAAGGGCACCAGCACGTCCGGGACAGACATTCATGCCCTCCTGGGGCTGGGGCGAGGAGCTACGGTAAGCTGTCGCCGGGGCCCGTTCTCTGGTGCTGCCAGTCAGAGTCCAGCCTGCCCTTCTGGCCTCCCTCTCACTCCTGTTCCTCTTGAGTGCCCCCTCTGCAGGCCAGACCACACGAGTCCTGGGGGCAGGACTACCACACTCCTGCCACATTACCCAGGGCTGTCTCCCGCCAGGGGGTTTCTGTAGGCCGTGGAGCTGGAAGCAGATGTGACTGCCGTTGTTTATGAAGCATCCCAGGGCTGGCGCGAGGGTCTGGTGGGGAGCAGAACTTCAGTATCCTGTGCCCACAGGCCCTGGTGTCTCTCTGCACCTCAGCCACCAGCACCTCTGCTTTCTGTGAAGCTCTGTGCCCACCCGGAGCACTGGTGCCCTGTGAGTGCCAGGCCCGTATTTCCCGCACTTCCCTGGCCTTGGCATCTGTCGTCCGTGGAGAGGTCTCCACCTGGACGATGAGGCAGCTCTCAGGGAGGGAAGCGTATGCGCTAGGGGGCCTCTCTCAAACACAAGCCACCCCCCTCAGAGCTCGGCCCCTACTTCCTCTGAAAGTGACAGGCGCTGACACAAAGCCTGTCCTGCCTACACAGAACTAGCGGCTGGGAGGGAACAGCCACGCCTGCGCCCCACAACTCCTGACTGGTCCTAAGCAGCTGCATGGAAGCCTGTAACCCTGCTGCCCTGTCCTACCCGCTGCTGCCTCCTGACCAAACCCCAATGCCCCTGAGGGGCCCGTTTTGGTGCCACACACCCATCTTGGGTCCTGGGTGTGACCAGCTCTCTTTTCCATGGTGGCTGTTTCCTGCCATCCTAATCAACTTGCTCTACCTAGCACTGTAGCACTGTCATCCCATTGTTCATCGATTTGCTCAAGCGGGCACCAGTAACGTCTCCATGGTGAGACTTGTTACTGTTTTTGGCATATTGAATACACCAGGGGTAGCTTGCCAGGCTCTGCGGTGTGGGCGAGATACTCTCGGTAGCTTGCCGGGCTCTCCAAGAGGGATGGAAGAATCGAACCCAAGTTGGCCGCATGCAAGGCCCTACCCGCTGTGCTATCGCTCCAGTCCTACCTATATCATAATAATACCTATATTGTAGGACATCCCATCTCCCTTGAGGACTGGAGTGGGGTTGGCTCCAGTTGCCAGAGAAGGAGCTAGCTGGTGGATAACCATTGTGGGCTTTGTCATACCCCTGGATTTCCCCTCTAGCCGCCCCTACCCCACCCAAACAAGCCTGTCCTTATCCTCCCTTCCTTCTCCCAGGCCAAATTAGTCAGTACAAAATGGAACATGCGCTGGCATCCATTAAGGAAGATTAGGCTCAGCAACGTTGTTCAACGGGTCAGGTGCCTTAGTGGCATTGCCACCCTGCTGGGTTTTCAGCCTATACTGGGTATACGGGAAGGTGTGGGCCAGGCCCAGTAGGCTGAGAGCCACAGCACAGGGCCACGTGAGGCTCATTCTGTGAGTGACCTTCAACTGTCTCTGGGTGCTGGAGCTGCTGCCCATGAACAGAGTGAGCGAGGTGCTGTCTCTAAAGTATCAGGATTCTCCTGCCCAAAGTGGTCATTCAGAGAAGGACAAATGGTGACCTCGGGCATACTATGTGCGATGAACAACTTCTGGTGACCTGGAGAGTGAACTTCGTGATTTCTAGGAGCAGAGGGACAGAGGAAGAAAGAAAGAGCAGGGACCAAGAGAGCTCTCTTGGCAAGCTTAACACAGCAAGCTCTGAGCCTTCGGGAGCACGAAGGTTCAGAGATCAGCAATGGAGTGAGGGGCATAAATGTAGAGGAGGACATGAACCGGGGAATGGTATGAAGAAGGAAGGAATAAATAAATAGCAGAAGTTCAGAAAAAGTGCATAGACAGGCTGGAGAAATAGAACAGCAGATAGGACATATGCCTTGGATGCAGCTGAAACTGGTTCAATTCCTGGCACCCATATGGTCCCCTGAGCCCGCCAGGAAAAAGTACATAGATTAAGAAGGACTTGTCCCAATTACTGCCAAAACATGGGCATGGAGTCCATATCAGGTGGAATCTTGGGATGCAAACATAGGTATATACGCATTGGTGTTCATGGCACTCGGCTGTTTTTGAGCCTATGGTAGGCATCACGCATCCACTCTAGCACTCACTCAAATAGACTAAAACACAGTCTCAGAATCCCCTCAGAGACCCAGGGGTTGGCCATAGCCTATCTGTGAGAGTCTGGATTGGTTTAAAGCTCCCTTTCTGTCTGGGCTATGAGCTCTTAACTCACATTAAAGGAGTAAATATAGATCAGAAGAGCAGATCATCACGTCAAGGACACAGCAGTACGAAGGGGTATGTTCCCTCTCTAGCCTTTTGCATATAAGATAGTCCTATTTGTCTGACAGCAAAATCAAGAGATTAAAGTGCCAGACAAGTGGCTGGAATGATAGCATAGTGGGCAGGGCATTTGCCTTGCATGTGACTGACCCGGGTTCAATTCCCAACATCCCATATGGCCCCCCGAGCACTGCCTGGAGTAATTCCTGAGTGCATAAGCCAGGAGTAACCCCTGTGCATCGCCAGGTGTGACCCAAAAAGCAAACAAATAAACAAATAAATAAATAAATAAAATAAAATAAAGTGCCAGACAAACCAGTCTTAGAGTTGGGTATATAAGATACTTGATGATAGAGAAAAAAGCACCTTCTAATCAGAGTTGTTACTTAGCAGAGGAGCACTTTAATTTCATGTTTGAGCTCCAAGGTTGAGCCCCAGAACCACAGTCATCTCTAGCCCTGCCAGGAAAATAGTAGGTGCTCAGCGGAAAAAAAAAAAAGTTGAAAGTTGATCATGTGCTGCTAGGGGCATATGTAGGGGAGAAATATTTATTCACCACTTGGGGAGTGTGCATGTAGTAATCTGGGGGAATGCTTCAGTCCTAGATATAACCTTAAACATGTCCATTGGCTGACGAGAGAACTCACAGGGCAAGCGCATGTGCTTGGCATGAGAAGGCCCAGGTTTGATGCCCAGTAGAGCATGCAGTGACCCCACCGAGAGTAGCCCCACATCACCACCAGACACACACCCCAAATGTGCAGACTGCTCTGTAAGAATGAAATCTTGCCATTTATGGCAAAATGGATGGAAAATGGAGCATGTCATGCTAAGCAAAATAAGTTCGAAAGAGAAATACAAATGCTCATGATCTCACTCTGTGGTGCACAGAAGAGCAGGCACAGGAACGGACAGAGCCAACTTCTGCATTTGAATCACAGAACTGAGGTTTCTTGAAGGCGGGCTGGAGGGCGGTGTCCAATAGTGCTGGTGAGCGTTCTCAGCGCTATAGCAGTGGACATAGGGACAGAGAGATGGTACAATGGATAAGGTGTTTGTCCCCACATGCAGCCTGCCTGAATTTGACCCTCAGCACCCAGTGTGGTCCCTCGAGCCCCACCACGAGTGATCTCCGAGCACAGAGTGAGGAGTAAGCTCTGAGCACCATCAAGTGTGGTCCAAAAGCAAGAATATGAAAAATGAGTGGTGTGTAACCCTTACTTTGGAAAATAACCACTTACTTTGAGATTGTGAAAAGCCACTCCTGAAACATACAATGATATAAATCAGTGGTAACTACAAATAATTTTTAAAATATTTTTATGATCCCGGGGGCGCACGTGTGTGCAGCCTCTCCACAGCTGCATGAGCATGACTCCAGACGCCAGCTAAATTTTTCGGCATGGGCAGCTCCTCGCAGAATGTCTCCAGACTGAGAACTAAAGCACATAAGCCACAGCCCCATGCCCGCCCAGGAGGGGAAAGCTTTCTCTCTCTCTCTCTCTCTCTCTCTCTCTCTGTCTCTCTTCCTTACTGGGGGTGAAGGGCGTGGTGACCACCATATTATGACAATCACAGATGGGGTTTACAAGCTTGCAATGATCTAATATCTGAAAGAAATTTCCCTGAACTTAGTTGCTAAAGTATAGAAATCCAAAACTGCGCGGCCGCGGTAGCCACACGAATGAACTCATATCTCTTCACAACAGGTCTGACTAGTGGGGTACTCCTAACAATAATAGTGAGGTTTGTGTTGAAATATTGAATGTAACCATAGTAAATAGAAAGTAAAGTGAAATTTATCAGTTACATGGCGGGGGAGGGGGTGCTTGAGGGCAGGATGGGAGGTGTGATTTTTTTTGGGGGGTTTTTGTTTTTTTTGGTGCTGGGATATGGGCACTGGTGAAGGGATGGTTGTTTCAGCATTGTATAACTGAGACTTAAGCCTGAAAGCATTGTAATTTTCCACATGGTGATTCAATAAAATAAAATTCTTAAAAAAATATTTTTATGTCCAAAACTTCTTATCTAGCAATTATGTCCTAAGGAATTGGACCATGGGGTGTTCCATATTTTCCTCCCTAGAGTGTTTATCTCAATGCCTTTTGTTTATTTTATTTTTTATAGGGGCCACTTCTGACAGAGTTCAAGTCCAGGTATGCTTAAGAGTTATCAGGGGCACAACTGGCTCTTGTGTGTGCCAGGGATCAAACTCAGAGCACGGAACATGCCAGGCCTGTGCTCCACCTCTTGGACCTTCTCCCCAGCCTCAGAGCTATTTTTAATATACATAGATGCTGGAAGTGACTAGGGAACCAGTTAAACAGAGAGCAGCAGTCAGCAGACAGGAGAGCACAGAGCTGTTAAAAATGATACAGTCCAGGAATATTCAAAGACCTTAATGCGATTATAATTATGATAGATCCTTACTAAATAAAATACATTTTAAAAGCTAATAATTGAGGCCAGAACAATAGTACTGTGGAGAGGGCGTTTACTTTGCATGTGATCAACCTGGATTTGATCTTGGCCATCCCACATGGTTCCCTGAGCCTGCCAGGAATGATTCCTGAGCACAGAGCCAGGAATAAGCATGAGTACTACTGGATGTGGCCCCCTAAAAAAAAATGTAAATATTTATGGGAAAGTGAAATATATTTATGTACACTAATTTATGTACACATATTTATGTTCTTTAAGAACTGGAAGTTCTTCTTAAATCAAACTGTCCAAAAGAATACTTATTCAAGAGCCAAAGAGGTAGTCTAAAAGACTGGCATGGGGTTGGAGCGATAGTACAGCGGGTAGGGCGTTTGCTTTGCACTCGGCTGACCTGGGTTCGATTCCCAGTATCCCATATGGCCCCCTGAGCACCGCCAGGAGTAATTCCTGAGTGCAAAGCCTGGAGTAACCCCTGAGCATCCCCGGGTGTGACCCAAAAAGCAAATAAATAAATAAACAATAAAATAAAAGGCTGGCATGCAATCTACATCCTAGAGGCCTCGGTTCAGTCCCCCAGTGCTGTACCATCCCGTGAGACCCCCCACAAGTGACCCCCAAGCTCAAACCCAGAGCAGTCCCTGAGCACCACAGGAAGTTGTCTAAGAAACAAAAAATAAAATCATGTTGATCTGTAGGTACTTCCTACTTCTCTATCTTAATCACAAAAATTACTTTTCTAGTAATTAAAATGTCAGCCAGAGAAAGAGTGCAGGGGTAAGGCCCTTGCCTTGCACACAGAATGGTTCCTGAGCACAGTCAGGTAAATAAGAAACAAATCCAATGTTATTATGTTTTATTTACTTGTGGCTAGGCAGTCACACCCACAAACTGCCCCTGGAGCTGTGTAATCCCATCAAGGGCCAACATCCAGAGACTATAAAACCAAGCTCCTGGAAGAGAGGGAAGAGTCTCTTGTCCCCGCGCCTGGCTGTCTTCACCGGGACCCCTCTTGAGTGTCCCTTCCCTCCCTGAGCAGAGCCCCGGCAGCCGAAGACCTCCGGAACCCAGCCATAGCTATGCTCAAGGCCATTCTCCACATGCTAGGATGAGCCTCACCCATGAAGTTAGTGAAGAACCCAGGTGTGTGGGCCCCTGGGCTGAGATCTCCAAGCTTGCTCAGATCGGGGCTGGGCCTCTTCCGCCTAGATCCCCCATTTTCCAGTAGCTAGGCAGTCACACCCAGACACTGCATCCCCCCACCCCTCCCCATGTAATCCCATCAACAGCCAAGATCCAGAAACTATAAAACAAAGCTCCCAGAAGCAACATCTTATAGCCTAGTTCTCCCTCTCGGAGAACCTGGCAAGCCACCAAGAGCTTCCTGCCCCCATGGGAGAGCCTGGCAAGCTCATATGCCAAACACAGTAACAATGATGGGTCTCATTCTCCTGACCCTGAAAGAGCCTCCAATGTGGCACCTTGGGAAGGACCAGTAAAGAGAGGCTGCTAAAATCTCAGGGCTAGGACAAATGGAGACTTTACTGGGCCTGCTCGAGTAAATCAATGATCAAAGGAATGATAGTGATAGCGATAGTGATTTATTTGTGGATTTAATTTTTTTTTTCAGTGCTGGTGATCAAACCCGGAGCTTCTACACATGCAAGACTAATGCTTTAGGGCAGAACTAACTCCTGGAACTAAACCACAAATGTAATGAGCTGGAGCATCTATAATAGTTCATATGTGATCTGATGTCTATGACTTTATTTATGTGAAGTTTCGGGTTATATAATAATAAGGACATAGTTAGCATTTAATGAACATGAACACAGTGCCTCCACGGCAGGCTCCATAGTTAGGCTCTTGTCATAACTGCCTCATTTTCACCATACAGCAATGATGGAGGGAGTTTCTATTGATTTCCCCATTGAAGACCTGTGGAAACTGAGGCAGGGCTGAGTCTCATGGGGTCTCTCTCCCATTCCCCTCTGCTGCTGGAGGTGGGGCAGGGGCCAGGCATATGACCACCACCTAGCTCCCCTGCAACAGATGCTCTCAGCTAGGAAATCTTGAAATTCCAAGATTGAACCAAGTGGTATTTAGAAATCATATGAAAAGTAATTTTAAGAGTCTCAGATTAAATAAGATTCATGGTGTGTGTTTGGGGGGCGGGGGTGGACACTGTGAAGAAAAAAAAGAGGGAATTAGAGAGTCCTGAAAGATTACTTTTAATAATTAAGCCTTCCCAACCTGCCCGCTTTCTGTTAGCCACACTGACACATTACAGCCGTCAGCAGCGCCTGCAAAGGCCCAGGCTCCTGGGTTATGTCAGGGCCTGAAGGACGAGGGTCCTCAGCAGAGAGCTCTCAGTTTGGTTGGTGTTTTCTGGGTCCTGCGCACATCCTCCACCTTCCCCACTGCCTGGTCCGGGTAAATAAATAAACACACATATCTAGCTGCTCCGAACGGCTTCAATATCTCCAGAGCGTTTTTGAGAAAACTGGGCCATGAGGGTGACAGCTCAGTGAGCTCCCAACAGGCTCCTTCCTTCCCAGACTCCGTCCAAGGGGCAAACAGGAGGATGTGCTCAGATGTGCCTCTGAGGGCTGTGGGCAACGCTTCCTCCCACCAAATGCAACTGTCTTAATCACGCTTAATCCTGCTCTCAGGAGGGCCTGTCAAACCGAACCCATCATTTATTTGACTTCCTTGGGAAGAGCTGCCTGCTGACCCGGTGCTGGCACAGGAATTGAGAGTCTGCTCCATGCTCCCCTCCTGTAGGATGGGCCCGTGCATGTGTGGGGGCGCCCAGCCTCCTCCTGTCTCCCTTTCCTTACCTCGCCGAGGGAGCTTTCCTCTGGCTGCGGGAGGATGCCTGGACGGGCCTTGGTCTGCAGCCCGAGGCGACGCTTTGCCTGCTTCCTGGCAGGGCCATTGTGGGCTCCCCCCCTTTCCCCTTCCTTCCTTTACTCCTGCTTGGAGCCAGAGACTCCTGGAGTGGCATTAAGTGGTTTGGGAGTCGGCGGGGCCCCAAGGTGGCTACTGTGAGGCGAAGAGGAGGAGACAGTCACTTTCTCCTGGTCCTCGTCTGCCTCCCTGGGACCAGCTGGGGAGGCCAGGACAGATCAAGTCTGTGATGAGCCCCTACAGGGCACGGGCCGGAGCCTGGCCAGCTCCACCACTTGACCGCCAAGCCACACACGACGTCCGCTCGGCATGGTGGTTAATCCCCATCCGATCTCTTGAGGAGCCTCGGACTCAGGCTGGAGCCAGGAATTGCTCTTTCCAGAAAGCCAGTCCGAGGCCTTCCCCAGGGTTACCGGGTCTTTGTCTTTTCTCGAAGAAAGGAGTTTCAGGAGCAGTGAAATAAAAAGATTTTTTTTGGAGGTTTTTAGGAAGGGGAAGGAGGGAGAGAAAGTGAGAGAGTAACGTGCTCAAGAGAGACCACGGTCTTCTCCAAAGATAGAGCCCCAGTACACATATCAAGAGGAGGAACATGGCGACACATGTGTTTGGGCATCACATACACTTGTCCACATGTACACACGCAGCATATGGGCTCCAGCAGCAAATGTTCGAGGTGGTTTTTATAGAGCTCCCCCCCACTCTTCCGTCCCCGCCCCCGGGGGGCTTCTAGCTAAGAGTTTGTTGCCAGGGTGGTTGCAGGAGGGTAGAGATGAGACGGCCTTCTTTCAAACTCCTTTTCTTGCCCTTTGTTCCAGCCGAATCTTCTCTTGGAGAGTGGTTCCAGCCTTCCCTGCTTGGGGCTAGCTCCAGGTGAAGGTATTATCAGGTCTTGGTTGCTGTAGCCACACGTGGGTCCCGACAGCCTGAGGGCTATGTGGTTTTACTACTCCCTAGGAATTCCACTGGGCTGGAGCGATAGCACGGTAGGTAGGCATTTGCCTTGCATGCAGCTGACCAGGGTTTGATTCCTCCGCCCCTCTCAGAGAGCCCGGCAAGCTACCAAGAGTATCCCGCCCGCACGACAGAGCCTGGCAAGCTCCCCGTGGCATATTCGATATGCCAAAAACAGTAACAACAAGTCTCACAACGGAGACGTTACTGTGCCCATTCAAACAAATCGGTGAGCAATGGGATGACAGGAATCCTGTTGTGGTGGAGCTCTTCCCTGCCTAACTGTCTACATCAGCTTTATGTGAGTTCAGAGGAGCAAGCAACCCGGAATGTTGCTTGTTAGACATGAGGCTGAGGGGCTGGGAGACCTCAGGTAGGTGAGTCCCCGGGAGTCTTGAGGCTCTCAGTTCAGTAACCCCCAGCATCCCTGAGTGTCTCCAAGCACCCAGCACCAGACTGGGCACTGCGCAGGCAGCTCTGGGCCTAAGGGCAACTCCTTTGTTCCTGAACCACTTGACTTCCACTCCAGGACCAAAAGAACGATCGAGAGAGAGAGAGAGAGAGAGAGAGAGGGGGGGGGGGGGACCTGTGTCTTCATGGGTGACAACCCCCTCCAGGAGACCCCTTGTGCTGTGGGATGTGAGTGGTCCAGCAGATCCAGTAAACACTGAGCACAGACACTGAGCACAGACAGCATGTGCGCATTCGGGCACACGAAAGACATGTTCGAGAACGTTTCAAGCATCACTATGTGTAAGAACCACAAATTGGCCACAAACCAAAAGTAAAGCAGGCTGGAGTACTTCCCACAGACTTTCATGCTTTCATGAGGCAAACACAGTAGCACCCTGCACAACCAGGGGTATCAGTCTCAGGATCGACTCAGGAAGGAAGGGACAGACAAAATCCGGCTGAGTCTGTTGAATGCGTTTTAGGACAGGCAAAGTTGGTAGATGGTGTAATTCAGGGTGTGGCTGTCATTGGGGGTCCAAGAATGGGGGAGGCCAGAGAGGGGCACCTGGGGGCAAGGGTGTGTCCCATTTCTTGACTGAGAAGTTGGCTTGGTGGGATGCTACCTGCGGAGATCCAGCCAGCTGGCCACCTCTAATGTTCAGATTTTTAAACTATATACCTTTAAAAATACTGTGGGAGCTGGAGCTATCACAGTGGGTAGGGCACTTGCCTTGCACACAGCTGACACTGGCTCGATCTCTGCATCCTATGTGGTCCCCTGAATAGCACCACGAGTAGTTCCTAAGTGCAGAGCCAGGAGTGACACCTAAGCATCGCCAGGTGTGGCTGCAAAGTAAAACAATAAAAAATCTAAAATGTTTTTCCTGTCTCTAATTTTCAATTAATCTTTTTTCTGGGGGTGGGTGGGCGGGTGTGGGCATTGGGGTGCTCAGGGTTTACCCTGGCTTTGCACTCACTCAGAGATCATTCCTGGTGGGGCTTTGGGGACCATGTGGAGTGCTAGCATCAGAACGCAGGTCAGCTGAGTGCAGTTGGCCAGGGCCCACGGGACTATCACTCGGTCCCTTACTTGCTCTTTTGTCCCCTTTCCTGTCACTGTCCATGTGGCAGCTGTGACGGTAGTGAGCTGCACACTCGCCTGGCTGGGAACGTCAGGCTGGGCCTCAGCTGCTGCGCACACACATCTGGCCAAAGGTTGCACTCCTTGCGTGTTCCCGCTGGGGTTGTGCTCTTCAGCCCATGGACTGTGAGAGTAACTGAAACTGGCTTAGTTCCTAAGCGGGCCCTTGAGGACTGTGTGTGAGATTAGCAAGAAAGCGCCAGAGTGATTACAGAGGGTGGGTGCTTGCCCAGCACAGAGCCCACCTGGGTTTAAACCCCGGCACCCCATCTGGTCCCCCAGCCCATGCCAGAAGTGATCCCTGATCACACAGCCAGGAGTAAGCACTGCCCTAAGCACTGCCAGGTGTGGCCCCAAAACAAATGTAAACAAACAGACAGCATACAAAACTGAAACTTGATGTTAGCTGTTTAACTCCTTGAAGAAGGCAGTTTTGGAGCTCCCCGTGTCCTGTGTTCGATCTCACACTGGATCCTCACTGGTTTTGTCCCTCAGTGTCCCATGTATGTCATCCTGGTCCAGACTGACTCCTCACTGGTCTAGGGGCCCTCGGTGTCCCCTATGTCCTGTGGCCTCCTGGTCTGTGCCCTGATGCCCAACAATGTCCCGTGTGCTCTGCTGTCACTGATGCCCTGGGGCCTGTTGTTGGGACTCCAGGCCCGCCCCTGAGGACTCATTTCCCCTCTGCTCTGTCCCTTTGGCCCCCTTCCCTGCATGTGGGTCAGCATTGCTGCCCTCCTAACACCTGCCAGGCACAGGGAAGGGGTTGTCTGTGCCTTGTCCCCTTTTAAGTTACAATGTCCCCACCCCCAGCCATTTCCACATCTCACAGGCCTCATCGCATGTGGGTGGGGCTGAAAGTGACCAGTTGTCTTTAACAGGGTTGCCAGGGGCCCCTGCCCTGGCCCCTTGCATTCTGGCGTCAGTGTCCACACATCCCTTCCCCGGGGGGTCTGCTTCCTGGCTGCGGTGACTGCGGAGCCTGGAGCCCTGAGTGGGGTGGAGTGCTCACCTGGCCGAGGGGCAGCAGGAACTGCTGAGAGCCCAGAGGGTGGAGCTGCCCAGCAGACAGACTGCCTGACAGACACACTGCCAGGGTCACGCGCATGTGGCAGCATCAGCACTGACCTCGTGACCCAGAGTTGCAGGGCAGATTTGCCTCCCCCGCCCCACACTCTGTTTAAACAGTTGCCTTGCAAAGCTGCTTGTGATGATTTGTTACCGGCATTCAATATTCCAGCACCAACCCCACCACATGGTCTCCTTCCCTCCACCACTGTCTCCATTTTCCCGACCACCCCTCAAGCCTGCCCCTATCACAGGCCACAGTAGTTTATTTTATATTGCTTGCTACCATTAAAGGCATGGAATGATCAGAAAATATTTCAATAAGAGAAAATTTGTAAAAATTGTTGAATCTCACCATGAGGACATTAAGTTTCAAGGCAGCTGTTCTAAGTGCAGGGAATACACTGTGAAAGAGGATATAAAAATTGTTAAAAAATGGCAACTGATCTGGGTCAAATTGTTTTGTCCCTTGGCGCTTCACTTCGTTATCTAGAAACATGGATGATATGACCATTATAGAGCTCGAGTTACACTGACATTGAAGGAGCAGGAACAGTACAATCCTCTACCGTGTTAGTTAGGTGCTCCATCAATAACGGGCATTGCTAGTGCTATTACTTGTGTTACTAACATTTCTTTGATGGTTTTGGACCCATACCCACAGTGCTCACGTTCTTTGTTCAGGGGTCACTCCTGGAAGTGTGAGTTTCAAGGAAACTGTGAGTTTCAAAGAAAGGCGCAGGGGGCCATAGGATGTGAGCATTCGGTGGCCGAGAGCCAGCCTCCCCAGGCCGGGTGACGGCGAAGGACAGACAAAGGACTGGAGGACGGAGAGACAGGGGAACTGGCTGGCCTGTAGTCAGCTTATTCCTCTCCTCCCCAGCGGAGTCCAATCTCTCCCCTCCCAGCACAATTGCACAATCATAGTCACAGTTTTGCCTGTAGTCCCAGTCACCATAGTTCCATCATCCTAGTCTCCTCATAGACTGCAAGGTCCCCTACTAGCCCAGTCTTTCTAGCTCCCTCTTTCCTCTTTTGGAAATATATATATATGTATATATATATATTTCTCTATAACTATAACTCCTATAGTTAAGTAGAAGTCATGAAGGGTGGGGTACACATAGGTGGGGTTGAACATTGTCATGACAACAAACAGAGGTAAAGCCACTCCTTCAGGGGAAGTTCTAGGAGATTAACTCAAGGAAAAATCTCATCTGAGGGTTCAGCACTCCAGATTACTAGGAGATTCGCTCAAGGGCAGGATTCCATCTAGAGTATATTGCTTTCTCCTTCCCTCAGCTAGTAATCCATTTAAACGGTCATAGTAAATTTACTTCTTATAATATTTCTAGTCATTTTGTATGAACACAGTGAGAGATATATTAAGCTTAAAGGTTGGCTCTTCCTGGGGACATCTCGCTATATATCCCAGACCACAGTCCTCAGGCCAGGTCAGGCCAGGTTAGTCTTTCCTAACCCCAGCAGGGTCCTTATTCAGTTACTTCTTTTTGGGTCATGACAGAATTTGTTCCATGACAATGCTCTCAACTTAGTATACTTATAATGCTTAGCTTGTCCCCTTTCAATGCCAGGGTAGCTTATAGCTTGCCCTGGGTCCATCCAGTCCCTTTGTTGGGACCCTGCTTTTGGAGTGCTAGGAAATAAAGGCAACTGAGTATTAAGTCAAGTAAATATGGCTGTCTTCAACGGGTCCCCTTGGAGTGGGGCGGGTTGAGTTTCCCTCCCAGCCCAGAGCAGAGCCCCGGCAGCTGAAGACCTCCAGAACCTAGCCACAGCCATGCTCAAGACCCCTCTCCACATGTTCAGACAGGACTCATGCATGAAGGAACCCACATAGAAACCCAGGTGTGCGAGATCGGGGCTGAGATTTCTAAGCCTGCTCGGATTGGGACAGGGCCTCCTCCACCCAGACCCCCCATTTTCCAGTAGCTTGGCAGCCACACCCACAAACTGCTCCCCTCCTCCCCCCCCCCGCCCCCGCCCCCCCCCCTGTGCGGTATAATCCCATCAAAGGCCAAGATTCAGAGACTATAAAACAACCTCCTGGAAGTGTGCAGCCAAGACCTCTTATAGCCTACTTCTCCATCTCAGAGAATCTGGCTAGATACTGAGAGCATCCTGCTCGCACGGCAGAGCCTGGCAAGCTCTCCATATACATCTCTTGATACGCCAAATACAGTAACAATGATGGGTCTCATTCCCCTTACCCTGAAAGAGCTTCCAATGTGGCACCGCTGGGAAGAATGAGTAAAGAGAGGCTGTTAAAATTTCAGGGCTAAGATGAATGGAGACGTTACTAGTGCCTGCTTGAGCAAATCGATGATCAACGGGATGACAGTGACAGGGACAGTGAAATATTATGGATGCACAGGGGTAAATATTATTTTAGAGTGAATTAACTTCCATGTTACAAAAGCTGGAGCAATAGCACAGGGACTGGAGCCATAGCACAGCGGGGAGGGCATTTGCCTTGCATGCGGCTGACCCAGATTCGATTCCTCCATCCCTCTCAGAGAGCCCGGCAAGCTACCAAGAGTATCCCACCCACACGGCAGAGCTTGGCAAACTCCCCATGGTGTATTTGATATGCCAAAAACAGTAACAACAAATCTCATAATGGAGATGTTACTGGTGCTCGCTCGAGCAAATCGATGAGCAATGGGAGGACAGTGCTACAGTGCTACAGTTACAAAAGCATAGCATCAACTTTCTTTTTGTGTCTATATAAAAAGGACATTGCTAAACCATGCAAATGACATAAAGGAAAGAGAAAGCAATATAGGATTAATAGTGCCTGATGGAATTGGGTGTGCCTCAGGAGCACTGTTGTGGGAGTAACTCAATAAACCTAAGCTCCCTGCAGGAAGAGCAGTGTTATCCAACAGGGAACCATACACAGTGCTGTGGGTAAAGCAAAGGCTTTGCCCACTTCACTGTCTCTCTAGGCCCACTAATGATTCTTCCCCCATCAACTTAGATTTGTCTGAGCGCCTGTGTTTGATGTTCTGTCTCCACTCTGCGGCCATCATTATTATCCAGGTAGGAAGAACCCTTTTGGGTGCTGGGCTCCCAAGCAGTTTTCCGGGGTCACTCCCAAAGCTCCTTGGCCATCGAGGCTCAGTCACACAACACTGCTCAGGCTGCTGAACCACCCTGGTGCTCAGGAGCCTCGAGTTTCCCAGTGTTCCCCAAGGGATTGAATTCAGCACCCATCATGTGGAACACAGATCCAGCTCCTGAGCGATTACCCCAGCGCCAGGAAGGAAATCATTTTTGGAAGAGTGGCAGAGGGCAGGGGAGAGAGTTTGTGAGGATCGGGCCCAGGACAGAACACAAGAATCTATTTAGCTTTCTTAAGACTCTTTTTACAGGAGCCCGCATTCTAGAATAACTTGATTTTCTGCCCCTGAGCAAGGAATTCAGATACAGGCACCCCGGTTCGCAAGAACGGTGGTGGTCAGACCAGATAATCAGACCCATATCACATGACCCGTATCACAAGACCCAGGACTGCCCCCAGAACCAGGACATTCCTGAATATTGGCGCGAATACTGATCTCTAAAACCATAGGCTAAGGAGTGATGTCCTTTTAAATGGATTGGTTAAGAAAGTTTGCAATACTACAAATCTATTGGCTATGAAATGCGCGGGCTCTGCTGTAACGGCCGGGGAAGGCCTATATAAGATCTCCTTTGAAGAAGCTCGGGGTCTTTGGCCCAACCTGCTGGACCTGCGTGTCCGCGTAGGCGGCTGGACCCTGGCTAGCCAGTCTTACAATAAACCCTGCTTGCTGTTTGCAGTCTCTGGAGTCTCTTTGTCGTTATAGGGAGATCTCGATCCGCGCCCTAACAAGTTCAGAGTGCTGGAGCCCAGGCTTTGCGTTCAGGAGGTTTGAGTCTGATCCGGGGCACTTCGTGGTTCCCTGAGCACTGCTGGGAGTCACCCTCAAGCAGAGTCAGGAGTTGCATCTGAGTATGACCTGGGGGAGAGGGGGTGGGGAGTGAGCCGAAAGCAAACAGACAGAACCCTGAGTGCTAGACAGGGCTGTTGTGGATTGGAGAGATTTGGGGGAGGTGTCGTGTTCCACAGACAGGAAACCGCTCCCCCTTGGAAACTACTTTCCCCTGCCCCCCTCGTCCTTAAGCCCCAGTTCCTAAACATGAACTTTCTGGGAGACAATTCATGTCACGTGATGTAGAAGCCACGTTCCCCCAGTAACTTCTCAGCACATTCAGAGAACGTGACCCAGAGCAGACTTTGCAATTTCGCAGGAGCTGAGGAGTGCCGGGATCAAGTGCGCTGGGCCCTCTGGCCGGACGTGTCCACTTTGCAAGGGGCCTGTGTCCTGCGCCTGTGCTCCCCACTGAGTTGCAACAAGATCTTTGACCCCAGGAGAACTGGCCCTGGCTTTGCAGCCTGCTGGGAGCTTTCACACTCTGGATATTACATTTCATCAACTTAGAGTAATCGTGCCATTAGCCCTGGGTGACTGACATGCAGGCACAGCTGGTCACAGCTGGGAGAGGGAAAGAGGTCTGAGTCCCCCAGCCCAGCCTGCTGGCCACAGAGGAGCCCCCGCTCGCCTCCCCCCTTCCCTCCTCACCTCCGGGACCAGCAGGCCCTGGGCAGGGCGGGGCGTGGAGTCCCTCCTGCTACAGACAGGGAGATGTGGTCCCAGGCCCAGGCGCCTCTAATGCGCTTTAGTCACGGTAAGGGGGGGTAGCTCTCTGCCCCCATGGGATAGCACTGGCCATGGATGGTCTTGATTTTCCTTAGAATGGTCGGCTCAGGAGCCACACCTTGTAGCCTCAAGAAATCACTCTGGGTGCTGGAGAGACAGCCCCGTGGGTGGGGTGCTTGCCTCGCAGGCGGCCAGCCTGGGTTCAATTCCTAGCATCCCGTAGGATTCCTCGTGGCCCTCAGGGCAAATCAGGGATAATTTCTGAGTGCAGAGCCAGCAATAACCCCTGTGCATCACCGGGTGTGGCCTCAAAACAAAAGACACAAGAAATTGTTCTCCTGGGTGGTAGATAATTCAAAGGGCTGGAGTTCAATTCAGAATTTTTATGGCGGAGGGCCACATTGGACCCCCAGCTCTGCAGAGGCTCCCCCAGCACCCCCTGGAGCAACATCACACCCAGATCATGCCTGAGGTGGGAGGGGTGGGGGGGAGAGGGGAAGCCCCCCAGCACCACTGGGTGTGGTCCCCAAACTGAAAGAAATTGCGCTCCCAACTTCAAGTCCCTCCTCTTTTATAAGAAGACAAGTCAGCATGGAAAGCTCTGAGTGTTGATGAGGGTGGTGAGAAACCGAATTTCAATTTTTTAAGTGGCATAGTGTTTACAGAGGCCAGTTTCATAGGTGAGTTGTCTTTTCAAAGTGTGCCCCTAGCGATAGTACAGGGGGTAGGACTGGCCTTGCAACGTCCCAACAGGTGTTCAATCCCCAGCATCACCAGGAGTGATTTCTGATGCAGAGCCAGGAGTAATCCCGGGATGTGACCCCCCCTCCTCCCACCTAGCACTGTAGCACTGTGGTAGCACTGTTGTCCCATTGCTCTTCGATTTGCTCACACAGGCACCAGTAGCGTCTCCATTGTGAGACTTGTTGTTACTGTTTTTGGCATATTGAATACGCTACGGGGAGCTTGCCAGGCTCTGCCATGCGGGTAGGATACACTCGGTAGCTTGCCGGGCTCTCCAAGAAGGATGGAGGAATCAAACCCGGGTTGGCCCCATGCAAGGCAAATGCCCTATCCGCTATGCTATCGCTCCAGTCCCTCCCCCAATCAAAACAAAAAACCAACAAAAACCTAACAAGAACAAAACGTTCCCCTAGGCCCAAGAGGTGGTGTAACAGGCAGGTCCTTACAACTGGGCTTCCTTAACTGCAGAGTGATCCCTGTGCCCAGTCAGGGGTAAGCCCTGGCACAGCTGGGTATTCCCACCAAAAAAAGAAGGAAAAGAGAGGAGAGAGGAGGGGGATGGGAGAGGGGAGGGGAGGGGAGGGGAGGGGAGGGGAGGGGAGGGGAGGGGAGAAAGGAAAGGGAAGGGAAAAGGAAAGAAGTGGAGATCTGGACCTGTGGGTAGCGGAGCCGGCCTGAGTCAGACGCTTGGACTTTGGAGCGTCTTGTCTGAGGGCCAGGCGCGGGCGCGGCCTGCAGCCTTCCAGGTGAGCCTGCCCAGCAGCTCCTGTGCGCACACAGCCATTGCAGTGGGGCCTGCAGAGCCCCCTGGGAACTGTGTCATTCCCACAACTGTTGCTGCACAGCCCTGCCCGGAGGAAGCGGCCCCAGAGTCTGACAACTAGGACTGGCTAAAGAACGTGCTTTCCCTGCTTCGGAATAGGGAGAGGGTGGGGTGAACGGCAGAGGCTGCTGCAGGCACGCACCCCAAAGGGAAAGGGTGCCACAAAGGAGGGAAATCAAGCCCTCCGCGGGAGTGTGTGTCAGCAGAGAAGCCACATTTGGGTTGGGGGATTATTTGAAGATTTTTTTCCTTCCCATCTCTCTGACCTTTCAGATTTGGAGGTAATTCACATGTATTTCACGTCTACTTGGAATAATAAGCTATTTCCATTTGCCTGGAAAATACCTATTACACCTTTCAACAAACCAGCTGGGCTGTAAGGCACCAAAGTGTCTCATTCCTGGTTTTTTCTTTCTCATATAAGTTTTGGTTTTGGGGTCACACCTGGTGGTGCTCAGGACTTACCCTTGGCTCTGTGCTCAAGGATCACTCCTAGTGGTCTTGGGGGACCATGCGGGGTGCTGTGGATCGAATCCAAGTTGACCGCGTACAAGGCAAGCACCCTGCCCATTTTATTATCGCTCCAGCTCACTCTTATTTCCGACAAACAGCCGAGGAAATCCCCGCAGTTGTCCAAGGCTGGTCCTCATCCCTGTAGATCTGAGGTTCCCCTCGGGGACCGCGGGCCCTCCTCTGACCCCCAGAGCATGCAGCCTCCTCCCGGGCCCTGCCCTCACAGCAGCAGCCCTGGCTCACCCTCAGAAGCCCGCCACGCTCACAGCATACCCACTTCCTGCCGGAGGAAGTTGAGGCACAGAGAGTACCCAGCACACGCCACATTACGGTACTGTCAGGCAGGCAGACCCTCACCCTGAGCTTATAGTCAGGACCTCCAGATGCAGGGGTCTCAGGAATCCAGAAGGGGGCCAGGGCCTTGAGCACTACCAGATGTGGCCCCCAAACCTAAAAACAAAACAGAAATCCACGGGCTCAGCCGAATTTGATCCCTGGCATCCATTATGGTTCCCCAGGTGCAAGGAGTAATTCCTGAGAGCAGTGCCAGGAGTACTTAGTGCCCTAAGTACTGTTGGTGTGGCCCAAATCTATCCCCACCCACCCAACTCAAATAAAATAATCCGGAAAGTCCAGAATGTATGCGGACTTGGAAGTGAAGTCCACCCCTTTGGAGCCAGTAGCACTGTTCCACATGATGAAATAACCCCAGCAGCTGTGGGGAGACTGTCGCCTCAGAGTTATGACCACGAGACCTGGGGCCTCATTGCTCAGCAAGGAGAAGTATGTGCGTTGTGCCAGCTCGTCTCTCCGCCCTTCTTCCCAACACGGTCTCCTTCAGAACCGGACTGCTGAAGCATCAGGGAGTTGGCACTGCTCCCTCTGGGGTGGGGGTGTCTGTGAATGGGGGCCCTGAGGCCTGCCAGGAGCCCCACTGGCTCTCCAGGGACACACACGACTGTGACACACAGTGTGGGAAGCTGGGAGTGTGGAGGGCAGAGGCCGGATCCCCCCGGGCACCCATGCCCCTGGGCCTGCTTTATTTTCTCCCTTTTGGTGCTCACACCTGTGGCCGTGCTCGTCAGGTCACGTTTATCCCTGGACTCTTTGAGCACGTCTTGGCTGCGGTGCACGCTGGCATTTTAAACTGGGGCGCTTGCCAGCGCCCACGCATATGGACTGTGGGGCTTGGATGGTAGCAGCGTGCCAGAGACTGCGCATACCTGCCTGCCAGTGTGCCCAGCAGCAGTCTTGCTGGGGTCTTGCTTGGCACATGTGGGTGGCATCGGGGATCGAACTTGCAGTCTCGTGCACCTGCCCCAAAATGGGCTTTTGACGGTGAGCCATGCTTGATCGCCCTCTCCTACTTTTTATTTTGTTTTGTTTGGCCACACCCAGCAGTGCTCAAGGGTTACTCCTGGCCTGCACTTAGGAATGAGTCCTGGAGGGCTCAGGAGACCATATGGGGTGCCAGGATCAAACCTGGGTCAGCATGACCCGTTCCAGTCCCCTCCACCCTTTTTTCTTAAAAACTTACCTAGCGCTGCCTTGTGAGGCGGTTCTTTGTGTTCAGGTGCCCGAATGCCCTAATGCAAAAGTTTAGTAGTTCAGAGTTTGGTGGGTTGCACGGTGGAGGGGTCAGGTGTCTGCTTGAAGGTGTCTAAGCTTGGTGACAGATTGCACAGGCAATCATGGTTTTACAGTGGAAGAGGAAGTGCCTGGGACCCACCCAGCTCCCTCTGTGTTGGAATCAAGGCAAGAGTCCTATTGGCCCTCTTGGGCCCCCAAAGCAGCAAACCAAAGGGTTTAGAGTGTGATGAGTCTCCTCAGGGATGTCCCTGCCAATTCTCCACATCATGGAGGGCCTGAAACAGTGGGGGTGGGGTGGGGGGGCTGGGCACAAGATGTGGGGCGCCTGTTTGTGACCAGCAAAGAACGCGAGCATAGCCCGGCCTGAGCTGAGCAGGGCCGGGGGTCCTTGGGGGGGTGAAGGTTGTGTCTCACAGGACTGACTTCATCACAGGACAAGCAGCCCTGCAGAGCTGCCTCGGACATAGCTGATGGGTCAGACTCATCACCAGATGTGCTTTGTTTTCGGGCCACAGTCCTTTTGCTCATCACTGGGGAATGTAGATACACAAGAGGCAAGCTGTGGAGAAAACCAGTGTGCTCTGGTGTCTGCCGCTTGACAAGGTGGCAGCTTGTCATGCTCCTAAACGGTCTTGCTCTGAGGCTGGGATTTGGGGTTTAGGTCGAGAGCGGGTGGTAGTGGGGGGCGGGGAAGAGGAGGTGGGTCTGGCTGGTGCAGGGGACTGGATGTTTCTGGTAAAATCTCTGAGGAATCATCTGAGACCTGATCAGACGTCCTGCTCCAGAGGACCCGGACATTGTTCTCTCCCTTTGGCTTGTCACTGACTCCGACTCCCAGTTTAACATCAGACATACCTTGTGTGGAAAGAAAAACAACCCATAAGGCAAAGGTCAAGGGGAGTGGGAGATTGTAAGGAGAGAGAGAGACACACATGCACACACACAGAGTGAGTGTGTATTGTGTGTGCATGTGTGTGTGTGTGTGCATGCATGTGTGTGTGTGTGTGTGTGTGTGTGTGTGTGTGTGTGTGTTGGGGGGAAGGGTCTCTCTCACTGCTCACTTACCTGGTTAGGTTTTATTAAGATTGGGGGATAGAGTTGGTCAGATTTTACTGCTCTTGTTTTTCAGATTAGGAAAGAGCCATGGCACCTGGTATAGAGGAACAACATGACTAAGAAGAGACAAAGGCACCCGGACATTTGAAACTCACTGTTCGATGCCTTCTGAGTCTGTAAGAACAGAGCATGACCCTGGGCCTCGGAGCAGCCGGAGTAGCCCTTGCAGACCCCGGCAGCTGCTGTGGGAGTTTGGTCCCCACCCCGCGAGGCCTCGTCGCCTGCTCTGAGCTGAAGGAACTAAGGCAATTTCTGAAGAGAAAAGAAATCTTGGTCTTCTTCCAGAACTAAAGGTTTTCAAGGGGTGGAGGAAACACACACACACACACACACACACACACACACACACACACACACACACACACAGAGCCAAGAACCACCAGATTATTCAGAATGAATTACCAGCAAGTTGGATGAATGGGTGTGAAAGTGAGGACGTGTCAGGAAGGCTGCAGTCACAGGCTCCCCAGACCACTGCGGTCCCACTTGGGAAAGCAGCCACATTCTTCCTACTTTGTTTGAACCACACCATGCACCAGGAAGTCTCCTCAGGTCTCATTCATTAGGCCTGTACAGTGGGTAGAGGGGTTGTTCAAGGGTGGCAGGATGTGTGTGTGTGTGTGTGTGTGTGTGTGTGTGTGTTTATCTGTGTATAAAAGAACTTACCAAAGGCGAGTGATAGTGCAGTGGGTCGGGCGCTTGCCTTCCACTTGTTGACCCAGGTTCGATACCCAGCACCAGTGTGGTCCCCCAAGCCCACCAGGAGTGGTCCCTCAGTGCAGAGCCAGGAGTAACCCCTGAGCATCACCACGGGTCACTGTCACTGTCACTGTCATCCCATGGCTCATCGATTTGCTCAAGTGGGCACCAGTAACATCTCCGTTGTGAGACTTGTTACTGTTTTTGGCATATGGAATATGCCACGAGGAGCTTGCCAGGCTCTGCCGTGCGGGCGGGATACTCTAGGTAGCTTGCTGGGCTCTCTGCAAGGGGCAGAGGAATCAAACCTGGGTCCGCCTCGTGCAAGGCAAATGCCCTACCTGCTGTGCTATCGCTCCAGCCCTATCACCAAGGGTGTGGTCCAAAAATTATTAAAGGAAAAAAAAGGAATTTATTAAAGACTAAAGTAAGAGTAAGAAGGAAAGAGATTATTTTTTCTTTTGGTGTTTTGTGCCACACCCTGTGGTGCCCAGGGCTCACCCGCTCCTGGCTCTGCACTCAGGGATTGGTCCTGGCTCTGTGCTTGGGGACCATATAGGATGTCAGGGATCAAACCAGGGGCAGCCGAATGCAAGGCAAGAGCCTTTTATTATACTATTTCTCCCAGACTCACCTTAAAAAAAAAAAAAAGATTTATTGAGTAACTGCAAGAGGGCAGCATGACACCGAAGGGGAAGCTGAGAGAGAAGAGCCAAGAGGGATCTTGTGTGTTGTGTTTGTGGGGGCAGGGCAGGATGGGGAGGGGGTGGTGTCACAATGCTGCAGGTCACTTGTCAAGGTTTTGCTTCACATTTTCCTTGTCTGCCCAAAGTAGCAAGATGTTCTGTGCACGGGCAGTTTTGCTATCAGCTGTGCTCAGAATACTATTTTGCAGCCCATAGTGGTCTGCAAGTCCGCTGCACTTGGCCTCAGTCGCCCACTTCATGTTTGTGATCCCTTGTTCTCCTTGCATATGTGTAGGTATGTGTATCTCCTTGCATGAGAAGCCCATAGGGGCAGAGACTGGTCAGCAGGCTCCTTACTTGTATCTCTTGGAAATGTTTTACAGTGAACAGAAAACTTCATTTAAAGGGAATGAAGCAAAAAAGGCCTTTTCTTTTTTCCTGCTCAAAATATCGTTGGTTCCAGGCAAGATTGGATTCAATGCTTCTGAATAAATTATCCAGATTTGATCTCGGGGCACTTGGCTTTATTTTCCAGTTCCTTGAGCTGCCTTTATTTTCAGGTTCCTCGTGAGGTTCAGCTGGTTGTTGCAACTCTTGGGTCAGATGCTTGCAGGAAGGAGTAAGTCACTTTTCCCACTGGCTGAGACAGAGCAGGACGCTCAGCCGATCACTGCAGCCCAGAGAGCTTGGTGCTCCCTGATTGGACGATGAAACACACATGCAAAGTCAAGGCTTTCTGCTTGGGCTACAAATAGCATTTGGAGACAGTTGTGGGACTGGCTGACCATAGAACATCTCTACTCTGGGTACCAGGGAACACTGCCTACTGCTGCAAAACCCATCACCACCCCCGCAAGGAGCATGTACCCCTTTGCTTGCAGCGATGCCTCCAATCCCCACCCTAAGGGAATTCTTGCAGTCAACTGAAATATGGCTTTCTTGCTTTTACTGTACTTTCTGGTAAATTCTTTTACTTCTAAGGCACAACAGGGCGAGCCTCTGCCACTGCACATTTCCCCATTTTCTTTGCTAACAAGGACCCATTAGGCATCACACAGCTAGACAGGATATTCAGGGGCCTGACCCCTCCTCTGTCCAGAAAACCAGTGGCAGCAACCCTGTTCCCCTTTGTGGCAGTGATTGGTTTTAAAGTGTGCACTGGTTCACTTCTAGCAAATAGTACACTACGCCAAGTGCACTAGAGGTTTCTGATTAAAAAAAAAAAAATTAAGTCCCTCCCTGACACACTAGGTTGTCTTTGCTTGGGAGAGGATGAGGATTTTGGTGCTGCTGCAGCCACCTCGCCCCAGGAGGTAAAGCTTGTGGACACGGGGGCAGTGGGGGATCGAGAGAGTGCCTGCATCAGGTCTCAGGCTGTTTCACTTTTCCTGGCTTGCTCCCACCATGTTTTCATTTATTTGTTTGATTTTTAGGACCAAACAGGTTAATGGAGCCACTTTACTTGGAGATGCAGAGCTCCAGAACGCCCCATGCCGCCTTGAGAAAGCTGGGGTTGCGTTGCTGTGAGCTGGGACAAAGTCTCAGACTCATTTCCACATGAGCCCTCTCTGTAGGCTCAGGCGGAGGCTGGGGCCTGCGCAAAATCAACTTTTGCTTTGCATCCTCCCAGCCCCGTCCTGCGCCCTCCACTCCCTACCAGCCCGCCCCTGGGAGCGCTTCCTTAATCAATCGCTTGCACACAAATCATTAGCTCCTTCTGGGGGACCTGTCGTATAGCCAGGGCTTGCACAGCACAGCTGCTCGGTAAATATTTGTTGCCAGAGCGAATGAATACATGAATGGATGAACAAGCTGGGGAAATCACAGGCAGGTGGAATCCGAACAGGTTATTATACTAATTGCAGCCTGTCCCGGTTCCCTCCCCCACCCCCCTTTGCCTCGGTGAAACAGGTGGGCCCCTTGGGGAATTTCCCCAAAGCTTTTGAAGTGGGCAGGGTGTCTCCTGCCTTGCTCACACGCTTCCTAATTGGGAAGGGCGTTAAAAGGTGAGCTCAGCTCTGGAGGAAGGAGGAGGGCTGATCCCTCCCGATAGGGACCCTGGGCAGGGACCAAGCCCTCTGGACCTCTGCAGTGTCAGTCATTGCTGGCACAGTTGGTGGGGCTCTGGAAGGCGTCCACTAAACCTCTGACCCATCTCCAGTTTAATTCACTCTTCTCCTTCCATTAGCTGGCATAAGGGTTGAGGGAGGCAAGGAAGGAGGAAAACAATTTATTTTCATGGTATTTTTATTCGGAATGACCCGCTGTCAAAATCCACTCTCCTTTAATAAATTATGCATTAGAGGAGTTCTGTTGTTTTCCTAATGGATTTAGTTGAGTTCATCTCCTAGAAAGTTTTAAAAAATCAGAAATTTCAATTAAAACGCTTACCTCTTGCCACATCAATTGACATGGTTTTGATTGGGTCATCCCATAAGTGAGTCTTTTCTGATAGAATTTTCAAAATTCCTGGAGTTTTAGAAATCACCCACCTTTTGTTCCTTGGAAGGGTAAGGATCGGGCAGTGACTTGCTCAAGTTCTCACAACTAGAGGAACCGATATTAAAAGAAGGCGGCGCCAACAGATATCACTTTATTTCAAGTCCATTGCTCTTTTCTGCAAGGAAGCCTAGGAAGATAATATAGTTGCCATGGTTGCAGAACAAATTGCTTCCAAACCTAGTGGCACGTAGCAAGTCTGTATCCTGCACGCATCTCAGTGCATTTGAAGGACTGGGAATTTAGCTGAGTGATGATTGCGTCCTTCTGTCAACCAGGTCGGGAAGTTACAGCCAAAAGTTTGGAGCTAGAGTCATTGGAAGCCTCATTTATGCACATAAGCCAAGACTGATGCTCTCTGCCCACGAGACCCAAGTGGGAGTTGTGGACTGGAACCTTCCTAGACGGTCTGACTTCGTGTCTTAGCTCCCTTGTGAATGGTGAGTGGGTCCAGAGGGGAGAGTCAAGAAAGGCACAGGGAGAAACAGGGATAGAGAGGAATGGAGAATGGGAGGCAGATAAATAGAAACAGATTTATTGGTAAAAATGAAATGGCCTTTTGTGTACCCAAAATTGGTGTCACTACTAAAACATCCTGTTGGTTAAAGTCCATGGGATTTGGCAGGGGTCAGAGCCGCCACCCACATCACCGGGGGGGGGGGGGGAGGGGGGGGCGGGGCTAGGGAGTGAGAGATGTGGAACAGGATGTATGCTGATGCAGGTATCCTTGGAAACAGTACGGGGCCAGAGTGATGAGACAGTGAGGAAGGCATTTGCCTTGCACGTGACTGACCCAGGTTCAATCCCTGGCATCCCATATGGTCCCTGAGCACCGCCAGGAGTAATTCCTGAGTACAGAGCAGGAGTAACCCCTGAGCATCGCTGGGGGTGGCCTAAAAAGCCAACACAGAAAATGTGCTCCTTCACAGGAGGGTTAAGACACTGACCTTTGCTGAGCATCTGTTCTTTGTCACTCCTAACAGCATGCAGGTGCCTGCTTGCACAGGACGTGTCCACTCGGGGGGCCTTGCTGCTGGCTATAGCTCGATGCCCAGAGACTGCTGCACCCAACTCAAGGTAAGAACTGAACAAAATTTGATTTGGAAAATGAGTGTCAAAAAAAAAATGAGTCTTTATGGGTCAGAGGTCAGAGAGATAGTACAGCGGTGAGGGCACTTGCTTTGCATCCTACCAACCTTGCTTCAAATTCTTGGCACTTTATAGGGACCTCTGAGCACCTCCAGGGCTCACCCCTAGCACAGGGCCAGGACTAGTCGTGGACCACTACCAGGTGTGGCCCCAGTGCCCCTTCATCTGACCCCCAAAAGAGAATATTGGCTAAAATCTGTCCCTTCTTCCTTTGTAACATTTCCTTTTCCCTGAGAACTTGAACTCCTCTGGGGCTGGATATGTCCTGTGTGAAGATGCGACTTAGTGGCAGAGAGCTCGCCTTGCCTGTGTAAGGCCTTGGGTGCAATTCCTGGCATGGTCCCCCCACCCCCCCCCCCCCGAACCCATAGAAACAAAAAGAAACAAAAAGAACGTCCAGTTCACTCTCACCTCCCCTAGGGATTGCTGAGTCTTTCATTGACCTTTGAAAAGTGAAGGAAGCCTAATCTCAGGCTGTCAGGAAGGCTGCCGGGAAGAAGCCATATAATGATTTGTTTTTGTTTGTTTGGGGCCACAACCAGCAGTGCTCAGGGGTTATTCCTGGCTCTGTGCTTAGGGTCACTCCTGGTGGTGCTCAGAGGACCATATGGAATGACAGGGATCAAACCCAGGTCAGCTGCATGCAAGGCACATGCCGTATACTACCCGCTGTCCCATCGCTCCAGCCCCTGTGCTGGTTTCTCAGGGAGCCCACAGTCTTCACAGAGGCAGCTGCGAGCAGAGGTGTGGGAGGGTGAGGGAGAGTGAGCGGGTGATGACCGGCTCCTCAGTGTGGCTCAGAGAGCCGGTCTCGCTCCTGTGAGCAGCTGGGACCACCCTGTAACCACCTGCCATCTGCCAGGGGGGCTGGAACAGGACCAGGTGGTGAGGTGAGGGGCCTGTGGAGCTTCATTAGCGGGAGCTTTGCGGGAGCTGATGGGCGCCGGAGCTACAGCGAGAGGTAGGACCCAGCCATGGGTGGGTGAGCACTGGGCTGGAGAGGTAGTACAGTGGGTAGGGTGCTGCCTTACACGCCGCTGACCTGGGTTTGATCCCCAGCATCCCATATGGTCCTCACGGCTGTGTTAGAAATGGTCCCTGAGCTCAGAGCCAGGAGTAAGCCCTGAGCACTGCCGGGTGTGCTCCGACCAACAGAGTGTGTGGGCATTTCCAAGAAGGATGTGGGTGTGTGCGGAAGGGCTGTGGGGGGTGAGGTGGCACTAGGCCCGAGTCAGGGAATCCTGGAGGAGGTGGAGGTTTGGGCTGTGAGGGTTCTAGGTCTCAGGACATGTTGAGGGGTGCAGAGGATGTCTAGGGGTGGGATAGGGGTGGTTGCAGCAGGTAGCTGGACTCAGCAGAGTGGTCTGGGCTGAGAACATGCACCAGGGACTCCCAGAGATGAAAATACGAACCACCACAGGAGGAAGAGGTGGGAGGGAGGCACCGGGCACAGAGCTCTGCCACTGCAGTTTGAGGAAGGTGTGATCTGCAGTGCCAAGTCATTCTGGCTGAGGGGCAGGAGGGAGCCGCCTCGGCAATCATGCCGGGCCCAAGAACAGTCACCGACAGCCTTCACAGGACCTGGGGGAGATGGAAAGAAGCCGGAGGGAAGAGCTGAGACTTAAAGGAGGTGTGAGAGGCAGGGAGGGAGGGAGGGAGGGAGGGAGGGAGGGAGGGAGGGAGGGAGGGAGGGAGGGAGGGAGGGAGGAAGGAAAGAAGGAAGGAAGGAAGGAAGGAAGGAAGGAAGGAAGGAAGGAAGGAAGGAAGGAAGGAAGGAAGGAAGGAAGGAAGGAAGGAAGGAAGGAAGAGAGGAAGGGAAGGGAGGGAGGGAAGGTGGGAGGGAGGGAGAAAGGGAGGGAGGGAGGGAGGGAGGGAGGGAGGGAGGAAAGAGAAGAAAAGAGGAAGGGAGGGAGAAAGGGTAGAATAGAGGGAGAAGGGGAGGGAAAAGTGGTAGGAGAATGGAAAGAAGGGATGAAGGGAGAAAGGGAGGAAGAGAGAATGAGGGAGGGAGGAAGGGTAGCTAAGTGATTACATGCCTCTTTTTAGCCAGCTCTCTCTGTCCCAGAAAATAACCTGTGTGTATATTTATATGTGTGTGTGCACATGTGCACGTGAGTTCAATAGCATCTGTAAACTCTTGGGGAAGAGAGCTGTTGTCTTGTGGCTCTCGACACAACTATGGTCACAGCTGCAATTTTTGTGTTCTAACATACACTGTTCATCATCTTCTGACCAATAGCAGTGTGATCTGGCCAGGACTGATTCCTTCTTGATTTCAGGGATGTTGCATGGCTGCCTGTCCCAAACCAGTCTACTAGGCTTAGTACTGAGATTTGGGGGAAGCAGGAACACTCTTTAGGCTTGAGACTGCCACAAGGAGACAACATAGAGGGGGTAGAGGAGGGGAGAGAGAGAAAGAGACAGAGACAGAGATAGAGACAGAGAGACAGAGATAGAGTGACAGAGACAGATAGAGACAGAGACAGAGAGGGACAGAGAGAGACAGAGAGAGACAGAGACAGCCTGGATGACTCCTGAGTTCCTGGATCCAACTATGCCTAAAGTCCTTAATTCTGCAGACTTAGTTACATAAACCAATTAGTTGATTTCACAGTTTTGCCCAACACTATGTGCTAGGGCTGAATGAGTGGTGAGAGTGGAAGAGGAACAAAGCCAGATGTAGGGCCCGGGGTGGAATAGGAGTTGATACCCACTTCATTTCAGTGGAATCTCATTTCTTTTTAGAATCAAATAAGTACTAAATCGTATCCCTTCTTTTTGGCATACCCCCTTTAAAAAAATAAGTCTAGAGAGACTCAACAATAAATCTCTCAGAAGAGAGCATAGAACGATATGTCATAGGCGTATGGGGACCCTGCACCAGGCTGTTTCATTTGGGGCAACCCAGAGGGGGCCAGGTGAGGACCCTCCCCACCCGAAGAGCCAGCCCTGGCAGCTGAAAACCTCCAGAACTCAACTGCCGCCATGCTCACGGCCCTCTCCACACACTATGACTGAACCTATTCCTGGACCACATGGCCCCATATGTGGCTGCGCAACATCTCATATTCCAAGAGTAGCACACCACTTTTGATGGGGTTTAAAGTAGGAGGCAACCAACCTTAGGGGAAAATACATTTTTACAGATATATATAAAAGCACACAAGGCTCAACCTTTAACCACATGTTTGTAATCTCTTATAGAAGAGCTGAATGGGTCCTGGGTGAAATACAAGTCTTCACACACTTTCCTCTAAGAAACCTTTCTTGGATAATTTTCAGAGGGTCATTCATAACAAACAATACAAAATAAATTATTTCTGTTTTGCTTTGGGGGCAGGGATGGGGGCTTGGGATGGAAACATCCGAAATATGGTGGTAAGAAGGTGTAATGGTGGTGGGATTGGTGTCCGAATATTAAATGTAATCAAATATTGTGAACTACTTTATAAAGACAAAACAAAATAAATTTGAAAAAACCCTCATGTTGCGGATGCAGCACTGGGCCGCGCCCTCACCCAGAGGCAATGTGCACGGGATTAGCATTATTTTTAAAATCTTTGAATTTTAGACACCACAGGTTACAATAATGTTAAAAGTAGGGTTTCATGCAAAACACAATCCATCACCACTCCCTCCTCTAAATGTGCACTTCCCTCCACAATGCCTCAGTCCCCCCCCAGCCCCCTAGCCAGCCCATCGCCCCACTTAGCGAGCTCCCTACTGAAACACCAGTCTCAGTTTCTGCTGCCTTTGGGCATCCGTTGTACCCGACTTTGTTTCTTTATATCCTGCACAGAGGGATCATTCTGTCTGTCCCTCTCCGACTAACTTCATTCCATGACTCTCTGGATCCATCCATGTAGAAGCCAATGCATGATTTCACTTTTCCTTACAGCTGGTGGTATTCCCGGGTATCTGCACCACAGCGGCAAGATCCCGCCGCCCGGCAACTGTGAATGAACACAGGGGTGCAAATGTCTCTCCTGATTAGATTTTGGGGGCTACATGGGTTTGTAAGACTCCTGGCACCTAAGTGGAGGCTGGGCACTGCCCCCCCTGACCGGGTGTGGGTCAGTGCCTGCAGACCCCCCCACACAGAGCCCAAGTCTGATTCCAGAGCCCCCGCCCCGCCCCCCCGTACAGACCCTACCCACTGTGCAGACTCCTGTCTGCACCGGACCTGCGTGAATGGTGCCCGGGAGGGTCCTGGGGGGGGGACCACATTTCGCTGCATTAGCAAAAGTCATTGCTTCCTGCTGTCCGCTGAGCTGGAGAGGAAACCAGGCAAACCGACCCCACTGTGGAGGGGAGGCAGGGGGTGGGGGTGGGTGGGGGGGACAGGCAGCAGCAGTGGGGTGGGGTATGGACACCGCCTTCCCGTCCATCTCCGACTTCATCTCCCTCAGCTCAGCCCCGGCTCATCTCCTTCGCTGCCACCCATGTCCCCTGCCCCATGACCCTGTCACACAGGGTGTGCTCTCCTGCCTCGTGGCCTGTGGCAAGCAAGCAAGGACAGCGCTGGGGTAGGGGACCTTGTGGGTACAGAGGTGGACTGGCCAGAATCCCCCTGCTGGCCCTGAGATGCCACAGTTAGAGACCCTCCCCTCCCCTCCCCTGCTCCTCTGCCTTCCCTCCTCCCCCCCCCTCCTTCTCCTCTTCTACTTCCTCCTCCTCTCCCTCTCCAGCTCCCCCCCTCCCTCCCTTCCCTTGCCCTCCCGCTCTCCCTCTCTTTCTTCTCTCCCTCCCATCCCCTCTCTCTCCCTCTCCCCTCCTCTCCCCTCCTCTCTCCCCTCCACTCCCCTCCCCCACCTCCCTGCCCTCCCGCCTATCTCTCCCCTTCTCCCTCTGCTTCTGGCCTGGTTCAGGCACATCCTTCCCGTGGCGCTGTCCTCCTTCTATCCGTTTCCCTCCTCACTGCCCCTCCACGGAGACTTCGCCCTGTGGTTACAATGAAATGTGAAAGAAGGGAGTAATTCTGAGAAGCAGCCAGGCTCAGCCAATAAATTTTCTAATGCTTGTAATGTTTCATTTTCTTCATGTTCATTCTAGTTTAAGAGTTTAATCAACATCTTTGAAATCCTTCTGATTTTGCTCCGTGGAGCCTTAATTCGAGGCACTCAAATCCCCTCCCTCCCTTTTTCTCTTCCTCCCTTCCTTCCTCCTATTCAAAAACCTTTCTGTTGAGAGTCTCCTCAGGGGCGTTGAGCTGGGTGAGGAGCAGCAGAGGCCTTCCAGGGAGGGCAGAGATGACCTTTGACTCACATATTTCTGACCTCTGGGGGCCTCTGAATCCAGTGAGGGTCCAAACTCGAGGGTCTGAACTTGGAGCTTTCTGGGAGAGCCTTTCTGAGAGAAGGATGGGTTTCCTAGACAGAGGAGAGAGAGTGCTCCCAGCAAAGGTGCCCACTCTGTGGAGGCCTTGGGCTGAGAGGATGAAATAGGAGCTGCCGCTCAGCCTGAGAGGGACGGGTGCCTTCATGTCGCTCAGAGCCTTCCAGAGGTGAGAGTCTGGGCACAGGGTGACTCTGGAAAGGTCGTGGGGTGCAGGGGGACCCGCTGCACTGGGCTTGGTGAGAGGATCTTGAGGTGCCCTTTCTAGTCTGGGTGCACTGGGTGGGTGCGGGAGGGGCAGGCTGTGGGGGGATGGATGCAGGTTTAGCCCAGGCCTGGGCTGGGGTCAGGGAACTGAGACAGGAGATCCCCTGCCTGCAGCCCGCTGGGGGTCCCAAGCTGCGGGGTGAGGAGGCGAGGGAGCCGTCAGGCCGAGCTGCTCCCTCACCAGCTGGGGACCCTGGGAAGGCGCCCCCTTCTCTGAGCCTGGGCCCCACTTGTCAACGGAGATCTGATGCAAGCAATGTACTGTTCTACAGCACCATGGCACGGGTGCTGGGGGGGGACAAAAAAATCAATCTCAGCAGCCCTTCTGCTGGCTGGACATGTGAACCCAATCCCACGGGCCATGTGGCCCCTCGCCCCCACCCTGGGGGCTGTCAGGGGTGAGCCCAGGGGCAGGGTCTGTGCGCTCCTCCCCCCTCCTCCCCCTGCAGCACATACAGGCTGCTGGGGAGAGTCTTGGTTTCACATTAGGCACCTGTCACTATCACTGTCACTGTCATCCTGTTGCTCATCGATTTGTCTGAGCGGGGCACCAGTAATGTCTCTCATTGAGAGACTTATTGTTACTGTTTTTGGCTTATCCAATACGCATGGGGTAGCTTGCCCAGGCTCTGCGGTGCGGGCTTCATACTCTAAGTAGCTTGCCGGGGCTCTCTGAGAGGGCAGAGGAATCGAAATTAGGCACTTAAAATTCAGATTTGGGGCTGCCATTCTCTTGTGTGGGGTTTGGGGGCAGGGGATCAGGGAGGGAGAGAAGGAAATGTGTGTATGCATGTGAGTGTGTATGAGAGAGAGAGAGAGAGAACACAGAGAGAGGATGACTCAGTAGAGCACTCACCTTGCAACTTGACGCCAAGAGTTTGACCCTTTCTCCCATCACCTGCTGAAGTACACTCTTGGTGGCTCAGTTGTTCAGAGCTTCCAGAACCACAGTTACAGAACTCCCAGGTACCATGTGTGGAAGCGACTCCTGGTCACTGCAACAACAGCAAAATGGGAAGGGAAAGTTAAAGGAATTTAAAAGGCAAATAGACAAACCCTGCTCCAGCTCCCCCATGGGCTAAAGTGGAGACTTGGCCTTGGTGCCTTCGTGTCCACTCCCGAGAGCGTGTCCTTACCCACCGCTACCCCTGCCAGGGCTTCATTCTGGACCTAGTCCATGACCCCCGCCCCCCCTCCCGCCCCCAGCCAGTGACCCATGAAAGGAAGGAGGAAGATGTGTGTTCTGAGAGCTGATTGGAAGCCAGGCCTGTCCAGTGAGCGAGGGGAAGACGGGAAGTTCTGGGGTCACGGGGCCATCTCAGAATGGGTGCCATGTGGTGTGGTGGCCGCTGGTATTCCTAAGTCCCATTGATTTCCTCTTTTTTCTTTTTGCCATTTGGGCTATAACCAGAAGAACTCAGGGCTTAATTAGACCTATGATCAGGGATCTCTCCTGGTGGTGCTTGGGGAAACATGTATGGTGGTACTAGGAACTGAACCCTGGTCGGCCATCTGCAAGGCAAACACACCTTACCACTACCCCCATACTGTCTCTCTGGCTTCCTCCTCCCTCTTTCTTTCTTTTTTCTTACTTCCTTCCATCCTTCCATCCTTTCTCCCTTCCTCCCTCCCTTTCTCTTTCTTTCTTTCTTTCTTTCTTTCTTTCCTTCTTTCTTTCTTTCTTTCCTTCTTTCTTTCTTTCTTTCTTTCTTTCTTTCTTTCTTTCTTTCTTTCTTTCTTTCTTTCTTTCTTTCTTTCTTTCTTTCTTTCTTTCCTTTCTTTCTTTCTCTCTTTCTTTCCTTTATTTCTTTCCTTCCATGGGGTTTCTCAGCGCTCACTCCTGGTTCTGTTCTCAGGGATCACGCCTGGCAGTGCTTGGGGGACCACATATGGTGCCGAGGATGGAACCAGGGTCAGCACATGCAAGGCAAGTGCCTTAATCTTAGTGCAATCTTTCTGGCCCCAAAACTTCTTCTCAGTCTGATGAAAACCCCAGGAGAGCTTTGCATGCTCAGGGTAACCCGGTATCTCATGCCCCCACAAGGCCTTCTGACAGTTCCTGCTTGGAAGAGCTTTTCTCCAAGGCTCGCAAAGAGCGCCTTAAGTAAACTAGTGAAATGACTAAACTAATTTGCTGGTCTGTAATTCCCTGGCACGGCTGGAGGTTCCCTAATAAATGCTCTCTCCCAGCTGGCTCCCTGCCAGCCTCTCCCTTTCCTCTCCCGAGTGACAATCAGGGAAGGACAAAGCCCCAGGGTGGACATGGGGACAGTGAGCCGGACCCACGGCCTGGGTGTTGGACGTAAGAGCTGGGCCTACCCTTACCGGGGGTAAGGGCTGCGTTACTCAGGCTCAGTGCAGGGGGTCAAACCCGTGACCCCTGCTGGAAGCCGCCTGCCAGACCCACGGCCCCACCCCTGGCCCAGCGTCAGAGTTTGAGGGAAACACCTTCTTCTCTGTAGCTCAGTTCCTCCCTCTGGGAAGCGAGGAGATGACCACGGGCCTTCCCGACTCGCAGGGCTCCGGAGGGTGAGTGAGTGAACTGGGCACTTCCGAAGGCTTCGAACCCCATAGGGTGCCTGGCAAACTGTGCTCCCGGGGGCCCTGCCCTGGGGGCTTCATGGTTTTGCCCAAGGGCTTGTATCTTCTGAGAGCATGTACTGGGGCCTGCCCTGCCGTGACCCTGTCACCAAGGCCCCCAGGTCACTGAGAGCATGTCAGGGGCTGGGGGTTGGGGTGGGGCGGGGTGTGCAGTCCGTCTCGTGGTGTCTGGGCAGGGCAAGGCAGCGGCTGGCCCAGCGCGGGGTGTAGCCTGCAGTGGGGCCTCTGCCCTCCCAGTGGAGGGTCTGCACGGGGGACACTTTCAGACCACCGTCTGCAACGGGTTGGGGCACCTGTGGGAAGGATGCACCAGAACGCCCAGCTTGGCTGTGCGTAGACCCCCTGTGTGTGGAGTCTGCACGCGCCAAGGCCAGCGGCCTGAAGACCACCGACAGAGGGCTGCATGATGGGGCTGGAGCGCTAGCACAGCGGGGAGGGCGTTTGCTTTGCACACAGCCAACCCAGGCTTGATCCCCAGCACCCCAAATGGTCCCACAAGCTTGTCCGGAGGGACCCTTGAGCACAGAACCAGGAGTAAGCCCTGAGCACAGCCAGGTGTGCCCCCAGCCCCGCGGAGGCTGCAAGGCGCAGAGCCGCATGCAGGGTGGGGTGCTGGGTGGCCAGTGGGACTGGGGCTGGGCGCCACCACTCAGCAGTGAGGGCAACATTTCTCAGCTTCCAGGCGGTGCTGCTCCTCCCTGGGGCCGTCCCGAGGAATAGAGGTGTCCGTGAGGCGCGCAGTAGCGCCAGGTGCTGCTGGGGAGACTGAGGCCCCCCAGGACTCTCCCTGGGCAGCAGTGAGCCCAGAACTGACCCCCTGCACTTGCGGAATGAATGAGCCTCCAGGAGCAGCTGCCCCCGAGCACCGCCGGCTCTTCCTCCTGGGCATCGGGGTCCAAGGGCTGCTGCCCCTCAGGCCTGCCGGACCCTTGCATGTAA
The DNA here is from genome assembly GCF_027595985.1 of Sorex araneus. NCBI lineage: Eukaryota > Metazoa > Chordata > Mammalia > Eulipotyphla > Soricidae > Sorex > Sorex araneus. The sequence goes on along the minus strand of NC_073305.1, from coordinate 70,768,502 downwards.
GGCTCTTCCTTGCCTCTCCGGACTCTGGACTTTCCCTTCCAGGCCCCCGGGCGCCCCCTCCGACCGTCATTCTCCCCGGGAGCCTGTGGTCTCCAGCCCCTGTGCTGTCCCCGCCAGAGCACTCCCTCTCTCCATCTGCCTCCCAGCCCCGCCCTCCGTGCCCCCCACTCCACGGCCTCCTCCCTTCTTAATTGGTCCAATCCGTCCGCCTGACACCCCACTCTGCTTCCCTCTCCTCAGCAGCGCTCGCTTGTCAGTTGACAGATTCTCAACCATCGGGAGCACATTTTTCAATTTGTGCTCTTCGGTGATTTCCTGGCCAGGTCTCTGCTCCTTCTAAAGCTACTTAATTTTCTAATTTCCAAATGATTTTCCTTGCCTGGCAGGATCCCTCCCCACCCCCCTCCCCAGGACTTCCAGCTCCCCGCCCAAGGCCTTGCGGCTGAGCCGAGCCTCATTTGTTCAGCTACGGGGAGACAACTGTAATGTTGGGGGCCCGCTAAGGGCCGGCCCGGGGCTGGGGAGATGTCTAGCGGGTCGGGCACTTGCCTTTCTTGCAGCCAAGGTGAGTCTGATCTCCGGCGCCCCAGGTGGTCTCCCCGTCCCAAGCCCCGCTCCAGGAGGGACCCTTGACTTTAGAGCCAGGGTCTGAAGGCCTGAGGATTTTAGGTGTGGCACCCCCAAACAGGAATGACAAAAGTGGTCCCATGGGCCACCACAGGGGGTAAGGCATGGCTCACCTAGGTCTCACCCTGGCAGCCCACATGGTCCCTGAGCATTGCCAGGAGGTGATCCCTGAGCACCGGGCCAGGAGTAATCCCTGAGCACAGCTGGGAGTGATCCCTCAAAATGAAGCGAATTAAAGTGGGCCCCAAAAAGGCCATGGGTGCCATGATTGTGTGTGGCATTGGGGGGACAGGGGCAGAGGGGATGATCCTGGGAGCAGGAATAGGGAGAGGGAGAGAAGGGAGAAAGCTGAGAACAGCACCCCATTTTGCTTTCTGGGTCCCTACTGGTATGTGCAGGAAGAACAGACATGGAGAGTGATTGCTCTTACCATGGGGGAGTGAAGGGGCAAAACAAGGGCGTTTATCCACACACACACACACACACACACACACACACACACACACACACACACATACACACCGCTGCTGGAGGTTTGTCTCTGGGAAAATGGACTTTCCTGCACTTCCACCTGCCAAGGTGCATCGCTTGATCTGAGGCAGGGCTGGGGCCCGGGTCTTGGAAGCCGCCTGCACCCTCTGCCGGGCTCCCTTCATCTGCACCGTCTCCCGAGGGGGAGCTCCTCCACTTGGTCCTTCTCCTCCTCCTCCTCCTCCTCCTCCTTCCTGCTCTTCCTTCCCCTCTCTTCCTCCCCCTCTTCTTCCTCCTCTTCCTCCCCCTTCCTGCTCTTTCTCCTCCTCCTCCTCTTCCTTCTTGCTCTTCCTCTTTCTCCTCTTCCTTCCTGCTCTTCCTCTTCCTCCTCTTTCTTCCTGCTCTTCTTCCTGCTCTTCCTCTTCCTCCTCTTTCTTCCTGCTCTTCTTCCTGCTCTTCCTCCTCCTCCTCTTCCTTCCTGCTCTTCCTCCTTCTCCTCTTCCTTCCTGCTCTTCCTCCTTCTCCTCTTCCTTCCTGCTCTTCCTCCTCCTCCTCTTCCTTCCTGCTCTTCCTCTTCCTCCTCTTCCTTCCTGCTCTTCTTCCTCCTCCTCTTCCTTTCTGCTCTTTTTCCTCCTCCTCTTCCTTCCTGCTCTTCTTCCTGCTCTTCCTCCTCCTCCTCTTCCTTCCTGCTCTTCCTCCTCCTCCTCCTCCTCCTCCTGCTCTCCCTCCTCCTCCTCCTCCCCCTGTGTGGTGGAGCTCAGGGTCCAGGGACCACCCTCAGCAATACTCAGCCCAGCAGCATGTGTCTGGTGGTTGAGGGCTCTGGCTCCCTGGCGCAGCGCTGCCCAGGCCGTCCTGGCAGTGCTCAGGGAGTGTGCAGTGCCAGGGACCGAACCGGGTGCCTCACATAAATACAGAGCTCCACTCCTTTGTGCCATCTTCTTGCTCTCTTTATGCTCTTTGGTTGTTTCTGTTTGTGGAGGTGCTTTGCTGCCTTTGGGGGGCTCCAGCCCACCAGATGGGACCCTGCGCCCAGAGAGAATGGGGGTACAATGGATGGTTCTGTAGTGAGTCTCTGGACAGGGAGGAGGAGGAGGTCCCAGATGAGAGGAACTAGCCCCCCTTGACTTAAGGACAATGCCTCTGGAGAAGGCCACGCCTCACGGACAGGTTCCCTAGCTCCGAGACTGGTGGGGACAGCCGTGCCTGACCAGAGGGTTCTCCTGCTGCTCTGTCCCCTCTCCTTGGCCATCAGCAATGCCCTGCAGGTGGCCAGCAAGTATCAGTCCTCCGATCAAAGAAAGACCCAGCGAGGGGGCCGTAGCAATAATAGTGCAGGTGGGGCACTTGCCTTGCTCCCCGGCACCCCATGTGGTCCCCTGAGCCCACCAGAAGGGATTCCTGAGTTCAGATCCAGGAGGAAACCTTGGGCACTACGGGGTGTGGACCCAAAACAAAATAAGACAAAAAAAAGATTCAGCTCAAGAGTCAATCTTCTTTCTCCAACAATTTCCTCTCTCTCCAACAATCTCTTCTCTCCGTCAGCCTCCTCTCTCTCTCTCTCAGCCTCCTCTCTCTCCATCAGCCTCCTCTCTGTGTGTCAGCCTCCTGTCTATCAGCCTCTTCTCTCTGTCAGCCTCCTCTCTCTCTCTCTGTCAGCCTCCTCTCTCTATCAGTCTCCTCTCTCTCTGTCAGCCTCTTCTCTCTCTCTGTCAGCCTCCTCTCTCTCTCTGTCAGCCTCCTCTCTCTCTCTGTCAGCCTCCTCTCTCTCTCTCAGCCTCCTCTCTCTGTGTCAGCCTCCTGTCTATCAGCCTCTTCTCTCTGTCAGCCTCCTCTCTCTCTCTGTCAGCCTCCTCTCTCTCTCTGTCAGCCTCCTCTCTCTATCAGTCTCCTCTCTCTCTGTCAGCCTCTTCTCTCTCTCTGTCAGCCTCCTCTCTCCGTCCAGCTCAGCTGGACACCTGGGGGGTCTGAAGTAAGGAGGAAGCTTTATCTATCCTAAGTGTCCCTGCTCCTCTCCTCTTCTTTCTTCCTTCCCCTCCTCAGGGACCCCCAAGGTCAAAGTGACGGTGAGAAAGATGGTATGGAGGCAACTCTTAGGATTCCCGGGGGCTGTACTGGACAGGGAGAAGGGGCACATACGCTGCCCGAGCCCGTGTGCTGCCTGTGCCCATGTGGCCAAGCACATGTGGCGCCCGCACCTCCCCTCTTGAGATGTGTACTTTCATGCTTTCATGTCTAATGCTAGGATGTATGTAAGGGTGCTCTCCGCCCATGGGGAAGCCCGGCTTCTCTCTTGAGCGCGTTACTCTCCATTCTCTCCCACCTTCTCTTCCTCCTCCCCTTCAAAACCTCCCAGTAGAATCTGTTTCACTTAGAAAAGAAAAGAAAAGAAAAGAAAAGAAAAGAAAAGAAAATAAAAGAAAAGAAAAGAAAAGAAAAGAAAAGAAAAGAAAAAAGGCACAGGTTATTTTTCCCCAACCAGGACTCTGGGATCAAAGCTCAGCCGGGGGTCGGGATCCCACGGGTGCTCAATGGGCCTATGTGTGAGGCTTCCAAGGTGTCCTGAGATGGTGTGGCGTGGGCGCAGGCGCCGTGGCATGGTCAAGCATCTTCCTATTCCCACAATGGCTGTTGCATCTACAGCTTGGAGGCCACGTCTTGGTTGAGCCGCAAGGTTTGGGGGGTCCCTTCATGCAGGGGCAATTTCCTGCCCCTCTCAGAGGGGAAGAGTTGTCTGTTCCTCATCCTCCAGGCTGTTACGGCACTTCCGGGACAAGGCTGGAGGTCAAGCCCGGAAACAAGAGGCCTGATCCTGTCGCTGTTTCCTGGCACCATCCGCCCTGGACGCACCCATCCTCTCTGCTCACAGCCCTGATGTCTGTTTGAAACAGAAGACGGGAAGGAGGAGAGCCGAGCCAACACCAGTGAGCACTTGTTCTGTGAGGCCTGGTGCAGAGCACTCCACAGGCGTCAGCGCATTGGTTTCTGCCTTTGCCCCTGCTTGATGTTGTTGCAGTCACACCTGCCAGGGCTCACACTCAGCAGTTCTGGTGCCATCACCCCAGACGGCCATGGGAGGCAGGGTAGGGGGTCTCAGGACACTTGGTAGCACTAGGGGTTCAACTCATGACTGCATGACGACACACTTGCTAAGTGGACACTTTAGCCACTGAGCCACCTTCCTGTCCCTGCATTACCTCACTTAATTCCCATCTTTTTTGTTTATTTGTTTTGTTTTGTTTTGGGGACACACCTGGCAGTGCTCAGGGATTACTCCTGGAATTGCTCGGGGACCATATAGGGTGATGGAATCAGCCCCCGGCAAGGCAAATACCCTACCTGCCATGCTTTCACTGCAGCCCATAAATTCCCAACTTTGATGGAATTAAAGAAAGTTTAAACTTGCTCAAGAGCACAGAGAGAATGAGTTAGGGCGCTGGGATTAGAACTTGGGTTGTCTGACTCCAGACCTTCCTTCTTAACTTGTTTGGTTGTAAAGGTAAGAGATGGTGATTTTTCCAAAAAGTCACTTTCTTGGGTTTCAGGATATAAATGGCACAAGCTAGAGCAGCGTTCTCTCTCTCTCTCTCTCTCTCTCTCTCTCTCTCTCTCTCTCTCTCTCTCTCTCTCTCTCTCTCCCCCCTCCCCTCTCTCTCCCCACCACACACACATAAACATATATATGTATATATATACACACACATATATATACACATATATATGTTTACACAAGTTGAGGAAGAAAAATACAAATTTTCCTTAATCACAGAAGCCTACAGCTAAACAATCTTTGCAGCTCCCAAATTAGAAATGAACATTGAACCACAGTGCCCTCTGGCTTATGTAGCAATTCTGATTGGTCACTCATAAAGAGGCTCGCAGAAATTAAAAATAAACCTTTGTTAGACATCCACTGTGTGGCAAGTCCTCTGCCAGGCTTGAGGAGAAATCATAAATCAAGGCACAGCTTTGGGTCCTACCCCAGTGGCTTAGAGTCCCTGCCTTGCAAGCATACGGTCACAGGTTAAAATCCCTGGGGTCCCACATGTGCCTTACTGTGCTCCTGGCTGCTGGGCTGCTTGAACCTGGCATTCTGCTGTCTGTGATCCTGGTACCAGAAGTGATTCCAGGCTGCATTGCAGCTGAGTATGCATAAGCATCACCACGAGAGAGGCCACCCTTCAACGAGTACAACTAACAGGATGTATGAACCCCAGACCAAGGACAGCCTCTGATGGGAGCCCTGGAGAACCCCACAGCCATAGCCTGGGAGCCTAGCCAGGAGTGCAAGCCTGGGCACCTCCCTGAAGGAGGCAAACACCGTGAGCACCACAGTAGCAACGTGGGCCGGCCACAGCCAGGCTTCTACCCAACTCCCCTTCACCCCCAGCAGGGCAGGAAACTCCACCGACAAAGGGAGGCGGAGGGAACAAAAGAGAAAAAGGCAAAGCTTCCCCCACCCCTTCCTGCAAAGGGAGAAGAGACAGCCTGGAGCCTAGCAGGAGGGTCGGGCAGAGTCCCGGGGGTGCTGGAGAAGGGCTTTTCCCGAGGCTGGGGTCTGTCTAACCTCTGTCCGGCTAATCTCTGAGCCGCATTCTAAGACAAGGGCTAATGACACAGGAATTTTAACAAGAGTTTTCAGTGCTGTAAACCAGGAATCACAGACGCACAACAGCAGATAAGGAGGATGAGGCCCTGCCCTCCCCTGCCCTGCCCTGCATGTCCTTCCCTCCCCTTTTCTCCTCATCCCTTCCTCTCTTCTCCTCCCCTCTCCTCCCTCCCTTCTCCTCCCTCTCCCTCCCTCCCTCCCTCCCTCCCTCCCTCCCTCCCTCCCTCCCTCCCTCCAGTCCCCTTCTCTTCTCTCCCTTTCCACTCTCGTGTTTTGCTGTGATAACTCGGAATCACACACTCAGTCCTAATGTTTGCAAACTTCCAGCAGTACTCACCAAAAATCACACTTAGCTGCAGCATGAGTATCACAAACATGGGGGTGAGGGAGGGGGTGCTGGAGAGATAGTACAGTGGGTAGGGCACTTGCCTTGTATGTGGCTGACCGAAGTTCAATCCCCAGCAACCCATATGGTCCCTGAGCACTGCCAGGACTGATCCCTGAGCTCCAAGCCAGGAATAAGTCCTGAGCACAGCAAGTGTCTCCCCCCACCCCCCAAAAAAGAATAACAAATGGCAGTGCCCTGGGTTCATGTGTAGCATGGGGACCAAACTTGGGACTTCATAGCTGCAAAGCAGAACCCATGTCGCTGAACTCACCCTGGGTTCCAGAGTAATACTTCCTCACGCTCAGTATTAAACATGCAGGAATATTCTTGACTCCCACAAAAATGCACTCTCATCTATTTTTTCCCTGAAGCACATTGTCTTCTAAAATTATCTTTCTATTCTCTCTTCACTTTTAATAAAGATCAAATACAGAGAAATATTGCTCTACCAGGAGAGAAAAAAACAGTGCCGCATGAAGATGAATGCTATCATGTGGAAAATTAAGTCGGGCGGCTGGTGTCTTAGGCTGCCCCAGAAGCTGACTCTGAGAGAAGAATCTGGGTGCAAGTCGTTTATTTGGGAGATGAACGCGCCTGGGGCATGCTGGCGGGCCCAGGAAGCAGGAGGGGGTTCCTTGCCCTTTCCTGCTGCCAGTCCCTCGCGCTTCGGAAGAATGAGGTATTCTGTGTGCAGTGCGGACTGTGGAAGCCGATGGAAAAGGTGCTCCTCTGAGAAGCTTGAAGTTAGGATGTTAATTTTATTTGGTTTGGGGGCCATGCCCGTGGGACACAGGGTTTACTCCTGACCTCGACTTGGGGACCATATGGGATGCTGGGTGTCAGCTGCACACACTGTGAAGGCCCTGCCTGATGTAGTTCAGCTCCCACAGGAAGGGAGCTGGGCTGTTCACGCTTCCTTTTCCATCAGTGTTTCCTGGGGGCTCTTGGAAGCAGTTGCTTTTTTTTTTTTTTTTTTTGCTTTTTGGGTCACACCTGTCAATGCACAGGGGTTACTCCTGGCTCTGCACTCAGGAAGTACTCCTGGCCTTGCTCAGGGGACCATATGGGATGCTGGGAATCGAACCCAGGTCGGCAGCGTGCAAGGCAAACACCCTACCCACTGTGCTATCGCTCCAGCCCCAAGGAAGTAGTTGCTTTTTAAAATCGTTTTTGATTTGGGGACCAGACCCAGGAATGCTCAAGGCATACTCCTGGCTCTCTTGGAGCACATGGGGGCTCATATGGGATGCCAGGATCAACCCGGATCTGCCACAGCCACAGCGACAACCACATGCAAGGCAAATGCCTTACCCGCTCTACCCCCTGTACTATGCTCTGGTCCCTGCAGTAGCTGCATTTTAATTCTCTGGGCTCTGTAGTTGATCTGGTTTAGTAGACCGAGAGAACCCTCAGGCAAAGGAACACAAGTTCCAGGGGTTGTGATCCAGGCTATTGGATCTCCAAAGGTCAAAGCCCCAAGCACAACAGGAGCTGCCCCAGGCTTGGCCTGCAGAACAGAGCCGGCTTGCTGCTGACCCCCGCAGCAGGCCCAGGCCTGTGGGTTTGTCAAGAGAAGCTGGACACTTTTTTGAGGGGAGAGAAGCAGGACAGAGGGTGTAAAGTCTCTCAATCTAAATGTCTGATTAAGCCCAATATTTCAAGAGTACGTTGTTGGAGCCAACCAAAGAATGTGGGCTGGACCAGCTTTGCAAGCAACCAGATTATGAAATCCCGGTCAATCCTCAAGGCTGGTCGTGGCTTCATACCATTCTTGCTCAAGACAAGCTCCAAAGATGAATTCTGATATACAGTCAGTAGTTAGGGGATAGCATGAATTGATGAAATAATGAGCCCTCCAGTACTGTTGTGGGAATCAAAGTGTGTTTCTTTCTCACTTAACAAGTGAACGGCCCACGGCTGCTCTGCTGTGTAAGGTTGTTTAGGGATCCTTCCCTTTCACTTGCTGTTTAGAGTGTTGCCTTCATCCCTGTGACCCAGGCAGCTCTTCAGCTCCTTGTCTACATGTAAGCCAGTAGGAAAGGAAAAAGAGACACTTACTCTGGGAACTTCACAGTTCACTTCCTCTCACAGCCCGCTGGCATAAACTTATTCTAGCAGCAAGGGATGCTGGGACTTGTAGCGTCCTTCTCTTTTCTGCCCTGCCTCCCCCACTCATGGAACTTAGGCTCTGCATCAGCTTGAGATAATGTGAGGAATAATGTCCCCTGTTGTTAGGGAACAGCAAGAAGGCAGGATTTGGAAAAGAAGATGGGAGTCAAGCTCAAGCTGAAGCCAGGACCTACCTTCAAAAACTAATTTTTTCTCATGAGAATAGTTTTTTCTCATTGGTCCTCTTTGTACTGCATAGATCACTCATGACCTTACTTTCAGAGACCTTCACAAAAGGTGACCTCAAACCTGGAAAGCCAGTTACAGTGGAAAAGAAGTAAGCCAAGTGGTCTGCTACATACAAGGTACTGACATGTAGGTGACATGTATGTGACATTCTCCCATTGTCCCCCATGGATCAGAAGAGAAACGGAGAACTGGACAAGCGGTGGACATTTAGACTCCCTAGCTAGAGGAGGGCACGGACACTGACCAACCTCTCCCTTAGTGAAGTGAAAGGCCTTGGCCAAGCCCCAAGGGCAAGCCCATAGATGGCAAAGCTCACATTCTCTTCGCCGCAATCTGATTTCTTCAGACCAGCTGCTTCCCCAGAGACAGCGACACCAGATCTACTGGGTTGTTGAGAGGATAAACAAACCGTGATGAATGAATCTCCTTTACTAATATGAATGCCTTATTGTTGTTATTCTTCATGCCCTGACAGAGTATTTACAGCCTCCTCTGTTGCTCTGCTTCGAGCTGGTAAATTAAGAAAAGTCAGAAGTCCCAGCCCTTGCTGAAAGTCACAAGTGGGATTTGAGTTAATGAAGGGTTGAAGACACAGCCAGGAGCACCACCCGCACTACCCACCTGGACAAGGTCATTAACTCTCTGGTAATTAATTGGCTTGTCTGTGGCGCGCTGTTACCCCAGAAATACCCCTATGGGTGTACCCCACATTAAACGAGACTGTTCTAAAGAATCCTAGACATGCTGAAAAGATAAATGGGAGATAATTATTTAATTAACCACAAGAGATTTTGCTTGGCAAAATGGGATTTCTGTAGAGCAAGTTTCAAAAGAGCATGAAAATCTGACTCCAGAACAAGGGAAGGATGCTGAGGCACTTCCATTCACCCTCCTGGTTCATCTGGGAATATTTTAGAGTAGGTTAGATTTCAAGAACTCTATAATGACATGCCTCTGAGAATTTGCAAAATCAGAATTGGGTCGGGAGTGGTTTGTGGTGGAGACTTTTGGGCTACCTGCCAGACCTTGTATCTCCCCTGAGAATCTTGTCACTCACAATCCGACTGGAAGGAAGAGGTGGGTGTGTGCAGGCATTCCCGTGCCAGGGGAGCCTCCCCTCAACCCCTCACCACCAACTGAATTGGAGTGATCTCCTGACCCAGGAACCAAAGTTCTGATTCAATCCATAAGCCAACCAAGAAACATTGTGACCGGGCTCAGCACTCAGATTGAGCTCAGGGAGAACCGGGCTGGGGCATAGATGCTGATGGCCCAAACACTTGCTGAGCAGGACAGAGCGGCCAGGGATGTTGCTCCACAGTAGAGCACATTCTTTGCATGTATGAGGCTCTGGATTTGATCAGATGCCAGAGCGATAGCATAGTGGGTACTGTGCATGCTTTGCATACTAATGACTCGAGGTTCAATCCCTGGCACTCTATATGGCTCCCCAAGCCCCTCTTGGAGTGATCCCCAAGCACAGTAAGCTCTGAGTAAGTGAGCTCTGAGCACTGCTCTGAGCACTTCTGGGTATGACTTGAAAAGGAAAGAAGAGAGCGTGCATCTCTGTTTGTCAAGGGGAAGGGGCAGACCGCACAATGGAGGCCCAGTTCTCTTGACTGCTTCTTGCTGGGGTCCCTGCTATTGTGTGCTGCATCTAGTCACCCACAGTGGGGATTTCCCTCTGTCCTGGCCCATCCCCCTGGGTCAGGACAGACCTATATTTCCAACATCAGCTGCTTTCTGCAGGCTCAGTGGCCACTCTGTCCAGGAAGTCCTGACCATTGAATGGGGGAAATTGAATGGAGTGATGCGGTTCTGGGGCCACGTGATGGCCAAAGTGAAGGGCCCTGCCTGGTTAAGGAGATTCCTAGATTGAATCAAGGAACATACAGCTCCATGGAGCAAACCTGGCTGAGACAGTGGTCCGCATTCTCCTCCACGTGTGCAGTCTCTGCCTGGTTTCCTGGAGGAGGAATAAGATCTCAAAACAGAAAGCAGCAAGTGAAAACATACAACCCCCTCAAAAAATGGGGAGAAGAGATGAACAGAAACTTCCTTGAAGATGAAATAGAAGGTGGAGGGATGGGTGTTGGAATACTGTATGACTGAAATCCAATCATGGACAGCTTTGTAAGAGTCTATCTCACAGTGATTCTAATAAAAAAAGGTAAAAGCAAACAAACAGATACATAAAAATTGAAAAATAATATTTAAAAAAGATGAAATACAAATGGCCAAAATATGTGGGAAGAATGCTCTATGTCCCATCAGGGAGATGCACCTCAAAGCAACAAGGAGATAGCATCTCACACCACAGAGACTGGCACATATCAAAAAGAACAAGAACAACCAGTGCTGGCACGGATATGGGGAGAAAAGGACTCTCGTTCATTGTTGGTGGGAATGCCAACTGGTCCTGCCTTTTGGAAAAACAATATGAATATTATTCAAAAAGCCAGAAATTGAGCTTCTATATGACTCAGCGATATTGCTCCTGGGACTATACCCTAGGGACCCTAAAACATAATGCAGAAAAGCCATACATATTCCTATGTTTATTGCAGCATTATCACAATAACTGGAATCTGGAAACAATCTAGGGACAGATGAGTGGGTAAAAAAAACTATGGTACATCTACACAATGGAATAGTACACAATGGATTACTAATCAGCCATAAAGAAGAATGAAGTCATGAAATTTGTTTATACGTGAATGAACATGGAAAGTATCTTGCTAAGTGAAATGAGTCAGAAGGAAAGAGACAGACAGAATAACCACACACATTTATGTGGGATATAAAAAAAACATAGTATGAGGGAAAGTGGGCGGCACCGGCCCTGCTCGCCGCCGAGATGTGATCCTGTCGGCTGCACGTGTGCGACCTCTCTGCAGCTGCACGAGCATGACTCCAGAGGCCAGCTAAACTACTTTTGTTATGGGCAGCTCCTTGTAGAATGTCTCCAGACTGAGAATTAAGCCATGGCCCCATGCCTGCCCAGGAGGGGAAAGGTATTTCTCTCTCTCTCGCCTTTTTCCTTGCCAAGGGTGAAGGGCTTGGCGACTGCCATATTATAAGGACCACAGATGAGAGTTACAAGCTTGCAATGATCCAATATCTGGAAGAAATTCCCCTGGACTTAGTTGCTAAAATACAGAAATCCAAAACTGCATGACCTCATATCTCTTCACAACAGGTCTGACTCTAGTGGGGAACTCCTAACAATAATAGTGAGGTTTTTGTTGAAATATTGAATGTAAGCAAAGTAAATAGAAATTAAAGTGAAGTTTATCAGTTCAGGGGGGAGGGGGCAGGATGGGAGGTATACTGGGTTTTTGGTGTTTTTTTTTTTGGGTGGTGGAATATGGGCACTGGTAAAGGGATGTTAGCATTGTATAACTGAGACTTAAATCTGAAAGCATTGTAATTTTCCACATGGTGATTCAATAAAAATTTTTTTAAAAAAAAACATAGCATGAGAAAAATACCCAAAGACAGTAGAAACAAGTGCGAGGAGGCCCAGTCTATGGTAGAAAGCTTGCCACAGTGAGGGGGAGGGAAGTTAGGGCAGAGAAGGGACCACTATGACAATGATAATTAGAAATGATCACTCTGGACAAGAACAAAGTGCTGAGAAGAGGTAAAGTCATATACATGATAATCTTCCAGTAATAGTATTGCAAACCACAGTGCCTAAAAGGAGAGAGAGGAGCAGGAGGTGGACACACACACACACACACACACACACACACACACACACACACACACACACACACACACACACACAGAGAAGAAAAGTGCCATAGTGATAGACTGGGGGCTGGGGACCGGGAGGTAAACAGCACGCTGAGGAAGGGAGACAGGTGATGGAACATTGTATGACAAACCCAATCATGAACAACTTTGGAACAGTTTCATAATAACTCAATTATAAAATTAATTGACTAAATTAAAAAGCAAAAGAGAAAAAGAAAGTTGGGGAGTAAAGATGTGGGATGAACCTATCCTTAAGGCCTCACAGGCTTGCCCACCCCACTTGCTTAGGTGTATCTATTCCTTACGACCAGATATGGGGCACACCTCCTAACACAAAGTCTGGGTCCCTGTCATCCCTCCTGGCAAGTCTTGGGGACAGTCTATCTAGACTGACCACATGGCCTTACCCAAACTCTTTATGCCTTGGGGTGTAGCAGTTGTTGTGTATATACCCATAGGTTTATCCAGCACAAGCCTAATCTCATTCCATATTATGCGAATTTCTTCTAAAAGGGTTGCCAAACTCTTGATCTCTCCACCTGCTCTCCTCCTTTTTGGTAATCCTGTCACCGTCCCTCCTAGCAAACAGGCTATGTGATTGTGTGCTGTGTGATTTGCCACTGTGCTTCCAGAACTCACAGACCAGGCTGCATGGCCACAGGCCCCAGGTGGGAGCTACTGAAGATGATCCCCATTGCACAGACGGGGAAACTGAGAGGTGAAATCTCCCACCAGGCTTCCCCGCCCAGCTGTCTGATGCTCGGTGCGATTCCTCCGGCTTCCTTGGGGTCAGAGGAAAACTTCCTCCCCGAATTTTCAGTGGCTGCTGGGGAAATGCCCAGGTGTCTTGCCTGGCTACAAGGCCTCCAGAACTTGGCTTTTTCTCTTTGCTCCTTCCCAGCCAGCACAGCTGCCAACCTGGAACAAAGCCCTTTCCAAGAAAGCCCAGGAGGGAAGCCAAGTGTTGACTCACCTGCCAGACATGGGGAGGCGGCAGCCAAGCTGCCTCTGGTTCTGCGCAGGCGATTTGGCAGACGGGCCCCGCGTGTGGCTCGGTGAGGCGGCTCCCCGAGGCCCTCGCAGGGGGCAGGGCTGGCTTTCCTGAGCGTGGCAGGGTCCAGAGGCTAAAGAGATCCAGATGAGCGTGTGTCCTACATCCCCCCGCCCCCCCCCCCCCCCGCCTCCTGCCCTCTCTTTCCACCCTAGAGCTTTGGGAAAGAGGCTGTCTCCTCCACCCCACCCCCTCCCGGCAGGATTCTAAGAAGGTCCCCAAGATTCTCAACTCCCGCAGACTTAGGCCACGCGCTGAAAGGCAGTAGGTGTGATCACAATGCCCCGAGTGTTACGGTCTCCGCTGTATGCGGGCTGCAACGGCAGGTAAACTCAGTTTAAGACCCGGTTTTGATTCCAAGCAGGAAATGCTGAAAAAAGGTCTTGATCGAATCAGATTCCCTGGAAATACAGCCACCAAAGCTGGTTTCCAGCAAACTTGTCAACGAAAATGACAGTTCCTCAGAAACCTCCCCCGAAGAGGCTCCCCACCCCCCCACCCCCAGCAGGAGGAGACGCCAGGCTCCAGGCACTCCCCCTCATCATCAGAAGCACACAAGGGTGGGGCAGCTAACGCTACTTCCACTTTTGGCTCCCACTTGACCTCATCGTAGCTCCCCCCTCACTCTATGGGAACACAGGCTTGGGAGCTGCTGGATGGGTGGCATCAGGGAAACTGCAAAGTGCCATAGCATCGTGCCAGCCACCAGAGGGACAGTCACTTCTCACAGAGGGAAGAGTGGCCCCTTACGTGGCCCCTCCCTCAGTCCCAGCCCATGAGCTGTCATAAAAAGTTTTCACGTGGGAAAAGAAGGAGAGATTTCCTGCTTCCATTCTCTCCAGTCCAGAGTGCACTCGGGCTCGGAATTCCCAATCCCAGGACTGCACCAGTGATGATGGGTCTGACCTCCCCCCCCCCAACTGGACACACCCAACATACGAGCCTTAAAGGGCTGGCGTGATGATGGCTGCAGAGGTGGGTGTCCAGGCCTGGCAGTGTGCAAGGCTCGAGGTCCAAGCCCTCACTGCATGGCCTCTTGGTCACTGCTGGCCATAGCCCTGTGGCCCTCAGCACTGCTGGGAAGTATCCTGCCCCCCCCCCACCCCTGCGCTTCTTGAAAACAAGATTTTCATGCATGGTTTTGTTTTGTTTTGTTTTGTGGTGCCAGGGATCAAACCGAGGTCTTATGCATATGACGCAGGTGCTTTCCTGAGCCATGTGCCCAGTCCTTCTCCACCCTCACTCCCCCCAAAGAAAGAGTGCTTATTTTTTTCTTAAATGTAGTTTGAATGTATTTTTTTGGGGGGTGGGGGGAACATCTAGCTGTGCTCAGAGCTTACTCCTGGTGGGCCTCGGGGGACCGTACAGGATGCTGGGGATTGAACCCAGGTGGGCCACGTGCAAGGTAAACGCCCTCCTGGCTGTACTGGCACTCGGCCCCAAGGAAGGGAATCGACCACACGCACCTAGTCTCAACGCAGGAGCCCCTTGACAGCAAAGCTTCTCTGGCAGCAAGAGAGCAAATATGAGGTACAAAATGGGTAGATTTTACCCACTGTGTCAAGGCTTAATGGTGGACTGAGTTTAGTGGCAGCTTCTAGAAGCTGAGAGCAACTCCATGACAGCTAGCAACCAGGACTCATGGCCTGGAAGAACGGAACTCTCCCGATTCCCACAACTGGCAGAGCCATCAGGAAGATGGAGCCTCAGGTAAGGGCCCAGGGCTGGAGAGAAAATACAGCTGGTTAGGCACTTGCCTTGCACGAAGCTGCAAGGTTCAAGCTCCAGCCTTGAGATGCAAGGTTCAAGCTGTAGCCTCCCTGGGAGCTATCCCTGACCCCTCAGCACTGACCAGGAAAAGTCCTGAGCACTGCCAGGTGTGGCTTAATAGACAAAAAAAAAAAAAAAGGAGAGAGAAAGAAGTGAGGACCATGAGCATCCAGGGTCTCTTGACTCCCTGCGCCCCCTCCCACCCCGGCCTGGGCCCCTCTGAATCCCAGCCACAGGCCTGCGTAGACGGCTCCTCAGGCCCACGTGTTGTACCCACCAGCAGAAAACTAACACAGCTTTCCAGCTGGGGGCTTCGAATACCGCCCGTCCTCCCCTCGCTTTCCTAGCTGGGTGACGACAGCTCCCTTCTTCGTGGCGCAGACTCAAGGCTGAAAGTGACTTTTCTCTGCGGTACCCACAGCCCCCGACAGCAGTGAACACTCACCACACTCTTCAGGATGGCTCTGGCTTCACGCGTAAGCTTCCCAGCCCTGGCGCCCTGGCCCGTCTCGGAGCTGTCCTGCGCCCGGGTCTGCAGTTCTTGTACTTCCAGGCAGAAAGGACAACGTGCTAGGGGCCAGAGAGATAATACAGAGGGCAGGGTGCTTGCCTTGCACACAGCGGACCCGGGTTTGATCCCCAGCACCACATAGCCCACACACCCCCGCCCGCCATTCCTTTTTTTTTTTTTTTTTTAGCTTTTTGGGTCACACTGGCAATGCACAGGGGTTACTCCTGGCTCTTCACTCAGGAATTACCCATGGTGGTGCTCAGGGGACATTTTAGGATGCTGGGAATCGAACCCGGGTTGGCCATGTGCAAGGCAAACGCCCTACCCACTGTGCTATCACTCCAGCACAGAGCCCTGAACACTGCTGGATGTGGCCCCCTACCCCCGCCTCTCACCCCTTGACTAAAGGATGACACTTTGAGAGTTGTCAACTCCGGGAATGGTAGAGAAATTCCGATGCAGACACAAGCTTGGAAGAGCTATAGGAGCGGGGCGCCTAGGTAAGGCCTAGCAGGGAGTGAGGACTCCTTGAATTCTGAGTCCCCTGGTCCTGGGGGAGCCCAGTTGTCACCCCGAAGGTGACCCAAGCCTGCTTCAGAACCAACTGTGCTTTGAAGCTGGGCTGCGGACACTTCCTGGGCATCCAGGTTTCGTGGACTAATTCACGAGTGAGTCATTCCTGTTGCTGGGACTGATGCATCTTCGGAAGCCAAGAAGGCCCTGCAGGAGGCGGCAGCAGCAGAGAAGGTGAGTGGGAGGGCGGAGAGATAATCTGCATGTCTGAGGAGCTCAGGGCTTATCCTTAGGACGACCCTTATTGTCCGGTCCCTGGGACCTGGGTTCCCTGGTCCTGGTTCCTTGCTGGTTGGTGCTAAGGGCACTGATCCTGAATCCCCACTTAAGTCCCCCATTCCCGCAGCCCTGGCAAGACCCAGAAAGGTGCTCAGCTCTGCCCTTTACTCTGTCTCAGAGGGTTCAGAGAGCTTTGGAAGCAGCTAACTTGGATCCCTTAATATCCTATCAATCAATGTTCAGAACCCGCACGCCCGCTCCTTCAGGGCTGGAGTCCGCACACAGCCCCTCGCTTTAGGGAACAGCCCACGCCTCCCCTTGCTTATAGGGGGCTGTCACGGCCAGCCCCACCACCAGCTTTGCCAAGATCTCCAAAAGAGACTATCAGGTGCCAAATCACTTCCTACTCGCCCTCCTTGTTGGAGGGGCCGGTCAGGTGCTGTGAGCAGAGGGAGGTGCTGGGCACGCCAAGCCCGCTGGGAGGCCACGCCCAGGCACCCACAGGCGAGGTCAAGCAGGCTTCCACGGGTCCTGCGTCCCTGGCACCTTGATTGGCGTGTGTGTCTCCACACCCGCCGTTCCAGACCATGTATCTCACACCGCTGTCACTTCGGGTGACCAGGCTTGCGGTGCCCTGGGATCCATGTCACCAGTCTCGGCGTGTAAAACTGACAGCACCAGGTAAAATAGCAACAATAAGGAAAATGCCCCCTGTGAGTCCTCCACTGGATTTAGCTCAGTGCGACCAGCCTGGGTCTTAAGAGGAGGGACCTGGCAGTCCGGTTCTTCCAGTGCCGTGGGGTGGGGGACAGCTAGATGCTGGGGTGGACACAGTGGAACGTCCTGCATCAGCCTGTGTGCAGCCACCCTCGGTGCTTCCTCCTCCCTCTGTGCTCACAGCACCTCGACCGGCCTCTCCAACAAGGAGGGCGAGTAAGGGGTGATTTGACACCTGATAGTCTTTTTTGGAGATCTTGGCAAAACTGGTGGTGGGGCCGGCTGTGACAGCCCCCTGTAAGCAAGGGGAAGTGTGGGCTGTTCCCTAAGCAACGGGTTGTGTGCAGATGCCAGCCTTGAAGGAGCCGGTGTGCGGGTTCTGAACACTGATTGATGGGATATTAAGGGATCCAAGTTCGCCCCTTCAAAAGTTGTTATCATGGTCGCATGTTTAAAAAGATTTCTGAGCCTTCTGAGAGTGTAAGACGGAATGAGAGGACATTTGCTCCCAGATATATGGGTAGGGGCCCTGGGCAGAGAACCCAAAGATCTGGAGCACATAAAGGGCATGCGAGAACCCCCATCTCTCCTGAGCACTCCTGTGACTCCTAGACCACCGGGTGTAGCTCCCAAATCAAAATCTCTATGGTTAGAGATGGTGGCCGTGCGTTGCCGTGAGTGACGACGCTGCGTGTTAGTCCAGTTAGGGCAATGACAGTTTTGTTTGTTTGCTCTTGTAGTTGCCTGATGCTTTCCAGTGAAAGACTGAGCACTGCCAGGAGCAGGCCCTGAGCAGAGCCCAGAGCAAGTTCTGAGCATTGCCAGGTGCCTTAAAACCAGAAAAATTAGAAATATTTTTGAAAGAGTCTTCAGCAGAACTGTCTGCCAGTGACTAAGTGGGGGCATTTGCGATCTGACCCACTCCAGCACTCCCTACAAATTCTCCAATTTTTGAATCAGACAATTTGCCGGTATTGTTAAGGAAAGAACTGAACCTCCACAGGCAGTGAATAAAGAGGCTAAAGTGTTGCCACTTTGAGTTCTAAAGCTACTGTCCAAGCATAAGAAAAAGTCCTGATCTCCGTCCAGCCCAGCCCCAGCTAACCTGGGTTAAACTTTAGGCAAACATTTATGGTGTGGTGGTGCTGTTCCAAGCACCCTGTTAGTCTTCCTTTAAAATCCTAAGGAGGGGCTGGAGCAATAGCACCGCGGTGGGTAGGGCATTTGCCTTGCACGCGTCCGACCCGGATTCGATTCCCAGCACCCCATATGGTCCCCTGAGCACCGCCAGGAGTGATTCCTGAGTGCAGAGCCACGAGTGACCCCTGAGCATTGCAGGATGTGACCCAAAAAGCCAAAAAATAAAAAATAAGTGAAATTAAAATAAAATCCTAAGGATCCCATGAGATCTTGATCTTTACAGAGAAACCAAGGGGCAACCCCATTAAAGAATTGCTCCCAGTCCTAAAATTATTCTGACTACAAGAGTCCAATTTATTCCCTGAATTAGAGGGAAGGAAGGTCGCAGGTTTTCGTGCCCAACTCATTTGGGGAATTTAGACTAAAATAGCCTAAAAAAGTCTTAGGATGACAGGTTGGGAATAAATGGTGTGCAGAAGCCTTGAGGAGCCTGGAGGCAGCCCTGTTTGCCTGCCTGGGCACCCCTGAAAGCCCAGTGCTTAGACTCAGCATGGGGGAAGGACCAAGCTATTCCCAAAGAAGGGCGATTTGATTCCCCCCAATAAAGTGATCATGTCAGTTGCTTGCAAATAGGGAGACATGTTCTTTCAGTGGGCGAGTTTGCAGTTGGGAATTCTGAGTAGTAAACGGGTGGTCTGGGGACTACCATGAGGATAAAACATGGTGTTCTGAAGGAATCAAGGTCCCTGTGAAAACACTGGATTTCCAAGTCACACCCTGGGTTTGAAACCTTGTTCTGTCAGTTAGTTGCTATGTGGCCTTGGAGGGCTTCACATGCAGAAGAGAAAAATCTGCCAGCCTGTAGGAATGGCTGAGATGGAACAAGGCCACCACCGGCCAGCTCCGCCCCGACCCCACCTTCTCCCTCTCTGCATCACAGCCTGTTTTTCTGAAGTGTCTCCATTCATCCCTAGCACAAACAAGGAATGGTTTTATTGTTTCGAATATTGCTCTCAAAGCAGCTGGGTGACATCTTCCACTGGGAAATGCAGCCTTTACTTGAACCAGCTGGATTCTGTCATGGCCCAGCCCCTGTTCTAACCCATCACTTTAGTTTTTAGGCTCCGTGTTGTTCATTTCCAAGCTACCTCTCAGATCAGAGTGAAGGCCCTTTCCTGACTTTTGCCCCATTGTGATTGTTGGGGTTCACCGGGAATCTCGTCCTCTCATACCCTTTCCAGGGCCCCCAGCCCGGGCCTGTTTCATTCGTTGGGGGGCTGCAACAGGACAATGGGCCACCACCTTCTGCCAACTTCTCCGCTTTGGCAACCAGGAGTCAGTGGGCTTTGTGGGGCTGGTCTTGCAAGGGCCCCTTTCCAGGTTTCCCTGGGTGCCATTGGTCTCTTTCTGAACCTGGCTGCACCTCAGGCTAATGCCTCCCATCCCTGCCCATAATCCCTGTGGGAGAAAGTGTTCCTTCTCTGCTACCTCTGAGGCCAATTTGGGGAGTATGGGAGATCCGATTCCTGCATCTCTTGGGAGGAACTAGGATGGGTGCTCCAGCCCCCAGCGGGCGGGCGCCCCCCGTGCTATGTTCCCTACTCCAATTTTGTCATCTTTCTGTTCACATGGAGGATCGGTTGGATGAAAGAAGGAAGGGTTGATACCCTCACATGACATTGATGAGGGATGTGGGAAGTGACTTCTGTTTGGTATTTGTTGAGATGTGTCCTCTCTTTGAACAGCCCCTCCTTGCACCCCCTCTCAGTGGCTTCCTGGGGGAGCAGTGACTTCACTGTGTGCCACAAGCTGCATTTGGTTCCCGCCTACTGTTGTTCTTTTTTTGCTTTTTTTTGGGGGGGGTCACACCCGGCGATGCACAGGGGTTACTCCTGGCTCTGCACTCAGGAATTACCCCTAGCCGTGCTCAGGGGACCATATGGGATGCTGGGATTCGAACCCGGGTCGGCCGCGTGCAAGGCAAACGCCCTACCCACTGTGCTATTGCTCCAGCCCCCATCCCGCCTACTGTTTTAAGGACCTTACTCCCTGGCCTTCTATGACCCAATGGGCTCAGGATTCTGCTCCTGCTTGCTGACCGCTCCATCTTTGCCTCTGTGCCTAACCACCCCCAACCCCGATGCTGTCCCCAGCACGCCCACTTAGAGACCTGGGCTCAATCCAGAGCCTCCTCATCTATGAAATAGTCTCTCTGGATGCTTGGCTTCAAACCCATGCTTTTCCCTTGACTTCCAAATTTCTGCAAGAGATGCCCAGTGACTACCGTCTGTTCGCTGTTTCTGCTTCGCTCTCTCGCTGAGACGTCACACTTCGTGTGCTCAGGCAGCTCTTGCTCACTTTCCTTCAAACCTGATTCTGACGCCCTAGTCCTTTCCCGCATAGAAAAAGTGACCATTTTCTTCAAGCCAAATGTCCAGCCCTCAGTTCCAGTCACTCTCAACACGCACTCCAGCTAGCAACCCTTCTTCTGACTCTTTCTCCAAAACACAAGGCAAAGTAAAGTTCAGCAAAACCCAGGCAATGCGGAACTGTGTGACCTTGGACTCTGGGCCCAATGGGACCAGGAGCAGAGATCCTCTGCCTGTTTCTTCCTATCTCTGGTGACCCAGGGGTCATGCCCATACGCCATCTCCTGTCAGCGCCAGATAATCTCCTCATTGGCCACCATCCAGGTCTCACAGCTTTTTCTCCTGGAAGGGAACAACATGATGCCCGCCATAGCCATGCCACCGAACCCTGCACCAGGCTGTTTCACTCAGGGTGCACCCTCTCCCCACCCCTAGGGACCCAGCCCCGGCAGCCAAAAACCTCCGGAACTGCCACTCTCAAGTCCGTTTCCCACACTCTCGGGCAGAACCTCATGTATGTGTGACCATATTCCTGGACTGCGTGGCCACACACATCATAAGAAATTCCCTACCCGGGGGCTGGAGCGATAGCACAGCAGGTAGGGCGTTTGCCTTGCACGAGGCCGACCCGGGTTCGATCCCCGGCATCCCATATGGTCCCCCAAGCACCGCCAGGAGTAATTCCTGAGTGCAAAGCTAGGAGTAACCCCTGAGCATCGCTGGGTGTGACCCAAAAAGAAAAAAAAAATTCCCTACCCATTCTCTGTAAGTACTATACCACACTTGATGGGGTTCAAATAGTAGGTAACAAATCATAGAGGGAAATGTGTGTGTGTGCATGTGTGTACATATATAATGCATGTATACATAGTTTCAGATCATAGTTTCAAATATATATATGTATATATATATAAAAGCTCACATCATTCAACCTCTAACAACATGTTAGTGATATTCTGAAGAATGTCTTAATGGCCCCTGCGAAAATAGAACAATCTTCACACTGTCTACTCTATGGATACTTTTTTATAGCATTTTCAGTAGTTTTCCGTAACACAATACAAAGTATATTCTTTTGGCTATGCTTCGGGACAGGGACTGAGGCTTGGGATAGAAACATCCCAAATTTGGTGGTGGGAAGGTGTAATGGTGGTGGAAGGGAAGAACATGATGCCTGCCATGGTGATGGGATTGGCATTTGAATATTAACTGTAATCAAATATTGTGAACCACCTTATAAAAAAAAAAAACCACAAGGCAAACCCAGTAGCTGCATTTCTATTGCTACCCACCTGGGTCCAGGTTGCCGTCATCTCTTGCTGGTGTTCCCAGAGCAGCCACTGAATTGATGTCTCCCCACCCCACAGCTCCCAAGAGTTACCAAAGAGACCTTGCCCCACCCCAAAATTAGGAAATCCCCAGGGTCCTTAAGACCAAGCACCAGAGCCAAAATACTGACCCTTCATGAACATGCTTTGATTCCAGCAAGCCACAAGGCAATCTCCCAGTACAAGAGGAGGGAAAGAGAATCAGTGACTGTCTGGGACTCCCAGCCCTGGCCCCCTTCCTGCTACTCGCTTGGAAAACGACTCTTCGTTTCTCTGGAAGTGCTGCTCCTGCCTGTCTGTTGGTCTGGAGTGTCCTTCCTTCTTCCTGATCTAGGGGGCTGGGACCGCCGTGGCTTTCAGCTCTCAGTTCATCGCTGAAGAGGTGGGTGTTCACCAGAGGGGGCCAACCAGTGCTGTCATGTGACCCTCAACACGCTCTCTGCAGAGCATGCTGGTTGTCTTTGCCAAACTCTTCCCACAGCACAAAGCCTACTGGGGACGGGACTGCCCTGTTTGGTTCACTCGGTATTTCTATCCTTTATTTTGGGGGGGGTGCCTTTTGGGTCACACCCAGTGGTGCTCATGGGTTACTCTTGGCTCCACACTCAGGAATCGCTCCTGGTGGTGCTCAGGGGACCATATGGAATGCTGGGGATCAAATCCTGATGGGCTGTGCAAGCAAGAGCCCTACTCGCTGTGTGCTCTCCAGCCCCTCACTCAGTGTCTTCACTCCCCAAACCCCTGACATGCAGGTGATGCCCCACCCTGCTCCCATCAGCATGTGCCAAGGCTCCTCCTGCGGTGCCAGTGGAGCACTTATCCTTCAGTGGAGCACCTCCCTCCCTCCCCACACACACACCTGGTTCTGTCTGTTCCTCAGAGAGGGCCTGTGCTTCTCTCTCTGAGACAGAAGGAATTCAGAGACCCCACCTCAGGATCCTGGAGAGCCATGAAGACAGATGAGAATGATCAAACATGAGATGACCTGGCATTTGGGAAGCCTCGGATCATTTTAATAGAAACAGTAATTGACTCCCACCTTCTGACTTCCCTTCCCTGAACTCCAAATCAAGAGAAAATTTTCCGCGTAACCGTAGAAGGCAGGAATCACATTTCGTGGCGCTTCTCCTTCGAAAGGCCACATGGCTGTCCACCCGCTCCAGGCAGGAGGAGGGCGCTATGACGTGGCTGGTGGCAGGCAGGCCAGCCAAGGTCAGGGCCAAAGGTCGAGCATTCAGTCTGCTTTGAACAGCGACCCTGTGCTTCCAGCCCCAGAGCCCATCAGACCTGAAGGGGGTGGGGAACCCAGCTCCAGACGGAAACCTGCAGGCGGCCTCCCCTCCCCCACCCAGCTCCCTTACTTTCATTAAACTGTTTAGTCCATCCTAATTAGAGCCTTTTGAAATCACTGTACTCAATTTACCACTTAATTACTCTTACCTTGTTTGTTTAATGAAGCTTACATAATGATTCTGGCGATTTAAAATAAATAAAATGCAACCTTAGCTAGAGATTTTACTTTTCACTTTATAATTTGTGATTTTTATATGAATGTTTTATGACGTTGGGTCCTTAATCATAAAGTTGCGGGGAACTTAATTGATTTGAAACTAACTATGCCCTGAAGTGTGTACATGTCAAATTGATTCAAATTGATCCGTGAGTTTAAGCTAAGGCCAGAGAGCAGGATGACACCTGACGGAAATTTTCCTAAAGCCCAGACTTCAGCGACTCAATTAGGCTGCGATCTTGGCACAATAAATTATTTGATACTTCCTCTCCCCCTCTTTTAACATTTATCACAGACTGAAAAGAGAGTTAAAAAAAAAACTGGAAAGTGTTGGAAAAGTGTAAACCATTCTATTTATAGTTTTTCCTTCTGGAAAACTGTAGAACTCACATTTTGAAAGCATGCTGATTTGAAAGATATATAAATTTACATATTTACATATTGTTTCTGAGCCTGACAGTCAATAGCACCATCTTAGACTGAAAATGGCTAGAAATTAAGTACTAATAATAGAAGCACCCCCAAAAAAGGACCCCCCCTCAAACAGAGAGTCATTGGGAATGAGTTGTTGTTGTTGTTGTTTTTAAGCAAAGAATTTTCGTTTGGTTTGGGTTTGGAGGCCACACCTGGTGGTGCTCAGGGCTTACCCCTGGCTCTGCACTCCCGGATCACTCCTGGCAGACTCTGAGGAACATATGTGGTGCTGAGGATCTAGCCTAGGTCAGCTGTGGGCAAGGCAAGTGCCCTAGATGCTGTACTATCTATCACTCTGGCCCATAAGTAAATACATCTTATTTAGGAAATATGAGAGGAAAGGGGGGAGGGGGTCCTATGAGATTGAAGAAAGGGATTGCACAGCCCAGGTTGGGGTGCCTGTAAGTCCGAAATGGAACGCCTTTCTTTTTCTCTGGGCATAGAATTCAAGGCTTTCTTCTTCAGTGCTGAGGATAGAATTCAGGGCTTCTCACCTGCTAGTCGAGTGCTCTACCACTGAGCTCCATGCCTGCACCCTTCACTTTTCTTTTTATTATTATCTGTTGTTTTTAGGCCACGCCAGCGGTGCTCAGAGCTTACTCCTGGCTCTGCGCTCAGGGATCACTCCTAGCAGAGCTCAGGAGGCCATAAGAAGTGCTGGGGATCAAAACCGGCTTGGACACATGCAGGGCAAGCACCCTGCCTATCTGTCAGCCCCTCACCCCCTTCATTTTTCTTAAGACGTGGTGGTTATGAGCACTTTTCCATAGAGAACTGTCTCTGAGCAGCCGTGCTCCCAGGACGGCCTGAGCCTGTCCTACACTGCTGCCTAAAGACAGGTCAATTGCATTGTAATTGGCCCTAATTGGCACCTGCTCCCAGAGGCTGAGGTCTTTCACCTGCCTCAGGCAGTCTTCACAGAGGTGTAAAACCCTCTTCCTGCTCTGAAACATCAGCGTAATTTCCCAATGGATCCCTGGAAGCCAAATGAATCTGATTATGGGGTGCAGAGAGCTGAGCCTGATTCCAGGAAAGATGCATTTCCCTAGCTCCCTGAGGCCCCAGCAGTGAGCAGTCACTGAGTTTTCTGTGACTGAGCGCTCACAGAGGGACCTGTGGCTTTCAACGCCCCTGCTTTGCTCTGCTTCTCCAAGTTTTTTTGGTTTTTGCTTTTTTAGGAGTCTTTGATTGGAAACGCTTCTTGGCATTGCTTGTCAGCAGTCTCCTAGGCTCCGGGCTCCCTGCCCTCACCCTCCCCGGTGAAAACACTACATGGCCCCCTCGATCAGGCTCCTCCCTGCTGGCCCTGGGAGCACCCTGCCAGCGCAGTCATCCCTGGAACCCAGAGCCGAGTATGTGTCCGGGTCCCTGCTTGCGTAGTGGATTCTTTTGAATGCTTCTTGGCCCTGCATGAACTTTAGGCGATCCCTTGGAAGTTTACTCGTAATCCCTGGTATCAGCACCTGTGTTGAGGTACTGAGAGATACCCAGCCACTCCAGAAGGCTCCTTTTCTCCTGCCCATTCTTAGTTCTGTGGAAAGCCCCACCCATTGCCCAAGGAGCTTTTACCATGACATCAACTTGCCTGTTCGGGACCTTTGTCTATGGCTCTCCCTGTGCTGCGAGGAGACGCCTCAGCCCCTGGCTGTGGGACCTTCAGCAGCCGTGGAGCCTGCTGGACCCTGAGACTCAGCACTGAGGCTGAAGAGGCTCTTGCCCCCACGCTGCTCCCGCTGGGGCCCACAGGTGGCGGGGACACAGTGCCAGCCACTCCAGGGAACTGAGTGACTTGCTAGGGCTTGGGGTGTTTGCAGAGGTGCCCTTCCAACTTCCTTCCCTCTCCTGCACAGCTGTCTGTGGCTCCCGGCCTTCCCACACCCCTGGCGTGTGGCCTTGCACCCTGTCGTGGCTCGTGACTCCCAGCTGTCCCTCCTCAGAGGATCCAGCTCTCGCAAACGCCCCCTCTGCTCTGCAGGCTCTGCTCATCCCAAGCTTCTCCACGCTGTTGCACGCGGTGGCAGGTTATCCCTTTTTCTTTTTTGATTTTCGCCCCTCACCCAGTGATGCTCAGGGCTTACTCTTGGCTCTGCTCTCAGGAATCACTCCTAGTGGTGTGCAGGACACCCTTTGGGGTTCCAGGAATCGAGCCCAAATCCACCACGTGTAAGGCAAGCACCTTACCTGTGGTCTGGCCCCTCCCCCTTTGCCTTTCCTTTCCTTTTTCCCTTTTTACAATCGTTAATTTATTTGTTCAGACTTATATTGCAAGCATTAATCCAGTGTGAGTTTTGATTTTTGAGTGCCCAAATGTCACATATTTAGGAAGATAAAAAGCAGACTGTGATCTGTGTACATGAATAGAAACTAGAGGCTCCTAGTCATCAGCCGCAGCCAGGACTTGGTCTTGATCTCTGCGCACTGGTCTGTGTGTGAAGCTTCTCCGTGAAGACCTGGACTCCTCTAGGCTTGACAGGCTTCCTCGTCGTCTCCTGCTCGGGGCAACTACACTCCGACGAGAGCTGCGACGACTTTGTTGGCCCCGGGCTTTTGGAGGCAATTTGCCTTCTTTCCTAAAAGGCCTGCACTTGACG
This sequence comes from Sorex araneus, assembly GCF_027595985.1. Lineage (NCBI taxonomy): Eukaryota > Metazoa > Chordata > Mammalia > Eulipotyphla > Soricidae > Sorex > Sorex araneus. Next base: position 70,742,037 of record NC_073305.1, on the reverse strand, counting down.
CGTAGGATTACAGATGTTTAATTTTAGTAGAAACTTCAAAATCACTCTACCATTGTACTTGGCTCGTGAAGTATTTGCTGAGTGAATAACTCAAGCCAGAGGGTCTTTCTCGAACTTAACCTTATCGCAGCCATTTCCCTAAGCACACAAGCACTTGCGAGTGCACACACACACACACACACATACACACACGTGCTCACATACACATATATACACACACATTCACACATATACACATGCACACACATGCACACATGCATGCATACACAACTTTTCATGGCACCCCATGGTAGCAATGTCCAAGATTAAAATATACAAGCTGTATAAAGTTGCTGTGGGCTAGAATCTTGCATTATTCTCCAGTCTCATTGTTTGCCCTAATTAGCACCCAGTAACAGCACTCACTAACCAGTACTTAGCACCAGTACCCACCATCTGCTATTCTCCACCTACCATCCAGCACCGCACCATATAATTTATATTTTTGCCCAAATTTTATTTATGAAAGCACTGTGACATACAAAGCTACTCATAATTGGGCTTTAGAGACACACTGTTCTATCACTGATCCCCCCGTTTCATCTTCCCTCCTCCAGTGTTCCCAGGCTTCGTCTCCCACCCTGAGCCTCGCCTGAGCCTACCATCTCCACAGGCACCTTTGTACTTTAAGTTTGGGTCTTGTGACTTCAGTGTTGTTGCCTCTGTGCTTTGGATGTTTAGCTCTGTCATTCCTTAACACCACCCATGTACCTTGATCCTTATAGTTTATTTTAAAATACATATATATGTTTTGTTTGGGGCCACATCTGGCTGTGCTCAGGGCTTACTCCTGGCTCTGTGCTCAGGAATCACTCCTGGTTGGCTCAGGGAATCATATGTAGTGCCAGGAATCAAACCTGGCTTAACCAGTACAAGGCAAGCACCTTACCCACCATACTATCTTAGCTGGCCCCAGTGTATGTTTCTTTCCCTAACAGTAGGGTTTATGTCTGCTCCATCTTCCCCACTCCTTGTTAACCTCATTTCTGTTTTCAGAGTCCAAGGGTTTGTTTTCATTAGGCATTATCATCCAGAATTTGTCCTTCCGCTTCTGACATATCTCACTTAACACAATACCCTTTGGTTGATCCAAGTTGTACCAAAAGGAAAATTTCATCTTTTCTTAGAATCGAGTAGTACCCCATTGCTCAGTGTCCTACAATTTCTCCACTCATCTGTTGCACAACATACCATTTATTTCTATAGACTCTCTCATCTTTCAATCTTTCTCCCCTCCAGGTGTTTGCACATGTCAGTCTCTCTGCCATGAATGGTTCACCTTTTCCTGTTTCCCCACTTTGCCTAGTGTACAATTTAGGAATGTTTTTGATTGCAAGTCTTGAACAAAAAGTGGACTTAAGGTCACATCGGGTATCGATTTTTCCCATTTTTTGTTGAGGTAGGTAGCAGGCAACTTTGCTGCAGCAATGTGATGGGAACAGGCTGGGTCTGTGTTATTTCTTTTGTCTCATCGTTATTTCTTGTGGCCTCATGGTCGTAAGATGCTGCCACTGCCCCAGATAGGACATCTGCCGTCTGCGTTCATTCAAGGTAGGATGAACAGGCAGGCTACAGCAGGCATCCTGTGTCTCCAGGAGATCCGCTGGTGGGCTTCTGTTGGAGTTGAACTTGCTGAGCTGTCTGTCAAAACCCCTCTAGCTTCAGGGAATCTGGGATGTTCCCTCCTTGTTCAGCCTCCTTCATGGAAAACAAGTGCCCAAAGGTTTGAAAACTGCTCTTGAGCAAGCCTGCCCATATTCTCCTCTTGGAAGCCAGCTGGCACTCATTGTTAGGGTCTCAGGTTAGCTGTTCACTCCACTCCCTTCATCGCCCATAGTTTAGGGATTAATTCTGATATTTCGTGATCATACCGATCTCTCAGAATTTCTCAGTCTTGAGTTGCTCTGTTGAACCATGAGGTTTGGGTTAAATCAGGTTCTTTTATAAAACACATGAAGTTAGAATCAGGATTATGCAGGATTACACACACACACACACACACACACACACACACACACACACACACACACACACACACACACCCCTTCTCAGGGGATTCACAAAGCTTTCTCCCAGTGGACAAGCGCCAAGGAAATGTTGTTCAATTTATCCCAACATTGGTGCTTCTTAAACACGTGCCATCCCCACAGACTCCTCCCAGCCAGTTAGTTTTGTTGCCAACTGAGAACTTTCAAATCCCTTAGGGTGTTTTGGCTATTGTTGTTTTTCAGGGTTTTGTTTTGGGGCCACATGTGCTCCTGGCTCTGAGCTCAGGGATCATTCCTGGCAGGGCTCAGGAAACCATATGCGGTGCCAGGGATTGAACCCACGCCAGCCAGGTGCAAGGCAAGAGCTCTTTCCTCTATACTATTTCTCTGACCTGAGTACTCTATTTTAGGGGAGGTTTAGTACTGCAAGGGAGGGTTTGGACTCTGGATTCAGAATATTGAACTGTGAAACTGACTCAGTACTTTAGCAAGCACCTGGTATAGGCAGCTTCCTGAGCCCCCCTGGGTCTCGGGTGCTGTCTCTGTGAACTTGAGGGAGAGATGGACAAGCCCCAGGGCCCATTGCAGACCTTGTTTCTGTTCCTGGGGCTGCCCTGTCTCCCTCTGAGCCATCTTCCCATCTGCCACCCCCACCAGCCTCCTCTCTCCTCTCCCCTTTGAACAGTTGGTGAAACGCCTAACACAGTCAGCCCTGGAGCGGCAACTCTGACATTTCCTGGGAAATTTGCAGCCAGGTAGAGGAGTGCAAACCAGCCCGTGCGTGACTAGAAAGCACAGCTGTGGTGAGCTGTGGTGTGTTCATATGCAGTGCCACGGCCAGGCGCTTCCAGCTGTCCCCTCTGAGTGTAGGGGAACCATCCAACTTGGATGGACTCGTTCATGCCCGGTGGCTTCCATGTCTGGTGACCCCGGGTATCTCCTCACAAGCTGAGTTGTCCTCCTCAGCATGTGAGGCTGGTTTTCTGACCTCAAGGGGGTCACACAGACCCAGAGAAGACATGTGGGGTCTTGGATTTCAGAAGTGGGAAAAGTCCATACTAATTTGGGTCCTTCCAAAAAGACTTCATGGATGTGTGAGACAGTATGGACATAGGGGTAGATTTTTGTCAGGTTGCTGGGAGAGGAGGAAGAATTAGGTAGGAAGGATCTTTTGTTTGTTTGGGGGCCACACCCAGTGGTGCTCAGGGCTTACTCCTGCTCTGCACCCAAGGAACCACTCCTGGCAGGGCTTGGGGGAACTAACTGGGGTGCTGGGATCAGAGTCAGGTTGGTTAGATGCAAGGCAAGCTCCCTTCCAGCTATACTCTGTCTTTGGGCCCACAGGAATCTTTAAAAAGACGAATGTAACAGAAAATGCAAAGATGACACATTCCAGAAGCTTAAGGATCTTTTAGGAAACATAATGGTCAGTTGTTAAGACTCTGGAATTGTCAATGCTTTGGAATTATTTCAGTTTATTTTATTTTGGGCTTGGGGCCACAGCTGGAGGTGCACAGGGGCTAGTACTGGCTCTGTGCTCAGGAGTAATCCCTGGGAGTGCTCCAGGGACCATACACAGTGCCAGAGATTGAAGTGGGGTCAGCTAAATGACAGGAAAGTGCCTTTAACCCTGGACAATCTCCCTGACCCCAACACTTTAGATGAAATCCCAGCTCTGCCCATTATTGGCTATAAGACCTTGATTATGTTACTTAACCTCACAGTACTCCTGTCTGTAAAACGAGAATGAGAACAAGAGGACCTCCCTTTAGGAGCGGCTGGGGAAGGTGAAATGAGGTGATACTGAGAGCCTCTGCAGCACACACCCTCAGCCAATGTCCCGTTTTAGGACCCCACACATTGCATCTGCAGTAGCGCCTATTCTCAGGAGACTGGGGACAGAGGAAACAGCATCTGTGGTTCCATGCTCTGAAACAATGTTGGAGGCGCTGGTTCCTCTTGATTTTTGTCCCACAGTCAGTGACAGTGTGGATTCCACTCTCTGCTGCGTCTCTAAGTCTGCTCTGACAATTCGCTGAATCAGCAAAATGCAGATAGAGACACAAACCATAAAGAACATGAATAGTACTCATCGCAGTACCTTATCACAAATATTTGCTTCAGCAGATAGTTCAGACCGTTCCTCAGAGAGAAACTTGGAGATTGCTTGCTGGCACAAAGGACAGAAACTTAATGTCCAGTCATCAAGGCTTCCCGGTCACCACCAGGATCCCCAGCCAGTGCATGGGGGACAGGAAACAGGAAATGAAATTCGAATTTATAAAAACAAAAAGCTTTTGAGGCTGGAGTGATAGTCCAGCTGATAGGTTGTTTGCCTTGCATGTGGCCAACCTGGGTGTGATGTCCAGCATCCCACATGGTCCCCAAGCCTGCCAGGAGTGATCCCTGAGCACACAGCCAGGAGTGATACCTGAGCACTACTGGGGGTGGCCCCCAAACAAACAAAAAGCAACAGCAATGTTTTGCATAGCACACACACACACACATGCATGCATGACTTTTGCAACAGCTTTTGCATAACACACACTCACCGCTCACACTCTGTCGCTGGCGTGTTGGCATGTGCTTCAGATGCTGCCTGGGAGGAGCTGAGATATTTCAGACCATCCCTCCTGGGCGGGGAGTTTCGTGTTGGCAAAAGTTGGGGCTGCATTTTGCGGCCCTTCCTGTCCTTCTCCTGCTCCCTCTCCCGCTCTCCCCAGGAGATCTAAGGAGGATTGAATCCATATGGTTCTGATTCCCTAACTCATCAAAATGCAGTTTTCCAAGAGCCATTTGATCTCCAAGATGCTATGTGAGTGTCTTTTTGTATTTTATTTTTCCCTTCGAAAAGAAAAGCTGACGCTTTGCCAAAAGAAAATGAAATCCAAACCCTGGGTCTACACTGGGTATTTGTTCGAGGGAAGCCCGGAAGTTCCTTATTCTGATGAGCCTCAAGGTTTCATCATAAACCAGGTGAACCTAGGCAGCGGGGTGAGTTCTTTGGCTTTTCTTTTGAGTGCGTGTTTGTGTGTGTGTGTGTGTGTGTGTGTGTATGTGTGTGTGGGGGTGTCCTATGTATGAGTGAATGTGAGTGTGAGAACAAGTGTGTGTGTGAATGTGTGTACAAGTTGTGAATGTGTGTATGTGTATAGGTGTGCTATGTATGTGTGATATGAGTTTCTGTGCATGTGTGAGTGTGTGTGCACATTACACACTCCTCCATCCTGATAACTGCGTAATCACTGTATCATTGTCATTCCGTTGTTCATCGATTTACTCGAGCGGGCACCAGTAACATCTCCATTCGTCCTAGCCCTGAGGTTTTAGCAGCCTCTCCTCACTCGTCTTTCCCAATGATTGGAGGCTCTTTCAGGGTCAGGGGAATGAGACCTGTTATTGCTACTGTTTTTGGCATATCGAATAGGCCACGGGGAGCTTGTCAGGCTCTGCCATGTGGGCGGGATACTCTCGGTAGCTTGCCGAGTTCTCTGAGAGGCATATATTAGCATATATATAAATATATATAGTATATTTATATAAATATATATAATATGCATATTTATATATTTTTATATATTTTTCCCCCTATGATTTTATGGAAAACGGGTAGGGAGTGTCTTATGATGTGTCCAGGAGTATGTTCACTCATGTGTGAGGCTTGGCCCAAGCAACTGTGTGGAAAACGGCCTGGAGCGTGGCGGTAATTGAGTAGTGGAGGTTGGCTGCCAGGGCTGGGTCCCTTGGGGTGGGGAAGGCTCTCACCTTCCCCTCTCTGGGGCACCCCAAGTGGAAACAGCCTGGCGTGGAGTCTGGTGGTGTGGTTATGGGGGCCTCATGTTATGCTCCCTTCTGGGAGAAGCAGCCGTGAGTTCTGCATAATAATTACTGCATGTTCAGTAGTGTCTGTGTTAAGTGTTTGATGAGAATGCTCTGGGTGAATACAATCCCCCGTGGAAGGATGATCTCCCTTGCTTGCCTCCTTCCACCCCTGCCTTCTTTCATAGGTTCTTTCATTTGCCAAAAATTCTTTGAGCACTACCATGTTGGGGACTATTCTTGTCACATCTTCTAGTTTACGGGCAATTAAATGAATCAGACAGTTTCTAGTTCCTCTTTGGTTTTGGGGCCACACCCAGTGGTGCCGGAGGCAGGGAGTGCTCACTCCCAGTGGCATCGGGGCTCCAACCCGGGCCTCCTACATGCAAACTGTGAGCTCAGCCTGTTGCGCATCTCCTGGTCCTAATCAGATAGTTTCAAATCATATTCAGTGTCGTGAACAGAAAGGACACAGAGCCAGGAGGTGGCACGGCGTGATTCTGGTGCAGTAGTGGGCAGTGAGGGGAGGCCTCCTGAGCTAAGTTCTGAAGACACTGAGCAGTAAGCTCGGGGAGAGGAAAAGGGTTGTCCCACAAAGACAGAGAGTGAGTCCTAAGTGGGCTGTGTCTAGCACATCCAGGGGCAGGGAGAAGCCCCGCATGCCAAAGCAAGGCGTGCAGATGGGAGAGACCACCACAGGGAGAGGCGTGCAGGGCCGAGGGCTGGCTTGGGTGCCTCCCCTTCTGCCTGAAGCCTGCAGACTTTGACATTTTGCACCAAAGGGCTCCCTAAGACTCCCAAGGAATGAAGTGGCTCTGAAGGCAAGAAACTCCAGCAAGAAGTGGAGGAGAACCAAGACGTAGGGTACACTAGGAAGCCAGTCCACTCCGAGGTGCAGGAGGAAGAGGAAGGGGGTCAGGAATGGCAGGTGGGTCAAGGCAGTGTATGAGGTGATCACCCCTTCCACAAAACGGACCCCCAGGAGCTGGCCAGCCTTCCCACAGCCTGGAGCCCCAGGGACGGGATCTAACGCCTCTGGGCCGTGGGCTTCCAGCTCTGCAGCCTGCTGGCAGAGCACCAGGGCTCGGGACTGGAACAAAGAAACCCAACACATTTCAAGTCCCTCAGGCCTCTCAGTCTTCCGGGGCCCCTTTCCATCTGAGAGGACATGATCTCTTCCTCTCAGGGTTCTTTTCCCCCTAAACTGAGAATGAGCAGAGCAGCAGACTGGCTCTTGCCTTTGCTGCCTTCGTTTCCTGTTCATCACTGTGCTTGTTTGTGCCTTGGGTCTGCACACGAGCCATGGCCTAGATGCTGCTGCTGGGCTGGAGGCCCCAGGGATGCTCGGTTCTTGGTCAGGAGCAGAGCCGAATCCTCGAGTTCCCTCTCAAGCACCTTTCCAGACGTCACTCCACACAGGGGGGCTCAGAGGGCACAGACAGGGCTCTGCTCTGGGCCAGCTTTTCCTCAGGGCGGTGTGAGTGTATGAGAGCAGGGTCTGAGGCCGGGGTCTCGCGTGGGAATACTCCTGCTCACGAATAAACACACGGTGGTACCAGAGAGCTAGGACAGCGGGCAGGGTGCTTGCCTTGTGGGTGACAGACCAGGGTCAAATCCCAGCACCCCACATGGTCCTCAGAGCCCTGTCAGGAGTGATTCCTGAACACAGCCTGGTGTAGCCCCCCAACAAACAAGCAGAATAAACACGCATGAAGATAGCATGTGACCTAATCGTTGTGAGTTCAGAGAAGCAGAGCCCTTCAGCCCCCTGGGGTCGAGAGGTGTGGGTCTAGTACAGGTGGCTTGAGGTACAGGGACATCTCTAGCTCAGACCTGGGGGACACAGGGAGATCTGCTGCACGGGCAAAGCTTAAGGCGGCTGTGTTGGGGGAGCATGGAGGCCACCTCTGTGGCCTTTCCCTCTGTGAGGAGCCTGGGATGGGCATAGCTCCCTGCCCTCCAGGTCCATTGACGGCATCAGGGAGGATGGGGGACAGGACTCTTCCTCCCACCCCATCCTCATTCTTAGCAGCACCCCTCATTCTCTTCTGGGAGTACCCTTAGCTCTGCCTCTGACCACACAGCACAGGAAGTTTGCATCTGATCTGGCTAATCTGAATGTTTTCCCCTCAGCCACGAGGGATGCTCGACAATCAGTGCCCAGCAGACTCGAGTCTAGAATGTCTGTCCGAATTACTTTTCACTGGAATTCACTGGAGCTCAGCATTTGGATTTCAGGCAGGCAGGCAGGGGATGAACTTGATAGGTGGTTGATACTGAAGAGGGAGACAAGGACAGACGGATGCTGGCCCTTGGGAACATCCCTTGAGCTCTGAGTCAAAGCCTGAAGTCATCATTATCTCCAGGTCTGAGCTAGCACATTTCCTGTTTGTACCAACAGAATTGCAACTACTAGCGTGGTGGCCCTAGATAACATGCGACAGCTCCAGAAAAGCCTCCCCCATACTCCCTGCCGAGAGAAACTTCCGTCTTGGGACGCACAGGAGGGATGGAAGGAAGAAGGAATTTCAACCATGCGAGATAGGAGAGCAATTGGGACAGTCGTCCCTGTTGTTAGACTCTCTTCTAGCCTCACGTCCTTGTCCCTAAGTTTACTGCAGTGATGCATTTCAGCGGAGTTTTACAGTTGCACTATAAATTTTTGTTGTTGGCAGTGGGGATGTTTATGTTCATTTATTTGGTTTGGGGGCCACACCCGGCAGTGTTCAGCAGGCCTATGTCCAGCATAACGCTTAGGGGTCTTTGCCTGCGAGGTCAGGGACCCACCCCCAGGCGTCCCACAGGCCAGGCCTGTGCTCCAGTCCTTTGAGCCAGCTCCCCCGCTTGATCTGTTTGATCCATTCGGAAGAATGATGTACGGCAGTCACCAGATGACAGCCTGTTTGATTCAAAGGCTCTTAGAGGTCACCGGGCCTGACCCCACTAAGTCTCTGATTCCTCAACAGTGAAGCAGAGGTGGGCAGAGAGCGCGGCTGTGTGGGCGGTCCTGGCTCAGTCTGCGTGGGTCAGAACTAGGCGTTCCTGACTTTGAATCGCATGTGTAACAGGACTCTGCCACCCCATTTCAGAGAATTCAAAGAGCACTTTACAAAATGATGGGGTTTTTTTTCTTTTGGTTTTGAGTCACCCCTGGCAATGATGCTCAGGGCTGACTTCTGGCTCTACACTCAGGAATCACTTCTGGTGGTGCTCAGGACACCATGTGGGATGCCAGGGATCAAACATGGGTTGTCTGCATGCAAATACCCTACCTGTTGTGCTATCACCCCAGTCCGGTCCCCTACATAAAATTATGTTTTATATGGGTAAATGATTGCTTTTCTCCCAAGGTCTCAGTTTCCTCATCTGTAAAATGCAGGAAGGACATACAGTCAATTTAGCTGACTTTTTCTTGGCCTATGGGGCTGGGTGGGCAGTGGCTGCCAGCAGCAAGCAGCCTCTTTGTGTCCACAGCCAGAGACTTACCCGGGTTCTTCCAGGGGATCTTTAAAATAGTCCTTTGCAGTGGACATTCCTGTCTGCTCTTAGGCTGGCCCCAATCTCAGACTCCAAACGAGTATGTGGTGCCTTTAAGGAGCCCCAGGGCACGGTGGCCAGGGTCCCACCAGCCAAGTCCTCACACCCACCTGCTCGGAGCTCCAGAACAAAGGAGCTGAGATTAAGGGTCTGTCCTGGGCCACACTCAGATTCCCTCGCGACCAGGAAATCCACATCACCAAGTAGTGAGGCTTGTACCAGATGAGTTTGAAAACATGGTGGCTAAGAAGCACCTCATCCCAGATGGCCGAGGAGCCAAAGATACTGACTGGGCGCCTCTGCGGAGATGTACCCCAGTGATTCGCTGCCCCCTCCCCACCTGCTCCGGTTCTCAGCATCCCCACCCACTGTACCACAGCAAACCCTGCTTCTTAGCCAAAAACAAAGTGGAGGAAATAATAGTATTTACCGTATCAGGTGGCTTTTAAAGATCAACCAAGAAAAAGGGCACTGGGCCAGGGAGGTAGTGCAGGAGATACCAGACAGTCTCACCTCACACACGGCCCCCGACACAGGGCTGGATGTGGTCCTGGGGGTCCCAGTACTGCTGGGCTCCAGTCACCCTCCATTGCCCAGTCCCAGAATTGAACTGTCCAGTCAGTTAACTGAGTAGCTCTGAGAATGTGTTTCTGTTGTCCCATGAGCACTATCCCCCAGTCCCTCCCCCCCCAGTCAAACCAGTTCATGGTTCCCCCTACACACACACACACACACACACACACACACACCAGATCTGTCCTCTGCCCTTCCTCCCCTGTTCTGCGTGTAGGGTACTTGCCCAAAGCAGCTGTAAGCCAAGCCTCTAGCATGCTCTGGTTCCTGCAGGGTTTGGGCTGAAAAGGTTGGGGTGGAAGAAGAAGGGCGTGAGATCAGGTTCGGGCTGATGTGTCAGAGGTCGGAGGGAGTCAGAGGGAGCTGTGTCTTGCCATCAAAGGCCGTGGTAATGGCGATGGCCATTCTCCAAGTAAAAACTGTCCGGTCCCACCTGGCTTCTGGGAGCAGGACCCACCCCCATGATGCTGCTCTCTGCTCGTGCCTTTTCTCAGTGTCCACCCTTTGGCATGCCCGCTGCTGCTGCTGGCCTAGTGGGCCCCCTCCCAGGTGGACCGGGTCGGGGCCTGGCACCAAGCAGGGTGCAGAACTGTCCACGGCTGTAGCTACTTTGTCAGGTGTGCACGGAGCCAAGATGTGCACAGCTTTGAACAGCAAGATGGATGTGTGGTGTGCGGTGGACCTCACTGCTTGAGGTCATCTCCTCCTAATCAGATGATGTGCTCCTTCCTCACAAAGTGGTGAATCACTGACCTGATGAATGACTGGCCTCCAGATTAAGTGATGCCAGGAGGGGCCGCTATGGACAGAGCTTCCAGCCCCCACCTTTCCACCCTCCGTCCTCTGGGACCTGACCTCCCCAGATGCCTGGCTGAAGTTCAGGTTTTCTAAGTATGTGAATTTAGTTTAAGCAAGCCAATGATAGTGAGAGCTCCTGGGAGGCTTGGTCCAGGCATGATGTCTGCTGAATTGCTATGTCAAAGCCCTGCCTCCCAGTGGCATTTGGAGCAGGTTGCTGATTTGAGATGAGGTCTTGAAGCTGTGGCCCCATGATAGAATGAGGGTCTTTATAAGAGCTGAGAGTTGGGGGTACGGCTCAGTGACTAGGAACACAAGCCTTGTAAGCATAAAGTCATGTGTTTGGTTCCTGGTGCCACGCTCAAGCACTAAAGCCTAGTCCAGCTGCTTTTCTGTCTGGGACCCCTAGGCTGGAAGAATGGATGGTCTGGTGAATAGCCAGTTGTGTGAATGTCAAATTGTGTGAGCCCCTCAGCCAGGCGTGCGACTCCTAGAGAGAATGTAGGCAACAACCACAACCAAGTATGAGAGCTCTGGCACACACCACAATCTGGTGTGTGCAACAAGCCTCTTCTTATCATCATCATAGCAATAAAGGAGGGAAGCAAATGTGGATAAAGAGCTGGGAAAAGGCCAGAGCTCTTGCCCTGGCTCTTCTGTGTGAAGACAAGCGAGAGCTGGTTATCTGAGAGTCAGGCAGAGAGCACTCGCCTTGAGTCCTCCAACTGGTTGGCACCTTAATCTTATACTTCCACAAAGAGTACAAGCTACAAGTATAGTGAATGTCTGTGGCTGAAGCCAGCCCACCTCTTCCCTCTGTGGGGACACTGTGAATCCCCCCATCCTGAGTGCCCAGGGCAGACCAGGCCTTGGCTGAAGCAGTCCACGTGACTCCCACACTCATTCAACTCCCACTTACGGCTGCTCCTATTAGGGATGATGCTAGTTTCAAGAAAGAGAAGAGAACTCACAAGGATCTTAAAAGAGACCAGCATTTCTCATTCATAAAAGCATGGTCGTAAGTCTCAAGCTCTTACTGAATTTCTAAGTTTAGGAATTTCATCTTCAAATTTATCTCATGGTCCAGATGGCTGCTAGAGCTCCTGCCATTATGACTGTACTCCTGACAATGAAAGAAAGGAGAAAAGCCAAAAGATTTAAACGCCAGCTCACTTGATGGCATCTTTCTAGGAATCCCACTCAACAACTTCTGCTTATACCTCCTGGGCCAAAGATTGCTCCCAAGTCCATAGATAGCTACAAGGTAACTGTAGCAGTCAAGCAGCCCTGGGGCCCTGCAGCACTCAGAACACTAAGGATCTGACACTCAGGAAGAGAGCAAAAGTGCGCATGAGCTTATAGTGGAACAGCCCCACCCTAGTGCTGCTGCTGTTCTCAGCGCGCCCATGAGAAGCAGGAATCTCACTCAAGATCACCCTGATCACAAGACAGAGCCTGGTGGATGGAGGCTGACCTGATGCCATGTTCTCTGCCTGTATGCACCAGTGATAAAGTCTACCTGAAATAGCGGTAGGCGACCCAGGCTTGCTTAGAGATTTCACAGCTACTGGATGGACCACAGAGCAAGTTTAGAGTTGCAAATGTTTCTGCTGGCTTCTGTTCAAAACCAACTTTCAGGGGCCGGAGTAATAGTACAGCAGGTAGGGTGTTCGCCTTGTATGCAACCAGGTTCGATCCCCGGCACCCCTAATAGACTCCTGAGCCTTGTTAGAAGTCATTCCTGGGGCTGGAGTGATGGCACAGCTGGTAAGGCATTTGCCTTGCACGTGGCCGACCCGGGTTCGATTCCCAGCATCCCATATAGTACCCTGAGCACCGTCAGGGATAATTCCTGAGTGCAGTGCAGAGCCAGGAGTGACCCTTGTGCATTGCCGGGTGTGACCCCTCCCCCAAAAAAGATGTAATTATTGAGTGCAGAGAAGAGTGTAGCACCTAAGCATTGTGGGGTGTGGTCCCCAACCCCAAAACAAAACCAAAACTAAACCAACTCTCAGAAAGTCTTCCAGAGGGAGTTCTTATGTAAATAGAGGACAATTTTCACCCCTTTACCTGTTTCTCTTATTTTGGTATGCTGGGAGCAGTCCTGTTCATAGTTCCACGCCCTCCATAGGTAGCTAAAACAGCACCTCACAGGCATTTGTTAAATAAGAGGCAGCACAAGGGAGAGAACAAATGAACGTCTGTGGAGCTAACAACCTGGAAAGCACAGCCCAATCCTGTGGAAACTGTCCTTGTGAGAGGCAAAATGTCCCTGGGAGAGTGAGCCATTGTCAGCCTCAAATCCCAAGTGTCTCTCTGTGAGTGCCAGCACGTGCTGCCCCCACAAACCCCGTTTTTCCCTGGTAGGGTTCTAACTATTCTTGTTTTCTGATTGGCCTATAAAGTATCTGAGGAATTGCACTCACGAGGCTCTCTCTTCAGCCTCGTTCTACTGAGGATTGGATCTATTTTCCAAAGACAAAAAGGAGTTTTCATTTGGTGTCACTGTGACATTTTCCCTTTCAAGCACATGAATGAGCCTCTGCCCGGGGAGGAAGCCACTTACCCTCACCGCTCTCGGTTACAAGCGGGTACAGGAGCCGCTTTGTGGGGCAGGGGTTGGGGGCTAAGACTCCCAGGGGGAAGTCCCCCACCCCCCAAGCCCCAAAACTCATTTACATGTTTTAACATTTTTCTCAGTAGCTTTTTAGCACATGGCTTTATCTTTGAGATCTTTTCTTCTTTCTGCCTCTCTCTCCGGAATTCCGACCTGAGTGATAGTACAGCCAGTAAGGCACTTACTTTGCATGTGGCTGACCCTGGTTCTATCCCCGGCACCCCACATAGCTCCCCCGAACTCTGCCAGGAGTGGTCCCTGAGCATCACTGAGTGTGACCCCAAACAAATCCAGAATAATGCAGACAACAGAATGTCAGGAGCCCGCGGGCACCTGAGTGGCAAGGGAAGAGGCTCCTTCCCTGCGCTTGTGGATTCTGGAGGGAATTGTCCAGGGGAGGGTTTGGCTCTCCTGGGGCCAAGAAACGGAATCTTTTCTCTTGCTGTGTGGGATTATTTTAGAAATGAGGACGGGCAAGGCTGCCCCTCTTCTGCTAGCCGCATCTTAAACCTTAAACGCCAAGGTTGGGGGGGGGGGCGGGCGGGGGAGAGGGGATTTTTTTTTTTTTAATATATCAGACTAGGCGCTCAGTCAGCTCTAGGGTGACCCTCCTTGCTGTGCCTTTTCCCCACATTTGAGGCTGGGGCAGGGGGTGGGGGGCGGGGTGGAGTCCTGATTTAGACTTTCCTACTAGAAACTCTCAGCTCATTGTTGCTGTGTAACAAACCATTCCAAATGGGGCTGGCTTGAAACAGACAGATTGCTTCACTGACAATTTTGCTGGTGGGCCTTTGGGGCTAGCCTCAGCTACACAGGCTGGGCAGGGCTAGCCTGAACACCGGTGGGCACACACAGTAGGCAGGCTGCTTGTGGTGGTGGGGTGGGGCCGAGGGCTCACTGGGCTGAGTGGGGTCAGACTGGCCGCCACCACGCAGGCAGAGATGCAAGGCTTGCTCATTGGGAGAGGAAAGGTTCCAGGAGCCAGGAGGACCAGGGCAGTCTCAGAGGTGGATACCCAAAGTCCGCCCACATCACTCCAGCTGTTCCACCAATCAGGGCAGGGCAGGATCTGGTTGCAGCGTTGCTCTGGGACCCCGGAAGACATTTCTGCTGGGAGGGGCCATATTTTTGCAATATAGAGCAGGGAATTATTTTCCAAATCTGCTTTTCGAGGGAAAAGGCTAAGGAGAACTCCCATGGAGTGGCTCCGGGACCACAGAAAGGTCACGATTCAAGTTTAAGCAGACCCTCCTCAAATGCACTATCTCACTTTTTCCAGTGCATTCTTCAATGGGACTAACTCACTTTTTTCTTTCCTTTCTATCACTCCCTTCACTATGTTGTTGGGATAACCTGGATAACACACTCCCGGCCCTGGTGTTTGCATTTGGTCGTGGTGCTTCTCAGGGGTTCCGCATCAAGATGTGGTGCTCCCACTTTTGACTGCGACATGCCCCAGGGCTGCATTCCTTGAGCTGTGGTGATTACACACCTGCTCAGTGAGGTGGCTTTGGTGTTCATATGTGCTCACCTAGGGTCACACTTCCTAGCTGTGGCTCAAGCACATCTTTTCTGTTCCACATTATTCACTGTTGTACTTTTGTACAAAAGTACAACAAAGGGGGTGTACTTTTGTATAGCTGGAAATCACTCCTGGTGATGGGATCAACTCAACAAAGCTGCCAGACTCAAGTAGCAGAGTTGCCAGCATAGTACTCTGCACATGTGGTGACCCTAGGCATTGAACCTGATGCCTGATGCTTGCAAGGCATTGCCATCGAAGGCAGCTCCCCAGAGGAACTCGCTTGTATGTTTGTTTTTGGGTCACATCCACGGGTGCTACATCTTACTCCTCGCTCTGTGCTCAGGAATTACTGCTGTAAATGCAGGGGACTATATGGGATGTTGGGGATCAAACCCAGGTCGGCCGCATGCGAGGCAAAACCCTACCCACTGTACTATGTCTCCAGTCCTTCCAAGCATCTTTATCTCTAAAATGGGAATTTTATAATAGGTCCAGTGTCCTCGGAGGAGTGGCAAGGAGAGACTCGGGAGTTCTGCCCCGGTGTCGAGTTTGAGCTTGTGGCCAGCAAGCTGGACGTGGGAACTGCCCTGAGGACACTGCCCACACAGAGGCTTATCCCCGTTACACACGAGCAGGGCGCTGACCCTGAGGTCCCCGAAGCGCAGTGTCAGAGATGTCTTCCACATAGCCATAGTGGCCTCTCTGGGCCGTGGGCCACCTGCAGCTGCGTCGGACTGACTCACACGGGGACCGCAGTGATCTGGCAGGCTGGCCAGACTGGGGCCTGGGGACTGAGGGTGAGATGCACAAGGATTCAGCCAAGAACTGCAACTCATGTGAGGGATCAAGGTGGGGCCGTGTGTGAGGTGGGTGGGGGAGGGCCTGCGAGCCAGCAACTGTGTGCTCAGCGCTGGGGTCAAGAGGGGCCACCCTGGCCCTCGCCTCACCACTCTGCTCTGCACAGGAAGGGGAATCAACCTGGGCCAGGAATGAGGCAGGGGGGTGCGGTGGGACACTGCCAGGTGACCTAGGCGGAGTCCCCACCACCACCTGTCCCGGATCCTGGGCCTGGTTTCCTGCCCCAAGAAAAGTGCCCAGTTCTCATCTGCCCTCTTCCTCCTCCCCTCTCACTCCTCCCGAGCAAGCTTCCCACTCGTCCTAACCGCCAGGCATCACGCACTGAATGACAAAGCAAGCTGGGAAGCCCTCCTGCCCTCTCCCCACAGTGCTTGCTCCTGACTCTCTCCCTTCCCTCAACAGTCTCCCCAATAACCCTTGGCCATGTGGGGGAGGGGAGATTGCAGGTTGAATGAGACAGAATAATCTATAGAACATTAAAACTACTGCTGACTGTCGGCACAGAGTCTCCAAGTTGTCTCACAGTTCACATAGATTTGGCATCTTTTATATACTTACTGGAGTGCTGGTTTGTTTTGTTTTTTTGTTTTTAAAATTCTAATTGAGTTATCTCACTTGGACTTTGAGTGAATAATGTGGTGATCCAGTTTGGGAGTTAGCTATTTATTTTGGAAGGCATTAAACAGAACAGAGTCCAGCTCTGCCTACTATCAGCCACTGTATGATAAAATCCAGCTCTCAGAGAGTCCTTTATTTTTTCATTAAATTTTTCAGTTTTATTAAAACACCCCGATTTACAAAGTTATTTGTAGTTGAGTTTTAAGCATACAATGTTCCAGCACCGACCCCACCACCCGTGTCAACTCCCCTACACCCATATCTAAGTTCCTTCACCTCCATCTGTTTAGAGATTCATTCTTTTAACAAAATGCATTACAGTATTCTTATAAGTGTGTGAATTGGTTTACAAGATGCTTTTAGTCCAGGAGGTTTCAAGTTGGATCCTCAGCACTGAGAAAATGTAGATTTCCGTGGAAAGTCCTGCAGAGGAAGGAGATGCTTCAGACGCTCAAGAGGAAGGGAACTGTGCCCGGGCTGGCTCCGGGGGCAGAATTTGCACAAGGAGCAAGGATTCTGTGCCTGGATGAAAGACAAGACCCTCTGGCCAGGGAAAGCCCAGCAATCCTCGGTCATTTTCCTGCTGTGCCTGGAACAGAGGCTCTAAGGGACCTGGCGAGTGTGAGAGAACCATCCATCAGCGTCCGTCAGCCTTGCCCATCACCGTCCCCAGATGTGCCGAGTCCCTCCTCTGGCCTCTGCAGTTATGCTCCAGGATGGCTTCCACGGCTTCATCCGTTAGAGAGAGTGCTGGGACCCCCCGGCTGACGGCAGAGCTGGGGTGTCATCACACATGCTGCTCTGGCGTCCCAGGAAGAAAGGTCCCCACACTGACACTGGCTCCCAGGTCCTGGTCTGACGGGAGGACAGACAAGACAGTCTGCGCTTGTTTCTTGCTGCCCCCCAAAACGGGTCTACACAAAGGGGTGGCACCTCATTTTGGGATAACAGCAGATAGCCAAGAGAACACTTTGGGCTAGGGCCGGGGGCGTGGGTGTTGTGCAACCAGCTCAAACAGTCTCTGAAGATTCTCAGAAACCCGACAATCTCCCAGGTGTCCCGCAGAGATTTGCCTGGCTCCAAGTCAACTGCCTGCCTTATTTATTTTATTCTGTTTTATTTGGGGGATTAGGGGTTTGTGGGGTCAGCCAAAGCCAGATCTCAGGGCTTACTTCGGGCTCTGGCTCAGAGATCATGCCTGGCAGTTCTCATGGACCATCCGAGGGTGACAGGTATCAAATCCAGGTCAGCCACGTGAAAGGTAGATGCCTTAACCCTGTACCATCCCTCTGGCCCTCACAGCCATCATTTACACTGTACTTTGGATCAAAGATCAACTAGACACCCTCATCAATCTTAGTGGTGGTGGTGGTGGGGGGGGGGTGTTTCCAGAAAGACTTGAGGATTCATTTGTCTGGAAAACCAAATTCTTCTATAATATTTCAAAGTTGTGCTCGCGCTCTCTGTCTCTCTCTGTTTTTGTCTCTGTCTCTCTCTCCCACCTTCTTTCCTTTCTTGTAATATCTGTAATTTTTATTAAGTCACCAGTGTGCTGATAGGAAAATCTGAGAAAGAATACAAATGCAAGTAATGCAAGTTGTTTTAATGAGGAAAAGAATCAAGAGGTGGGAATGACAGTGCAGCAGGGAGGGTGCTTGCCTTGCACGAGGCTGACACAGGTTTGATCCCTGGCAGCCCCAGCCCCACCACGAGTGATTCCTGAGTGCAGCGCCAAGAATAACCCCTGAACATCACTGGGTGTGGCCCCAAAACAAAACAATAATTTTAAGAAATAATGAGAAAAATAAATTACTTACAATGATTACTATTACTACCCCCCCCTTGCTGCTTCCCCATCCCCCACCACCCTGCCCCCCCCACCCCGCCCCTGTCTCTGTCTCAAGATGCTGTGTTAGGAGCAAAGTCTGTCACTTCGCAGCATAGGCCCTGCTGCTGGGCTTCCCAGGGTGTTTTATTTCCAGTTTCTGCCCCTGCAGATCCCCCTGGGATTCAGCCTGTTCTGCCTCCAGGCTCAGCAGTGGAGGGTCCCCCAGTCCCCACCACCGCCTGACCCTGTCTCACCATCTCCACGCCCTCCCCCCCCCCCCCCCGTTTAGAGGTCAGGGTTTGGGGGTGGAGCCCCTGGCAAGGCTGGGTCTCTGCATCTCCACCTTCTGGGCTCAAGTCGCTCCTTGTGCTGCCCAGTTTCTTCTGACTTTTGCCAAGGAGGATCTGTCACTGAGACCTAATCCCTGTTTTGTCACTTGTCTGCCTTAATCCTCTTTGATGATTCTGTTCCTTCTCTCCGCACTTCGCTTATCGACACATCCACATCGGCACCAGGCCTGCGCCATTCCTTGGGGAAGCACTCGCCCGCTGTTTCCATCAACCCCAGTCCTCCCTGGGAAGAACCTTGTTATTCTACAGTCCCCAGCAGTGACGTCTCAGCTGAGCAGAAAGACCTTCCTTCCCCACATCTGCCCGTGTTCCTTCCCTTCCCCTCCCCAGATGCTTCAGTCTGATAACTCTAAGTTTCAGATCTCTGCGAAGTGGGTGGACTCGGGCACCTCTTGGGCACCAAACTCTTGCCAGGGTCTTGGTACCTGGAAGGCATATGAAGCCCAGACCCCAGGTGCTGATAGAATGGTGGGATTTTCAGGAAGCATGGTTGGACAAGTTTTAGTGACCCTCAAAACAGTACATCTTGGCAGGGAAATGACTGAAATGACTTCCCTCTCCTCTTACCTCCTTCCCTCACTTCCTTTCTCCCACTCTCTCCTTCCTTCCCTTCCTTCTTTCTTCTCTCCTTCCTTCCTTCTTTGCCTTTTTAATTCAACCAGTTCTGTAACTTTGGGCAAAGGACTAAATCTCTGTCTATCCTCCCTCCTCTAAAATGGGAATAACCGAAGTGTTATGATTATCTTGTTTCTGGAAGCTTTTCTGAAAATGAAATGCAGACCTCTAAGGCATTTAGGACAGTAGCAGGTATTGAGTGACCATCCAAAACAAAGTTGCCCTTAGCTCAGGCAACTTTGTTTTGGACGGTCACAACAGCTGTGTGGACATCGGGGGACACAGGGTGAAGGTGTAGAAAGGCACTAAGGGTTTCAAGGGGAAGATGGTTCCGAGTAGACTTATACAATCTGCTCTTGATGGAATTGTAATTGTCCTACCTTTCCTTTCACGACAGGAGAGAAATCCAGTCTGGCCTACTGCAGGACTTGCTCTGATTAGCTGCAGGCGTTTGTGTCTGCTGAGATCAAGACTCATGTGGACTCAGGTGGAGGGTGGGACAGCAGGACAGTTTTCTGAGAAGGAAGAATTGGATGCTGGTTTTCATCACTTCCCAGATGAATTGAGAAAGAAGGAAGAAGGATGAGTACTGGGCTGGACCAGAATGAATGGGTGCCCTGAAAATGGACATCCAGAAAAGGAATTTGGGGAAAAGGGGGTCAAGGAGTCACACTATATGTGTGTGTGCGCATGAGTGCATGCATGTATGTGCATGTGTGTGTGTGTGTGCAGAAATCTTATCAGCCCCCCTCCCCTGAGTCTTGACTGGGAGGTTGGTGGGTCTAGAAACCTTCCCTGGGGTTCAGCTGGTGGATCGGAGCAGATCTGTGGAACCTACTAAGGGCTTCAGGTCTCAGCCTCAGCACTTGCTCCTGTCTCTTCTGGAGCGGACCAATGCCCCTCACAGCTCTCCTCCAGGGTGCCCCCCACCAGGAGAGAGGCTCATCTCCTCTCCATGAACACAAGAAGGGTGGTGACTGCCCAGAGGGGAACAGAGGGCAGAGGAGACTTGGGATGACTGTAAGGGACATTGTTGAAAGGACAAAAACCCTCCTTGAACCCTCCCTCTAGGAACACTTGTTCCTAGAGCAACTGCCAGGCAGTTGGGAAGTGAGGCCACAGGCGTGGGGAGAATGGGTGGGGGTGCGCACAGGCATTAGACTGGCAGCCTGTGAGACCCCCCACACAAGAGCCAGCTCAGCAAGCCAAAATGATAGCACAGGGGTAGAGTGCTTGCTTTACACGCAGCAGACCCGGGTTCCATCCTGGCATCCCTTGTGGTTCCCCTGAACCCTGTCAGGAGTGATCCCTGAGTGTAGAGCCAGGAGTAACACCTGAGCATCACTGGGTGTGTGGCCCCAAAACAAACAACAGCAACAACAACATTAACCACAGCAACAAGAGGCAACTCAGCCACCAGGGTCGGGGAGATCGTGCCAGGCCCAGCCCCCCGGCTGCCATCAGAGGGTCAGGGCGAGTGTGGGCAGCTCATGCCCTCATCTGAATTCCTGATCCTCAGCAACTGTGAGAAATAATTAGCAGCGTGGTTTGAAGTCACTGAGTTTAGGGGCAATTAATTGGTTATGCAGCAGTAGATAATTAAGGTGCTGTGGCCTGAAGCAGGTTACCTAACCTCGTTATGCTTCGGTTTCCTTATTTATAAAATGGGGATAAGAGCATTCATTACCCAGTGTGCTGCTGAAAAAAATGAAAGGTCCAGATTTTCAGCATTTGCTGTTTTCTCTGGTATAAATACTCCCACAGGTCAGTTTATTTCTGCCACCAGTGACTTAAGAACCAGAGGGCGGCATTCACCGCACCCCACCCCGCACCACAGTCTCTCCTCGCAGCACGACTTGTTCCAGTGTGTTTGTGTCCGTCCTCGATGGAGCCAGAACCCAGCAACAGACACACGGTGAGCACCCCCCGGGGGCTGCAGAACCAGGGCTCCCCGCTCCCTGCCCCAGTTTACCCAGGAGCCTGTGGGGGCCTGGCACAGAGCAGGCGCAGTGTGGGGCCAGTGCTGGAGAGCGAGCCCTCACGCGTGAGCCAGGTACGGGGCGGCTGTGCCACCAGGACCCCTGCATGGGGACATGCTCGGTGACCCCTCACCACACCAACATGTGACACATGTTCAGATGCTGAGTATGGGGAGCAGCAGGAGGCCGGGGAGGGGGACTCCAAAGAGGGGTTCTCTGTGTGTCCTGGAGAGAAAAAGGCCAGTGGGAAGTACAGGATGAAAAACAGGGAAGAAAATGATTCTCCGGTGAAGGAGCACAAACAAAAGCCGCGGCAGCAAAAACACTTCCCTGCAGCAGATTTGCACGGCCGAGTGTGCGAAGGGGTAGAGTGACAAGTTCAAGGGCATTCTATAGGACCAGTGGTCTGCACGCCTCCTAATGTCAATAGCACAAAAGAGGAAGAAAGACGCCATTAGCGGCCCCAGTTAAAGCACCACAAACACTCAGCGCAGTGCGATGTGGGGCTCTGCACGGGGCCAGGGCTGCTTGGGTGAAGGTGTTAGAGGAATTTTTTTTTTTCTGTTTTTGCAATTCTTTGGTAAGACTAAAATGACTTCAACACAAAAAGCTTTTTGGAAATAAATTAAGATGAAGACACAGGCTCAGGCACGAAGGGCCATGGACGACGCCTGGAACTGAGGCTTCTGTGTTCTCTGAGGGGAGGTTGAGGCACAGAAAGGCAAGGCTGGAGTTGGCATGTGCTTTGTGCCCTGGTTACTTCTAAGCTCTGAGTCCTGGTTCCTTCCAGTGGAGCAAAGCGCATGTTAATACATGGCATGAGAGGGACTGGAAGATCCCCAAGGTGTCATTTCTGCTCCCTGGACCACAGTAACGCGCAGAGCAGCTCAGGATATCATTAATGTGACTTGGGCCCTGAATTCCCGGGGCTCTGCCCTGAAACTGCCCCGTGTGTTTATAAAGGTTGATTATATCTTTGGGACCTTTTGGTAATATGAACAGAAGCTATAAAATTTCAATTGTCGCAGCTCATGGAGCTGAGTGTCTTTTCTGACGTGCCCTAGGAGGGGTCAGTGATAACGCCCGACGTTGAACCATGTCTGATCTCACAGGGCGTGACATGCCCTCATCCGTCACTCAGACTGGGAATTTAGGAGCAAAATACTTCTTTCCCTCTTCAAAGGAGAAAGCTTGACTAAGGATGGAACAGGAATGGAAAAGGCATCCTCACTTCCACTTTTTGTGGTAGTTTAAACTGCTTTGAGCACTGTGGAAAGTAGTTCAATAAAGTTTAGTAAGTGCTGAGTAAAAGCAAATCTGTACCGGGCACACCTATCTAAGAGAAAGGAGAGAATCCATTTGCCTAAACACATGCACAAAAATATTTATAGCAGCTTTAATAATTATATCTTTAAAAAATGAAAACCGGGGCTGGAGAGATAGCACAGCGGGTAGGGCGTTTGCCTTGCACGAGGCCGACCCAGGTTCAAATCCCAGCATCCCATATGGTCCCCTGAGCACGGCCAGGGGTAATTCCTGAGTGCAGAGCCAGGAGTAACCCCTGTGCATCGCCAGGTGTGACCCAAAAAGCAAAAAAAAAAAAAAAAAAAAAAAAAAAAAAAAAATGAAAACCACTCAAATGTCCAGTAACACTAGAACAGACTGTTACAATGGGTAATAAGCTGGCTAGAGTCCCACAGGAACTGAGAAATGAGAGAGCTTCGTACTCTATACTGTTCCATACCAAAATACACAGGGCGAGATCCAAACTTACGGGCTCATGGACACGAAAAGGAAACATTCTGGCTCACTCTATTTGAAGTTTAAGAAGAGGTAAAGTGAGCCAGAGAGATGGTATAAAGGTTAAGGCACTTGCCTTGTGTGCAGCTGTGCCCTGCCATCAAATCCTGGACCACACAGTGCTCCCCCAAGTACTACAAGGCATGGTCAGAAGCACAGAGCTAGGTGTGCTCCCTGAGCACCACCCTGTGTGTCCCTCAACACCCACCCCCCAAAAAAGAACAGGTAAAGTGGATCTACAATAATAAAAGTCAGAGTGAATATTAGGGTGTGTGGATGAGGAGTGGGCGTTAAGGAAGACACCTGATGGCTGGAAATGTTTGCTATCCTCTCTGGGTGATGGAAATTACACCAGTACCATCAGCATTTTCCTGCATGTAAATCATGCATGTAGAAAAATAATTTACCCATGTGGATGCCAGCACTGTGCTTTGTGTTCATTAAGCCACATTCAGGTGTGAGTCACCTGTGGTATGTGTTGAAAGGATAAATGCTAAAAGAGAAACCGTTGATCATTTCCACTGGGCCAGGTCGTCTTTCAGGCCTGTGGAATGACCCATCTCGACCTTCGGGCCTGATGGCTGTGACCTGGGCTTTGCTGCGTTCTCAGCCCCACAGTGGGGGAGGCAACCAATCACTGGTGCTCTCAGTGACCACGCTGGGGACCACCTGGCCACAGCACAGTCCGTGCTGAGTGCCAAGCCCTCTACTCCAGGGCCTCTACTGCTCAGCAAAGGAAGTGGCCTGGTACTCCTCAGGCTCTGCCATGCTCAGGACTCCCCGCCACGTCCGGTGCAGGTTTCACCGCAGAAGGCCTTCTGCAAGGCCACGTGGCCTTTGAGCTCCCAGATCTTGCTGAAGCTGCAAGACCAAGTCTGAGCTCAAGCTCCGCAGGTGACAGCCGCAGGACAACCTTGATCCTGCCACCTCTGAACTCTGTGGTCGTCCCCCAATACTAAGGTTGCCCCCAAACCTCGGTTTCATCTAGAAAATGGGGGTGGCAGGGACAGAGCTGTCTCCCGGGATGGCGCAGCTTCCACAGAGCCTCAGACACCATGCTAGCACAGCGGCTGGCCGTAGGGAGCCTTGTCGACAGGGAACCCAAGTTGTGTGTCTTACTCTTATCCCAGGAGATTTGGGTCAGGATTTGGAGGAGGGGGAAGGTGTCTTGAAGGAGAGGAACTCACCAACATTCTTTTCCCTGGTGGCCTATTGCGGAAGCTTTCTTTTTCTTCTCATTTTCCTCACTTCTCACCTCTCCTGTCTTACCCCATCATCCTTCCCTTGGTTTCCACTGTCAAAAAGATGAATTTTCTCCTCACTCTTCACCCCAGTCCAGCCCAGAACTAGGAGAGAGGAGGAGGAGGAGGAGGAGGAGGAGGAGGAGGAGGAGGAGGAGGAGGAGGAGGAGGAGGAGGAGGAGGAGGAGGAGGAGGAGGAGGAGGAGGAGGAGGAGGAGGAGGAGGAGGAGGAAGAGGAAGAGGAGGAGGAAGAGGAAGAGGAAGAGGAAGAGGAAGAAGAAGAAGAAGAAGAAGAAGAAGAAGAAGAAGAAGAAGAAGAAGAAGAAGAAGAAGAAGAAGAAGAAGAAGAAGAAGAAAGAGAGGAGAGAGAGAGGGACAAAGAGGGACAAAGAGAGAGAATAGAGATAGAGAGGAGAGAGAGACAGCTGGAGAGAGAGGGAGGGAGGGAGGGAGAGAGAGAGAGAGAGAGAGAGAGAGAGAGTGCTCAGGCAGAACAGAGGCTTGAAGCTAGGCAGGCTGCCAGATTGTCTGGTGGTGACATCTTTGTCACAGAAACACCCTCTTCGTGTGGTGCTTCCTAGAAGGCAGGGTTGACCCTCAGGGGGCCTCTGTGGGTCTCCGTGCATAGCCACAGTCAGCTGCCCTCTTCCAAGTCTGTCCTGGCTTCTCTAGGCTCGAGGGCCCCTCTGGGTGGGTGGAGACATATGTGCCTCAATTTGAGAGGCTACCAGAGGTTTCTTTATCCAAGAGAGAAATTAAACTTATCAAAGAGGAAAACCACTTGTTTTGAAGGGGGCACACCTGGTGGTGCTCAGGGCTTACTCCTGGTTCATGGATCACTCCTGGTGGGGCTCAGGTGCTGGGGTGATGGGGATCAAACCTGGGTCAGCTGCATGCAAGACAAGTGTCCTACCCACTGTCCTATCTCTCCAGCCCACTTGTCAAGAAGGAAAGGAAAAAGAAACACTTATTTCTGTTAACCTGCAGGGTACCAGGCTTGGGTGGGAGTCGGGTCTAGGTTTCAGGGTGACTGTCTTTAACTGGAGCAGAGGGAGGGTGTCTTTGGATGGCAGCCTTGAGTAGACCTGGGTCAGGAGAATCTGAGGTTCTCAAAGTGAAGTTGGCTTTAGTCGGGGGCCAGACAGAAGACCAGGTCTGATGGCTTGACAACCAGCCAATTGGACAAAGACACACACAGAGCAGGGAGCTGCCAAGGAAGCCAGTAAAGCCCAGGATAAACACAGAGGTGGCTTACACCTGAACCTCAGGGGGTCAGAGAAGGGGAGACAGGAAAGGGGGACACAGCCACTCTCCTGGTGAACTACAGTTCTTGGCACTGTGCCCTGGTGTGGGCCCTCCCCGGTTGAATCTGGGTGGCCTGTGCCACCATTATTAATCAGTGGGGGTGGCACTGGATGGTTTCTCGGACCAGGGTGTGAAAGACCTTGCAGCTTCTCTGTTGGCCTCTTGGAACAAGGTCTGGGAAACACCAGCTGACAGTGCTCTGCTGAGACCGCCGTGTTGTAAGGAAGCTCAAGCCAGCTGCAAAGGCATCGCAAAGGCCCAGAGACCCATCCAGATGTCAGCATCCCACCCACCTCAGCCACAGACCAACAGGTCCATGAAGGTATGGAGGGTGCTCATTCCAGTGGAACTGACAGTCATCTGCCTGTAGCTGCACGAAAGACCCACAGGGGGTCCACTCCGCTGCACAGACAATCTCTAGCCCTGGACTAGCTATGACCAGTAACTGTAACATACCATTTTAGGGGCAGAGAGATAGTATAGCAAGGTGCTTGCCTTGCTTGTGACTGATCTGAGTCAATTCCCAGCATCCCATATGGCTTTCTGAATCCACTGGGAGTGATCCTTGAACACAGAGCCAGTAGTAAGCCCTGATCACAGCCAGGTGTGGCATAAAACTAAAAAATACAACAAAAATATTAAAAAATGACTGCCCTAAGCTGCTAAATTTCAGATGGTGTATTGTGTGATGGATTATTTGGAGAGAAGGGTTTCTGGTGGGAAGGACACCCAAGCAGAGAATTGAAAAGATTGCTAGACAGGATGGGCCCCTGGGAGAGAGACATTTTCTTTCAGAGAGAGGGAAAAACCACCCAGAAAGGAAAACCAGAATGTGCCAATGGAGACATCAGGCACAGTTAAGCACATATTGGACAAGTAGAGGGCAAAGGGCCAGGCAAGAGAGTGGGGAGTGAGTTGGACTCCACGTTTCCATTGAGGTGGTCCAAATCAGTGCCTTCCAAACACTGAATGGAAGTGGGACTGCTCGACAGGTGTAGAAAGGCTGAAAACCACTGATCTACTGCAGTGGTTAGAGCCACTGGTTGAAAGGTTCCAATCTGCAGAGGTTGAAAACCAGACTTGGAGAGATACCTGAAGAGGGCAAGACACTTGTGTAGCATGTGACCAAGCCAGATCTGATCTCTGGCACTGCATATGGTTCCCAAAGTATCACCAGGAGTGATCCTTGAGCATAGAGCCAGGAGGAAGCCTTAAGCACAGCTGGGTATGGCAAAGACTAAACAAATACAATACAAGAGTTGAAAATTCATGGTCTAATTGGTGGTATTTAACTGCTGGACCATGGACCAGTATTGGGTATGAAAAGATTGAAACCATTGAAAATGACTTTTGGGGCCTTTGTATTTATTTACTACGCCAAGAGGTAGAGATTTAAATTTACATCAAGAGATAGAGATTTAAATTTCTGCAAGGCTCTTTGTGAATTCTGCTCTCACTCTCCTCAGCAGCACCATCAAGCCTCTCCAAGGCGCTGGGAAAGGAAAGGCAAGTCCTCAGCACCCTCCTTGGCCTAGAGGAGGGCAGGAAGGGGGAGGGGAAGCTCTGCTCAACTCTTCAACTCTGCCCTTCTCACTGCTTCCCCCAGCCTGAGAAGTCCAGAGAATGTTTTAGTGACAGCTTGAAAGAACTTCCTTTAGAATGTGTTTCTGTGCCCAGGCAGAGCCTGGCCGGTAGATGTTCAATAAACACATACTTAATGAGTGCAAGGCCAACTTCTCCCATTATAATGCCATCATTTATTGTCCTTTAAAACCTGAAGAGTAGGGGCTGGAGAGATAGCACAGCGGGTAGGGCGTTTGCCTTGCACGCGGCCGACCCGGGTTCAAATCCCAGCATCCCATATGGTCCCCTGAGCACGGCCAGGGGTGATTCCTGAGTGCATAGCCAGGAGTAACCCCTGTGCATCGCCAGGTGTGACCCAAAAAGCAAAAAAAAAAAAAAAAAAAAAAAAAAAAAAAAAAAAACCTGAAGAGTAAATATAACAATAGTCAATACACAATAATGTACCAAAGCAACATCATGTTCATTCTTATACTTTACCTTGCATAGCTGTAACTTTTAGCTTTTGTTAAATGGAGGAATGGCCCGCTAGGATCCACTCTCCCCTGACTGGCTGAAGATTATGCTTCAATGTTTCTACAGGGTAGAGATGGACAAGGTTCCTTTCTTTCCGTCTGGGCCTTGATGCCTTAGAAGTAGGGACAAACTCTGGCAACATCTTAAACATCCTGTGGTTCAAACCTTTCTGTTTCCTCTTCTCTGGCTCCCTTGCTAAGGGACTGACAGTTACACACCACTGACCTCCCTCTCTCTGTTTCAGAGCTGACTGTTCTAGAGTGCACCTTTGACTAGGGACAGAAGATTGGAGCAGGGACTCACAAATGGATCTCAGAACCCAGGAGCTCACTGCAGGGATGGCCCCAGACCATGCGCCAGGCTGATTTCATCAGGGTACCTCAGATGGTGTCCTCCGTAGGTGTCCTCTCTCTCTGCCTGCACCAGATGAACCCCAGCAGCCACAAAGCTCCAGAACCCAAATGCCTCCACCCTCACAGCCGATCTTCACAGGTTCATCCTGGGCTCCCCCACACCAGAGAATAAACCTGCTGAAAAATCCAGGTATGCAGGACCAGTGACTGAAAACGCCAGGCCTCATAGGGTTGGGACTGGACTGTCCTTTCCCATCTCCCTGCCCTCCCGGGGTCCTGGCTGTCATGCCCATGAACTGCCTCTGGATACCATTTAAGCACATTAACAAGAATGATCCAGAGACTCATAAATGAATCTCAGAACTGAGCAGTTTGCTGCAGAGATGGCTCCGGACCCTAACAATTATCTAAATTTTTAGAATCCCAGGAGCATGTGACCGCTTTCGTGGCTGCCTGATATTTAATACTATTTTTTTTCTGTTTTTGTTGAATCACTGTGAGATAGACCCTTACAGAGATCTTATACTATTCATAACAAGCAATACAAAATAAATTATCTAGCATCTGCCTGTGGAGCAGGCGTGAGTGGTGGTGGGAAACTTCGAAATAATGGTGGTGGGAAGGTGTAATGATGGTGGGATTGGTGTTGAAATATTGAATGTAATCAATTATTGTGAACAACTTTATGAAAATAAAATTTTTTAATGAATAAATAAATTTTTAAAAAGAAAGAAAATTGAGGCAGGGATGCTTCCAATCCTGAAAATTGGATTCAGGTGCTACCATGAGTGCAGTCAATCCAAGAGATTTTAAGCACAATGGAAAAGGAAAAACTACAATATGATGAGAAGAGAAACCAGAGAAATGGGGACAGAGTGAATTCTGAGAACGCTAGAATGGTGTGGAGAATTCGTGTGTGTGTGTGTGTGTGTGTGTGTGTGTGTGTGTGTGTGTGATTGGGGGAAGAGATGATGTGGTTCCTGAATGGTCTTTAAATACGAAACCCACCTGAATTACCCTGTGCCTTACCAGGAATTGCGCAAAGTGGCTTTTGCACATCATTCTGTTTAGTCTTCTGATAAGAGGTGGTTTTATCTTTACCTTTTTCTCCAAACGTAGAAGGACAGATTACTTAATTCATCTGCTTAAGCTCATGTGCCTAGTAGGTGATAGATTGGGTCCCCAAGCCCAGCTTATTTTATTCCCAGGTTTACAAATTGATCAACAAATCATCTTGTTTTGCTAAATCCTAAAGTTTATTCTGGTTTCCATGAGGCTCACTAGCTTACCTTTCTTGGATTTTCTTAAAGATCCCTGTTTCCCAAAATGCTCTAAGTATCTTTGCAATCCACTCTCCAGGCCCCAGAACTTGACATAGTCTGGTATCTGTTCTCTGTCTTCAAAAGACCACAGTTCAGAAAGTCAAGGAGGAAAGCGTTTGAAGCAAACAGGTAGTTGACACAAGCAAGAGCAAGCAGCATGGTCTTTTTGGGAAGAGAAAAGTGCTCAGATTGCTGCTCATGGTGAAAATTAGCTTCAAATGATTGGGGGGAAGATGTAATCAGGGAAAGCCTCCAGACAAAGACCAGAGAGGTAGTCCATTCTCCACAGAGAGCAGGCCACTACGAACAGAGTGATGTTTAAGAAGCTCCTTCTGGTGACTTAGCCAGGATGAATTTGCTGCAAAGAGGTTTAAGGCAAGAGAATATTTTTAAACTACAGGAGAAAGATAACAGACTTGAACTTGGGTGGTAGGCAGCACTGGGAGTAATAGACATTGATTGAGAGGAAAGACTGCTCAGGAGCAATTAGCCGGTGGCCCAGTGGGAAGCAGCTGCAGGAGCCTTCTGTGATAATGTCCAGATAAAGTGCTCTGGACATGTGCCAACTACTGGCGGGAAGGTGTCTCTGACAGTCCTATATCACATCTCACTGCATAAAGCAATGGAAAAGAGCATTTGCCTTTTGTCCAGCAACCCTGGTAAAAGCCCCATTGAGTCCCTGTTGTTCTGTGTCACATGACCACTTTTGGCCAGTCACAGTGACAAGGGAAATGTGGCTTTCTGATTGGCTATGGCCTAGAACTCTAGCTCTCTACTTCAGGGGCGTTGGGGCCCCTTCAAGAATGCAAGAGGAAGGAACTGATGCCAGGAAGACAACAATAAAAATAGATAAGATTCAATATTCTCAACTTAGCTCATCCTGGAATTCTGTTTTCAGAAAAGCATTTTCCTGAGTTACTTCTGCAGAGCATATACTGGGAAATGCATAAGAAGTATATTTTATCTGCATAATTATACCTGCTGGTTATTCTTTGGAAATGGGACATTCGAGTTAAGGATGTTAACAAAGAGAAAAAAAATCTGCAAATTAAATGAGGTCATCTGTTTGGTTGAAGCATTCAGTTGCCCTTTCTTGATCTTTTTAATCTCGTAGAGACTTTATGACAAAACAGAAGAAGAATTTGTCAGGTGTTGTGTATTTTGAAGAGAAAAGAGTGGGTGTGGGTATATCTATCCCACCATATTCTTAAACATTGCTCTATTGCAATCCAAGGGACTTGTAACCATTCAGAAAGGAGTGAATCGAGAATCTTGTCCTCGTATCACAGAAGATACCTGTGGGAAACAGGGCCCTCCTCTCTCACCTCAGTGAGATCCTAAAAGATCCATCTGTTGTGACCCAGTGGCACTAAGTGGCCAGCATTTTAAATAACTGTGGCCTTGACATGTGCCAAATTCTATCCTCACTGATTCTGAAAACTTACACAAAAATGAAAATAGGCTCAAAAGTTCATCACAGAGGATTGCATTTAGCAGACCATTTTAACCCATAAATATTATTCCTATGTTGAATATTTTTTCTTTAGAATAAGAAAGTAAGAAATAAACTCTGATTTGGAAATAAAAAGAATAAAAGCAACAACTAATATTTACTGAGTCACTATGTATGTGTCAGGTCCTCTGCTAAGAGCTCTATATGCATTAACTTGTTTAATACTCAACTCTCCACTAGGGTAATGTTATTATTTCTGTTTTAAGATGGACTCAAGAAAATTAAGGCATGGGTTTGGGATTAAGTATCAGAACCAGAATTTAAACTCAGGGTAGTCTAATTTCATCATATATGTTCTGAAAAGTTATATGTGGGCCAGGGATGTGACTCGATGGTAGAGGATGTCCTTCTCTCTCTCTTTTTTAAAAAAAAATTTTATTAGTGAATCACTGTGAGATAAAGTTACAGACTTACAAACTTTCATGGTTGCGTTTCAGTCATACAATAATCGAGTACCCATCCCTCCACCAGTGCCCATTTTCCACCACCAATGGTCCCAGCATCCCTCCCACCACCCCCACCCTGTCCCCTCCACTCCATCCCCACCTCTGTGGCAAGGCCCTTTTGCTCTCTCCCTCCTTTTGGGTGCTTTGGTTTTCTATAGAGGTATTAAGTAGGTATCATGTTCAGTCTATAGTCTATTTTCAGCCCTCATCTCCCATCCCTAGTGGGCCCACCTAGCACCACCCTTTGCTTGGTGGTCTCTTCTCTATCTTAGCTGCTTTTGAGGATGTCCTGCTCATGTGGTTGTCCCTGGTTTGATGCCTGGAGTCACAGGCACTGCTTGATGTAGCTTCTTAGCAGGGTCAGATATAGCCAGGAAAAATGAAATTTTTTACATGCTGCCTTGCTACTTAATAGAGTATTGTCTCCAACTCACATTCCTATCTCACAGGAATGCTGGGAGAATCAAATGCATTAATATTATGTATGAAGACATTAGATACTTCCCTCTCTGCAGGCATTGCCCATCAGAAGCTGTGCGTTCTATACGAGCTATGGGTCAAACTCTTTTTCTCTATGAACATCACCCTTACCTGTTGTGGGACAGCATTGCTGAAGGTCTCCAGTGTTCATATGTGCCTTGAGCTGCTAGCCCAGCTCTGTGACATGTATGAGTTTTGCCAGCTCTGATCCCATTCATAACCCAGAGTCCTAAGTCCACTCCTAACAAGTATTTACAGAGGGTCAGGCCTTTGCTCAATAAAATGACCCTGAGTACCTCATAGCAGATGCCACTTTTAGTTCCTCTTCTTAGTATCCTTCTCCTGGGTACCCTCAGTGTCTTGGATACCATGTGTTTTTTTTTTTTTTTGAGCATGAGCAAGGCAGCTAAGTTGAGGACATGGAGGATGAGCTTCCCCTCTCTGATTTGCTGGTACCCTCCCAGGAACCAAAGCACTGTGTTCTCTGGAGACCCTAAAGGGCCTAAGAGAAGCAGGCATCCTAATCTGGTAACGCCAGCCTGGGAAGAGATAACTTCCAGCCTATGCCAATATGGATAAACTATTTTGGGTAAAATGTGACAGGCATAGAGAAAAGTACACAGATACATGCGAGAATATTTCATAAAATGCGACCAACATAGATCAAGAAACAGAACATTCCCTTTTGAAAGACAATATGGGCATTCCTCAAAAAAAAAACTAGGAATTGAACTTCCGTACAACCCAGCAACTCCACTCCTGGGAATATACCCCAAGAGTTCGTAAGCATAACGCAGAAGACATCTGCACTCCTATGTTCATTGCTGCACTATTCACAATAGCTGAAATCTGGAAACAACCCAATTCTCCAAGAACAGACAAAGAAATGTTGGTAACTAATACCCAAGGACAGTAGAAACATGGGCCAGGAGGATCGGTCCATAGTTGAAAGCCTGCCTCAGTTGGGATATAGAAGAAAGCATTATGGCAATGTTGGTTGGAAATGATCACTCTGGATAAGAACTGCGTGCTGAAAGTAGGTAAAGAAACAAACACGATAACCTCTAAGATCTGTATGGCAAACCATAATACCCAAAAGGAGGGAGGGAGGGCGAGACAGAGACAGAGACAGACAGAGACAGAGAGAGACAGATGTGCTTGTCACAGAGATAGACTAGCGGGGGAAGGGAAACTGGGGTTAGTGGTGGTGGGAAACATACACTTGTGGAGGGATGGGTGTTGGAACATTGTAGGACTGAAACCTGAGTATGAACAGCTTTGTAACTATGTACCTCACGGTGACTCAACTTCAAAAAGAAGAGAAAAGAAAGAAAAAAGAAATGATGGTACATATTCACAGTGGAACACTTCTTGGCCACAAGAAAAGATGAAGTCATACAATTTGCTGCTACATGGATGGACCTGGAAAGTATCACGCTGAGAGAAGCCCGTCCGAGTGGGAGGAACAGATTCAGAATGATCTCCCTCTTACGTGGGATGTAAAGAAACTTCCAAGGGGAATATCAAACTCCCAAAGGTAATAGGAGAGCAGAACTCGCCTTTAGTAAGAAGCTTACTGCTGGGGTGGCGTTGGGGGATGAGATAGGGAAGGGAACACTATGATAATGACAGAGAGAAATGTATCTGCCACAGTCAGGATAGGGGGCGGGAGAGAAACTGGGGACACTGGGAGAAGGTAGTGGACACTGGTGAAGGGATTTGTGTTCGAACATTGTACACCTGGAACTCAATCACAAATATTTTTGTAACTTTATAATTCATGGTGATTCTATTCAAAAATTAGTTAATTTAAAAGAAGAAACAGGACATTCCCAACATCATTGAACCTCTCTGGTTCCCCTTTTCTGTTAGCAAAAATAACTGTCCCCACCATTCCCTGACACCACCACTAAGAAAACCACTAACTTCTAACATCAGAGAACCATGTTACCTGTTTTTGAACGTAATAGGAACCACGGGGTACAGATTAAAAGTCTAGTTTCCTTAGCTCCAAATTTTGCTTGAAATGAATTTCTCTTAAAGAAGAAAGATATAGTCTCATCATTCTCATGTTTATGTAGCATGTCATTTTGCAAGTATAATATAATTTAGTTATCTATTATATTGTAGAGGGATATTTAAATCGTTTTTCATTTGGGACTATTATAAATGGTGCTACTATGATGTGCATGTCTTTTAGCAAACACATGTTTGCAAGTGGTCACATTTCTGTTGGATTATGAGTGAGTGGCATTGTGAGTCAAAGCCTCATCAGATTCAGGTTTAGTATGAATTCCCAATAGATTTCTAAGGTGATTGTAGCAGTTTATACTCCCTTCAGAGGTATAGAACTGGAAACATTTGTATGGTATTAGAGATCTTCTGTCTTTATCCAAAGATTCCCCTGAGTACCCAAATTCTATCCCAGACCAAGTTGACATCAACCTCTTGTGTATTAGGTGCAGTTGTGGTTTCAAGCCACAGAAATCAGATCTTGCTGCTGTAGGTATCTCACAGAATGATGAAAGTTCATCACCCAAAGGAAATCTGGATGTTGTTAGAATGGGAAGTAGAATAGGGATCAGATGTGGATTTGGGCATGATCAACAGCAATGCTGGAGGCTCACGAAAAGTATGTCCCTGCAGTATTCCAGCAGATTCTCAGTGTGTCTGCCTGCACCCAAGGCTTTGCTTTTGAGCCTTCATTTTGCCATGGTCTTGGAGAAAAAATCCAGTGGGTTGACATTCCTCGAGGTCTGTTCTCTGGTCACCTATGCATAGCAGGAAGAGTTATCCTTTGAGTTCTGATGGGAGAGGTGTTTGCCAGGAATTTCCCTGCACTGAGGAAATAAAAATGTCTCAGAAGCCTTGGTCACTCTGGACAAGAATTGAGTGCTGGGGCTAAAGTGATAGCACAGCGGGTAGGGCGGTTGCCTTGCATGCGGCCGACCTGCGTTCGATTCCCAGCATTCCATATGGTCCCCTGAGCATGGCCGGGGTAATTCCTTAGTGCAGAGCCAGGAGTAACCCCTGTGAATTGCTGGGTGTGATGTAAAAAAAAAAAAAGAATTGAGTGCTGAGAGTAGGAAAAGGGATATACATGATAATCTTTCAGTACCTGTATTGCAAACCATAATGCCCAAAAGGAAAGAGAAGGGAGGGAAGAAGAAAAGGGAGAGAGAGAGAAAGAGAGAGAGAGAGAGAGAGAGAGAGAGGGAGAGAGAGAGGAAGGGAGAGATAGGAAGGGAGAGAGAGAGGCAGAGAGAGAGGGAGAGAGAGAGAGAGAGGGAGAGAGAGGCAGGCTGAAATAGGGGGTGGCAGGAGGGAAACTGGGGATATTAGTGATGGGAAATATATAACTACATTTCACATTGATTCAGTTAAAAAAAGAAAAGAAATTTAGGGGGGGGGGAGTGCCTAGAATGGAAGCCGAATACAAGACTGCTCCACAGTGCTCACTACCCACTGATTTGAGCTGCATATGTGCACAAGAAATAATCAATAAAAAAAAAGCAAAGTCACACTTTGTGGTGATTAGTTTGGGTCTCAAACAGAAGCACAGAAAACTCTGGCAGCTCAGGAAACCCCATGAACCCTCCCCTTTTCAGTCTAAACTGCTAATGAGGCTGCCACTGAACATTTAGCACAG
Organism: Sorex araneus; assembly: GCF_027595985.1. Classification (NCBI taxonomy): domain Eukaryota; kingdom Metazoa; phylum Chordata; class Mammalia; order Eulipotyphla; family Soricidae; genus Sorex; species Sorex araneus. Next base: position 70,706,687 of record NC_073305.1, on the reverse strand, counting down.
GGGGCCAGGGATGTGGCTCAGTGTGAGCACATGCTTTGCTTGTGCGAGGCCCTGGGTTTCATCCCTGGTACTGTATAGTCCTATGAGCATTGTACCAGGAGTAGCTCACAAGTACCACCACCAGGCATGGCGCCAATGCAAACATAAAAAATATCACAAACTAGGGGCCGGAGTGATAGCACAGCGGGTAGGGCGTTCACCTTGCATGCGGCCGACCCGGGTTCGATCCCCGGCATCCCATATGGTCCCCCAAACACCGCCAGGAGTAATTCCTGAGTGCAAAGCCAGGAGTAACACCTGAGCATTGCTGGGTGTGACCCAAAAAGCAATATATATATATATATATATATATATATATATATATATATATATATATATAGTGAGATATATATATATATATCTCACAAACTCAGTGTCTGAGAATAATAAAACTTTGTTCCTTGTGGTTCTAGAAACAGAAGTTTGAAATCAGACCTGCCCCTGGCCTCCAAACTTCTAGGGTGGCCAGCCATGGTGATTCTTGGCTTCCCCTGATTTGGAGAAGCATCACTCTCATCTCTGCCTCTGCATTCTCACAGGCTTTCTCTTGGGCACACCCCTGGTGTCCTCTCTCCTTATACAGGTACCAGCAATTGTGTATAGGGTTCCCCCGTTCCCTTATGACTGTACCCAGCTGCCTCTATCCACTAGTTTCACGCAGCTTCACATTCTGAGGTTCTAGTAGATGAGCATTTGGGGAGTGGAAGGTAAGCAGGCAAGGGTGGAGGCATTATTCAACCTCCTTCTTCTAGTTAGCTTTCAAACCAGAGCAACTAGTGACCTCTGCTCCTTTATACTCCCTTTCCTCCACCCCCTCCCACCATCAAACACACCTATTTGCAGGTCTAAACTTTCCTTTTTCCTTGTTTTTATTTTTTCATTCTGGCCACAAAGAAGGAAAAGAAGATAGAAATCACAATCGTGCCCAGGTCTTGTCATACACTATGGCCCCACCATGCTGCCAACTTGACCCAACGGGCACCTGGATCCAACCAATCTGATGCTTATGAGTGGAAGCTCTAAACAGATAGCCAAGACTCGGCTCTGGCCTGGTACTACTCGGGTTACACTTTTCATCCTTTCTTCCTCCATGATATGTAGTTGGGTTTTTGTTTGTTTGTTTTTGTTTTTTGGACCACACCTGGCAGTGCTCAGGGGTTACTCCTGGCCCTGCACTCAGGGATCATTCTTGGCTGGCTCAGGGAAATATATGGGAATTGAAGCCAGGTAGGGTGGGTGCAGGGCAAGTGCCCTACCCACCGTACTAACTGCCCCCCCAAATATTTGATAGATACATACACACACACACACACACACACACATATACACATACGTGTGTGTATAAATGCTTTGTGCTCAGGGATCACTCCTGGAAGTTTGGGTTGGGAGGGAATGCCATCTGCCATCCTCTTCTGGAGGTCGAACCTGAATCAGCCACATACTAATGCCTTACACACGGTACTATTGCTCCTGTCCTGCTATTTTAAAATTTTAAGTGCTATGTCCAAAGATTGTAGTAGCAAAAGCTAAATGAGAAAAGGAACTAAATTCTTAGCCCACCACAGTAGCAGCGGTTACTAAGGTGTCATTATTAATCTGTCTTCCTGAGGAAAGTAGCACATGTGAGAAATGATTCCCCCTCGGAAAGGCCTTATGGAACTTTAATAAAAGTGTGCCTCCTGTCACCCAACACAGACGCACATAAGCCCTGTCTTTCCCTGCCCTCCGAGTCTCAGCCCTGCCTTTGAACCCACTCGGCCCATGTGCAAACGCAGGCCCATCTGTCAGCTTAAGAGGCCTCCCCAAGGGGCTGGCGCGATAGCACAGCGGGTAGGGCATTTGCCTTGCACCTGGCCAACCCTGGTTCAATTCCCAGCATCCCATATGGTCCCCCGAGCACTACCAGGAGTAATTCCTGAGTGCAGAGCCAGGTGTAACTTCTGTGCATTGCCGGGTGTGACCCAAAAACCAAAAAAAAAAAAAAGAAAAAAAAAAAAGAGGCCTCCCTGTCGGGGTGATCCCCAGGGAGGAGCCAGGACATCTCTGTGGCAGCTGAAAGCGAGCAGAGATTGTGCCCGGGCCTTGTCTGGATGGCTGAGCAAGCAGCTGGGGGCACCCTTCAGTCCATCTGAGCCCTTGGGCACCCTCACCCCCTCTGGCAGAAGGCAAATAAGGCAGGCTTCTCTGAGAGGAGCGAGGCTGGCCAGGCGCCAAATTGCTATTGATTTTTCTGGCTCATGTCCGAGACCGAAAACTGAAGTTGCCTTTTGCTTCAGCTGCCTGGGCCAGGGAGGGCCAGGCAGTGGGGCCGAGTGGGTGGGAGGGCGTTTGGGCGGAGGGGTGCTTGAGGAGCAGGCCTGGCTGAAGGCAGTGAAGGCCAGGACCAGAGAGGCAGAGGCAGATATCGACTCTGCGGGTGTCTTGGCTCCTGATGGAAGTTGCCAAAGACCCAGCGGCTGGCCTTGGTGATTTATACCCAGATTTGCAAAAATACCCTCTAGCAGGGCTTAAGGAGATAATACAGCAGGTAAGGCACTTCCTGTGCACATAGAACGCCCTGAGTTTAATTCTCAGTACCCCAAATGGTCCTCTGAATCCTGTCAGGAGTGATCCCTGAGCAGAGCCCTGAGCACAGACAAGTGAGGACCCAGAACAGACAAAAATATCCTCTAGTGTTTTGTTTTTGTTTGTTGTTGTTTTGGGGTCATACCCAGCCATGCTCAGGGCTTACTCCTGGCTCTGCACTCAGAAATTATTCCTGCTGGGGCTCCAGGGAACCTTATGGGATGCTGGGGATTGCACCCAGGTCAGCTGTGTGCAAGTTGCCCTAGCACGTAACTAGATCTGTGGCCCCTTCTGGTGTTTCACCGCCCAGTGGGAAAGGATTTAACACCCCACTGGCCCTTCCTTCTCCTGCCAAATTGCAAGACGCAGAATGAAGCCGTGGCCTGTATCCAGGCTGGGCCTTCAGTGTCGCCTACACTAAGGAGAAAGCAGCTGGCCTATGTAATGTCCAAGGATTGAAAAAGAAGGAAATGAATTTCACTTGCAAAACAGTGTAAACAGAGCATGTACACACACACACACACACACACACACACACACACACACACACACACACACACACACATACACACACCCCCAAGTGCCCTGCAGTCTCAGGACTCTCAGGACTGGCTTCCCTCCCACCCAGCCCCTCTTTGCATCCCGAGGAACCCCACCGCCTCTCCCTCTTGCCTCGGACCCCCGCCGACTGGTCCACGCTCCTCTCCCGCTGCTTGCTGGCCACTGGCTGCCTGGAAAATCACTCTCAGGTTTGGGGCCTGCACACTTGTGAGGGTGAGGGGTGAGAGCTGGTCTCTCAAGCAGTTAACGGTGTGCTCACTCACGCCCTGGAAACAGGATCAGGGCCGTTTAAAGAAGGTAGCAAGTCCTGGGGTCCTTGGCCTCTAAAGGGGGGTACAGAAAGAGCAGGATGTGGGACCCTTTCCAAAATGGAGCATGTTTTGGAAACACTCGAGTTTACAGAGCGTCCCTGCATGCGCTCACAGGAGCACAGGAAGGGCCCTTAAAGCAGGGGCGGGGAGCTGCTCCAGTCTGTTCTCCAGGCCTGCACCCTGACTTGACGCCGGGGCCTGTTTGACCGGCAGCTTTGTAAGGCAGGGACTCCTCCAGTTCCAGGGGCCAGAGACCCCGGCCACCCTTTTCCCTGCTGAGGCGTCCCAGGACAGCAGAAACCTGAGGAAGGAGAGTAAAGCAAATGACACTTTTCAAGCCAAAGCCCCCAGCAGTGTTTGGGCCTGGTGGGGGTTGGTGGACCCTAGCACCTTGCTCCCTTCTCCTGACCCCCCTGAGATAGCGTTTGTAGGCTCGGTTGTCCCTAACCCCCAGCCTGGCGGTCCCTGAGGCACCCCGTCCAGATTGCCATCTGCCTTTTTCCCAGTCTGATGTGCCTCTTCCCACCAGCCTGGGTTGGCAGCTGCTGGCGTCTCCCCTTTGCAGGGGAATCCAGCACATTCTCTAACAGCCCCTGCAGCCTGCAGCCTGGGCCCTCTTGCCTATCTGCCTGCCCCTCTGCTGCTTCCACCCTCCGATGTATCTTTTCAGCAGCTGGAGTGTTCCTGCATTTGCCTGCTGGAAGTCTCCTGTTATGTAACAGTCTCTCTGGCAGACCTGCCTTCCAGAAGCTGAAGTGTCTGTTGCTATAACTACAGTGCTCATAAATTCAGTTTCAACTTCAAATTATGCATTTTGCAAATTCCTCAATTGTAGACTGGAGGGTTGGGCTTGTGAGGTTTTAACGACCCCAAATCTAGATCGTGTATGTGTTTTAAATGCTTATAAAGGCTTTCTTTCCACTTCTGCGGACACTCTAAAGAGTCCGTTTTATTTCTGCATCTGGAGTCACAGGCATTCTACACTTACCAGGAAATAGGTTTCACGTCCTCACCAGATCCTACAAGAAATAAGACCAAGAGGGTGGAGCGAGAGAAAAATGTGTGACTTTGAACTAGCTGATGGCTTTCGCATTGTTTTCCTGCCACAGGTGTTTCTGATTTGCACTCCTGTCCGGGAATCAGGTGTGGAGACCCAGCCTTGGATGAGAAAGGCTAAGCGCCTTGCTTGCTATTGGTAACGATGGACCAGGGAAGCAAATTGATTCTAAAAGATAGTGGGAACCAATAATCCCGGCCCCAACCTGCATCCCCACTCGTGCTGCCATAATGCAGAACGCCAGTTTCTCCTGCGAGCGCAATGGTTTTCATGAGATAAAATCCTTTTCTTTTATTACAATTAATTTTGCTGTTATTATTATTTTAGGTTTGGGGGTCACACCCAGTGGTGTTTCGGGGCTACTCTCATCAGTGTGCTCCAGGGTCCATGAAGTGCCAGGGTTTTCCACATGCAAAACCCTTTGTGCTATTTTCTCAACCCACAATCCTTTAGAGAAAACCACAATCTAGCAATGGCACTGTAAACTACCTTCCAGCCTCCCTTAGAGATTATCCATGTCAGTATATTATCTATCACTGTGCAACAAATTATCACTGACTGGATAGCCTGAAAAACACACAGAGGCCAGACTGACTGGGTAGGGCATTTTGCCTTGCATGTGGCCAACCTGGGTATGATCCCTGGCATCCCGTATGGTCCCCAGAGCTTCCCATATACTCCTGGTTCTGCTTAGGGATCACTCCTGGCTCGTGTGGCCATATGGGATGCTGGGGATCAAACCCAGGGAAGGGATCAGGTACTGCCATTGAGGGGTCAGGTAGAGTGGAGTCTCAGCTGAAGGCTTGACTGGGAAAGGAGCCGTTCTGAGACTCATGTGACTGCCCACAGTTGGGTCTCTTGGAAGGTGAGCTGGTGGAGATGCCCTTGCCAACTGCTGACTGCCATGTTTCGAATGTGAGGGTCTCTCCCACTAGCCCACTAACACCCAAGAGCATCCAAGTAGAGACAGCAATAGTGGGGTCTGACAGACAGGCAGAGGGCACAGTCTCTTGAAACCAAACTGGGACCATAGTGTTTGATCACCTTTGTCTGTTCTGTAGAGTAAAAAGAAGTTGCTATTGTTCATTTATTTGGTTTTGGGGTCACGCCCAGTGGTACTTAGGACCTACTCCTAATAGGGATCACTCCTTATAGGGCTTGGGGAATCATGTGGGATGCCAGAGATCTAACCCAGGTCACCCTACCTACTGTACTATCTCTCTGGCCCCCAAAGTTGCTTTAAAACACCATGGCCGGGGGCTGGAGCAATAGCACAGCGGGTAGGGCGTTTGCCTTGCAGGCGGCCGACCCAGGTTCAATTCCCAGCATCCCATATGGTCCCCTGAGCACCGCCAGGAGTGATTCCTGAGTTCAGAGCCAGGAGTAAGCCCTGTGCATTGCCAGGTGTGACCCAAAAATCAAAAAAAAAAAAAAAAAACACAAAAAAATAGCACCATGGCCGGGCCAGAGTGATAGCACAGCGAATAGGGCGTTTGCCTTGCTGGCATCCCGTATGGTCCCCCAAGCACAGCCAGGAGTAATTCCTGAGTGCAGAGCCAGGAGTAACCCCTGAGCAAAGCTGGGTGTGACCAAAAAAGCAAAAATAAATAAATAAATAAAACACCATGGCCTAATGCCACTGGTTTGGAGCCCAGGTTTATGCGTGATGTTCCCCGTCTGTGGGCCCACTGGTTATGGGAGACAATAATCTCTCCCTGCTTTTTTGAGTTTAAATCCACTTGAGCTGAATTTTTTCTATCCCTTGCAACCAGATGAGACTATTATAATAATACTCCATAAATATTTGATGAGTTAACTTGAAGGAAGTGCTGAAGAATTGATAAGCAATTTTCAAAACTCTGAAGGCTGGAGATCCTAGCAATAATGTTCAGGGGTGGGCACCTTTTTCTGTAAAGAGCAGCTAGTATATACTCACTAGTATATGGCTTTGTGAGCCATAGTCTCTGTTGTGACCAGCCACTCTGCTGCTACATTATGAATGGTGCCATGGGTGATAGGCAGACGAGTAGGCTGTGTGCCAATAAAACTTTATTTACAAAACCAAGCAGCATAAAAACTATATGATCATTTCAATAGATGCAGAAAAAGCATTTGACAAGATCCAGCACTCATTTATGATGAAAACTCTCACCAAAATGGGTTTAGAAGAAACTTTCTTCAAGATAGTCAAAGCCAGGGGCTGGAGCAATAGTACAGCGGGTAGGGCGTTTGCCTTGCACGCGGCCGACCTGGGTTCGAATCCCAGCATCCCATATGGTCCCCCAAGCACTGCCAGGAGTAATTCCTGAGTGCATGAGCCAGGAGTAACCCCTGTGCATCGCCGGGTGTGACCCCCCTCATTCCCCCCCCAAAAAAAAAGATAGTCAAAGCCATCTACTGCAAACCTACGGCAAGCATCATCCTCAATGGAGAAAAACTTAGGGCTTTCCCCCTAAGATCAGGGATGAGACAAGGATGTCCACTCTCACCACTTCTGTTTAACATAGTACTGGAGGTTCTTGCAATAGCAATTAGGCAAGAAAAAGACATTAAGAGCATACAGATAGGGAAGAAAGAAATCAAGCTCTCACTATTCGCAGATGATATGATACTATACCTAGAGAAACCCAAAACCTCTACCAAGAAACTCTTAGAAACAATAGACTTGTACAGTAAAGTCGCAGGTTATAAAATCAATACACAAAAATCCATGGCCTTCCTATATGCAAATAACAAAACAGAGGAAATTGACATAAAAAAAAAATCCCCTTCATAATCGTGCCCCAGAAAATCAAGTACCTCAGAATCAGCTTAACCAAGGAAGTAAAGGATCTCCACAAAGAAAACTACAAAAAGCTAATCAATGAAATAAAAGAGGACACGAGGAAATGGAAACATATTCCCTGCTCATGGATAGGAAGAATTAACATTGTCAAAATGGCAATACTCCCCAAAGCACTGTACAGATTCAATGCAATCCCTTTAAGGATTCCCATGAAAAACTTCAAAGAAATGGAGCAAACACTTTTGAAATTCATATGGAACAATAAACACCCACAATAGCTAAAGCAATTCTTGGGAAAAAGACGATGGGAGGCATCACCCTCCCCAACCTCAAACTCTACTATAAAGCGGTAATAATCAAAACAGCATGGTACTAGTCCAAAGGCAGATCTGCAGACCAATGGAACAGGGTGGAATATCCCTACACACAACCCCAATTGTGTGGACATCTAATCTTTGGTAAGGGAGCAAGAAATGTGAAGTGGAGCAAAGAAAGCCTCTTCAACAAATGGTGCTGGCATAACTGGACAACCACTTGTAAAAAAATGGGTTTAGATCTAGACCTATCACCATGCACAAAATTCAGATCAAAATGGATTAAAGACCTCAACATGAGACCAGAATCCACAAGGTACATTGAAGACAAGATTGGCAAAACTCTCCACGACATTGAAGCTATCGGTATATTCAAAGATGACATGCCACTGACCAACCAAGTGGAAACAGAGATAAACAAATGGGACTATATTAAACTAAGAAGCTTCTGCACTGCAAAAGATACAGTGACCAAAGTACAAAGACAATCTACATAATGGGAAAGAATATTCACCCAATACCCATCAGATAAGGGGCTGATATCAAGGATCTACAAGGCACTGGTTGGAATCTACAAGAAGAAGACTTCCAACCCCATCAAAAAATGGGGGATGGAAATGAACAGAAACTTTCTCAAGGAAGAAATACAAATGGCAAAAAGGCACATGAAAAAATGTTCTTCATCACTAATCATCAGAGAGATGCAGATCGAAACAACTATGAGATACCACCTTACACCACAGAGAATGGCACACATCCAAAAGAACAAAAGCAACCGCCGTTGGCGTGGATGTGGGGAAAAAGGGACCCTTCTACACTGCTGGTGGGAATGCCGACTGGTTCAGCCCTTTTGGAAAACAGTATGATTGCTCCTCAAAAAATTAGAAATTGAGCTCCTATTTGACCCAACAATACCACTTCTCGGAATATATCCCGGAGAGGCAAAAAAGTACAGTCAAAATGACATCTTCACTTGAATGTTCATTGCAGCACTGTTTACAATAGCCAGAATCTAGAGAAAACCCAAGTGCCCGAGAATGGATGACTGGTTAAAGAAGCTTTGGTATATCTACACAATGGAATACTATGCTGCTGTTAGAAAAGATGAAGTCATGAAATTTGTATATAATTGGATCAACATGGAAAGTAGCATGCTAAGTGAAATGAGTCAGAAAGAGAGAGACAGACATAGAAAGATTGCACTCATCTGTGGAATATAAAATAAAATAACAGAATAGGAGACTAACCCCCAACAATAGTAGAGATAAGTACCAGGAGGTTGGCTCCAAGGCTTGGAAGCTGGCCCCACATGCTGGAGGAAGGGGCAGCTTGCATAGAGAAGGGAACAGCAGGTAAAGTGTGGTTTGAGGACCCACACGGGATGGGAGATGCACTCTGAAAATAGAATATAGACCAAACACGATGTCCAAGTGGTGCCTCTGTTGCAAACCACAACACCCAAAAGGAGAGAGAGAGAACAAGGGGAAATGCCCTGCCACAGAGGTGGGGTGGGGTGGGGATGGGGTGGGAGGGTGGGAGGGATACTGGGAACATTGGTGGAGGGGACTGGGCACTGGTGGAGGGATATAAACAAAATGCAAACATGAAAGTTCATAAGTTTGGAACTGTAACTCATGGTGATTCACTAATAAAAAAAATTTTTTTTTAATTAAAAAAAACCCAGGCAGCTTGGTTCAGGCCCCGGGCTGAAGTTTGCTGACCTGCCTTGGCACCCTAAGGTGTATGGAAAGCATTGTTAAGGGTGTCCAATAAAGAAGAGTTCTGAGCAGATGGTTGATACTGGGATGGAGCTGTCGGGTTAGGTTCCGTGTCTTCTCCTCTTCCTCCCAGCCCATCAATGTACCGCCCTGAACGGCCAGTGCCTGAAGTTCTTTGGGAAAGGAAGGGAGCAGGCAATACCTGCAGCGCCTCTTTCTCCAGGCCAGACCTCAGTGCAGTCTCGGGCCCCAGGCCAGCAGCTTCCTGGAGCCTTGACCCACGCTGGAGTGCTGGGCTGAGATGAGAGGGGCTAGGCGTGGCTTTGAGATGGCAGGCAAGGACTCACTCAGGGCTATAGCCTGTAGGAAGCTGGGGGCTCCCCACCACAGGGCCCTCCCTCCCAGGCCCCCCAGAGAACTGATCTATCTCTGGAGCAGCATCCACACTCGGTCGAAACACTGCAGCGTTGCTCACTGGGTCTTCATTCGAGCCGAACCCTTGTGGCCGGTGTTCCGCGTTTCTCAAATGAAGGCTCACTTTATTTTCTGGTTCCTAAAGATTCTGCTTCTGGAGCTTCCTTAGCTCTAGGCCAGCTGCAGAATCTCCTAATGTAGAGATGCGAGGGGCGCATCCGTCCTCTGTGTGACTTCTTTGGAAAAGGCTTTGCATGCTTTAAACACGGGGCTGGCAGCGTCCTCCGTATCCCTTGGCGACGGTGCCAGTGGGGACCACAAAGAGCCAGAGAAAGATGGATGAGATCTTTTCTTCTCTGGGAGAAGCCAGGGAGGGAGCTGAGGTCCCTCCCAGTCTCAGAAAACGTCAAGCTCTTCCTTCCCTTCTTTCCTCCTCCTCACTGGTGAGAACCTACGGTCAGGATGATCTTGTCTGCCTGTTCTCGCAGTCCCACTGCCTGAGGGCCGCTATGTGGCCAGGAGCAGGCCACGCCCCTCTCCCTTCTCCCGTCTACGTGATAATCTGCCCTGTACGCCTCTGCACTTACACTTTTACACAGGCCTAACTTCTACACTTAGCTGGAAGTCATGCGTATCCAAAGGAGCCTTGAAAATGCTTTAAATCATCACAGTACGGGGTCTGTGGGACTGTGCAGGTCTGTGACGCTACATAGAATTTTCTAGGCCTGGCAGAGGAGCCCATAGACAGTGGTGAGGCAAGGGACAGTGAAAGTCAAGTTATTCTGTCCTTCAGGCCTGTAGGGGGTGAGGTTAATAGTCCTTGGGTGTTGGTGCTGGGATGCTGTGTACAGGAAACCCTATTGGTAACGTAATTGTAAATCACGGTGCTTCAGAAATAAAATGAAATAAAACTGCTTCAGGGTGGGGGAACTAGCACAGTACAAAGAAAAGAAAAAAAACTTAATTCCCCTCTATTTGCTTTAAGATATAATATCAATAAAATTGCACGTTATCAATAATTTTAGAAAGATTTCTCTCTTTTGCTGGCTGCTTGATGGAGTGTCTACAATCTTCATTCGCATTAATTTTTTTGTTTGTTTTGACTGAAAAGATCAAAGAAATTGGGCAGTGTGTGTGTATGTGTGTGTGTGTGTGTGTGTGTGTGTGTGTGTGTATCAGTTAGCCAAGTTGAGAAGTGTAGCCTTGTATCACACACCAGTGAAATATTGTATAATCAGTGTGTAGGGCGGCACTTGGCACAAGGTAGCACACTGTGGAAAAGAGGTTTTGGGGCCAGAGCAAAAACAAGGCGGGTGGGCCCTTGCCTGCATGTGGGAAGGGGAGCGGGGAGGGGAGAAGAGGAGAGAGGTTTGGGTTTAACTCCATTCTTATCATTATTGGTTCTGCCTGTTCTGGAGAGACTTGAAGGGGGCTGTAATAGAGCAGCAGGGTGTCACCAGTCCCCTTTTTGTCCTTTTCTCCCCTCTTCCTAGCGGGTTCTTTTTCCGGGGATCTTCACAAGAGTCTGTGGCTGGGAGCCCAGACTGAGACAAATGCTAGAACTTTCCATGACCCAAGGATAGAAGCCAGTGTGAAGTTGCCGGTGGGGGCAGGTTGGGGGTGGGGTTGCCAGTGGGGCAGGTGGGGAGAGGAGGAGAGGAGAGAGCCGTGGGAGGGAGAGGAAAATACAGGAGATAGGCACAGGCGGACCCAACCCATGGGGAAACTGAGAGCTGAGAAGACAAGGGACTTGCCTAGGTGCTGAAACCTCAGTGCTTGTGGCGTGAGAGGGAGCAGGTGACAGCAGCCCAGGGCATCCTCCTGTGAGCTGGCACCTCCCGTGTGACTGCAGGAAAGAGTCCACCAGCCCTCTGGGGACACAGTCTGCCCCGCAGATTCACATCTAGGACTTTTCTCCCCTCACCACGGCAGGGCCTTGGCTTTGGAGACAGACGCCTGTGTGGGCACTTCTAGATGCTCCTGCCATCAACTCACACTCGTAGAGGTCCTCCCTTCTTTCCTTCCTTTGCCGAAAGAGCTTTTCACAGAACCCAGTCCCGAGGTCCCCTTCCGCTGGAGTTTCTGAGCCACACAGCCCTGGTGGTGGTTCAGGTGTGGATTCCGAGCCCCAGGATTGGAGTGGGCCTGAAGGTCTGCATTGCCAAGCAACTGCCAGGCCACGCTCTGCCCAGTCAAGATTCCTGCACCCCCTTGAGACCCTTCCCCCCTCTCTCAAGGCTCTGCTCAGACGGTGCCCCAGCCCCTATACGCTGCCTCATTTCTTTCTAGAGGGAAAAATCCTGCTGTGTCAGCTTCTAAGTCCTTCCCCCTGTGACACTGCAATCTCCGTGCTGGGCGGTGAGCTCTTTAAGGAGCCGTGGCTGGGGCTGGAGGAATAGCACAGCGGGTAGGGCGTTTGCTTTGCACGCGGCCGACCAGGGTTCGATTCCCAGCATCCCATATGGTCCCCTGAGCATCGCCAGGGGTGATTCCTGAGTGCAGAGCCAGGAGTAACCCCTGTGCATCGCCGGGTGTGACCCAAAAAAAAAAGCAAAAAAAAAATCATCATAAGGAATCGTGGCTGACGGTTGTAAGCCCTGCAGCACAAGTCTGGCCACTCGGCACCCCGTGGCCAATGGTTCTCTTGCGTCCCAGCACTGCGCTGAGTTCTTAGTGGGCAACAGGGCCAGCACCCTGCTCCAGTCTTCTGAAGGAGAGATGCTGAAGAAGAGGTGTTTCACGGGAGCGGTGACGAGGGTCCCTGTGCTTGCCCATGGTTCCCAGGTTCCTCGATATTTCCAAGAATGAAAATGTTAAGTAATAAATATTAAGTAATAAATATGCTCAGCCTGGCAAGCTACCCATGGCGTATCCGATATGCCGAAAACAGTAACAACAAGTCTCACAATGGAGACATTACTGGTGCCCGCTCGAGCAAATTGATGAACAACGGGATGACAGTGCTACAGTGCTACAAATATGCTCAGACTCAGAGTTGGAAAATAGAAAACTTTATTGGAAAGTAAAAAAGAAGGAATCCCCTGGCAACGGAGAAATAGTATTGGACTAAGTTAAATGTGGTCATTGTGTGCGTGTGTGTGCCTGCATGTGTACATGCGTGTGTGCATTCGTGTGTGTGTGTCTGTGTGTGTGTGTGTTTAGGAAAACTGGGTCTTTATGCTACTTGTCAAGTGACAAGAATGTTCCAGAGGATGCAGGGATCTTGCAGAGCAGTCTGGCTGGTTCAGGTCTTCGGGGTTATCTGTTTGACCATTTGCTTTGGGTATTGCCTATTATCTTAGTTTCCGGTGAGCCGAAGGTCGGTGGAAGAATTTACGGTCTTGGGAAATTGCTAACTTCCCTTCCTCGGGAAGAGCCCAAGATTTTGCAACAATGTTTAGAGTGTAGAATAGACAGCTACAATGGAGCTGCCCGGAGCTGCCCACAGCTGCCGGCAAGGGGAAACTGAGGCTTCCCCTTTCAGGTGTTCATTTGCAGAGACTCTGGCAGGTGAAGGGAATTGCCTGCAGTCATGGCTAATAAATTGAAAAACCCTTCTAACCATCTGTGAATTGCCCGAACCCAAGAATCATAGGCTTTTTCTTTGTTGAGACAGTAAGTGAATGGATGGGTGGATGCATGCCTGCATGCATGCATGATAGATGGGTGGAGGTAGGAGGGGACCACATTTCAGATGTATTATTTGATTCCATGTAACAGGTTTCACATGATGCTAAGAAATCCATCTGCTTTGCTTTGTGATTGTGCTGAGTCTCTCCCAGTCTTTCCCTTCCACTCTGATTTTCATCGGATCGTCATTCGTCATTGAGACCCTGCCCGCAAAAAATATATAGGAGACCTGACGCTTTTGGCCCCAGCTTCTGGCTCTGGGTTTTTGTCCTCAGAGTCATATGTGTTGCTCAAAGGGATAGCCCTCCTCTCCAAGTGGGGTCCGCACTGCCCCAAGGATGGGGAGGAGGGAGTAATGAAGTGCAAAGCTGCCTTTGGGGAAAGGGCCCCCACGGCCCCTCTGGCCAAACATGCCGCTGGTGGCCTTCATTCCACAGAGGCGGCTTATCTCAGATCATCTCAGTCACAGGCCCTCAAACAGCTCCTGTAATCCACTCACATCCCTTCTGCTGCTGCCCTCCCCAACCTCCACTTTCCCCCACCCCCAGCCCTGTGGGCTGGAAGGAAACAATTGCCGTATTTACCTGTGTAGAAGCTAGAGTTGCTACTGAGGTGAGCCCACCTGCCTCCCAGGCAGGCCCCTTCCCCTTAGCCCTGCTCGGTAGCCAGGACGGGTGGTGGGTAAAGCCAGGCACTTGCTAAAGCCGGAGGTTGGCCCCCCTGCACCTGTGTTCAGATGACTCCTCAGCAATGGGCCTTCTCTCTCAGCACCCGCTTCTGCACCTGTGGGGTGAAGGTGAGGATGTGTGCCACCAAGCTCAGGCAGCACCTGAAAGCGTTCAGTAAGTGGGGGTGTGCTGGAGGCTGGTTCCGGACCCCAGAAATGGTGTTCTAGGCGGCTTCCTGGGGGTCAGGCTCGTGCCTGGCCTCCCAGCCGTCCCCTGCTGCAGGAACTGGGTCCCGGGAGCTCCTATGCCGGCGTCAGTTGCTGTGTGCAGGCCCCAGTCTCTCCATCAGAGACGGGGGCGGGGTCAGCTGCCTCTTCCTCTCCGGCTCCAGGGCTCGTCGCCGCCACCAAGCCGGTGCCACGCTTTGGTTGCCCCTCCTAAATATTTGAGTCAAGATAACCGGGTGAGGGTGATGGCAGAGAGGGCGGAGGGCACGGAGAAGCCTGCGCTAACGGGAACGGCCGAACAGTATGATGAAACTGAGAGAGGGGTCAGGAAGCAGATCAAAGCCTAGCCAGAGTCAGACTCTAACCACGGGAAAGGACGAAAACGGGGAGAAGCCTCAGGAGGCCCCGGACGTGGCTCTCTGGAGGGTGGGATGTGGGGGGTGGGACAGAACAGAAGGAAAGAGAACAGATAGGAAGCTGTTGCACAGGCATCTGTGCCATGTTTAACTGCTGTACCAGGGCAATGGGACAACTGTTAGGTCAAAAGATCAGGCAGCCAGAGGGACTGGAGTGAGTGTCCCTGCTGTGCTCACACTGACCCTTTCGTTGCTGTCCACAGCAACCTGGGAATCCCGAGAGGAGGGCCTGGGTGAGTGGTTGGAGTGGGGAGGGGGAGGGGGGGAAGCTCTGGATTCAGCCTAGTGAATACTTAGGAGCAAATTTAACAAGTCTTTTTTGTTTGTTTGGGGCCACACCTGGTGGCGCTCAGGGGTGACTCCTGGCTCTGCACTCAGGAATCACTCCTGGCAGTGCGTGGGGGACCGTATGGGATGCTGGGTATCAACCCAGGTTGGCTTCATGCAAGGCAAATGCCCTAGCCACTGTCCTATCGCTCTGGCCCCTAACAAGTCTTCGTAACTACACAAACGGCCATATCAATGCAAGCAGCCAAGTCAGTCCTGACTGTGCCTACAGCTTGGCTGGCTAATTTCAGACACTCAAATTAGCAGGAATTTCTGCGGCAGCTTTAGTTCCCCCATTGCCACCAGAAGACGGCCTTTTGAGCAATCTGAGGTAGACAGTTGGGGGACCACATAGCCATGGTGGTTATTTAATTGTACTTTGCTGATGTCCACGTGTTCTTCTGAGACTCACACCTCACTTTTCTTCAGAGAATCAACTTCCTCCTACTTTTCGATCATTTGCCCCAAGGAGCACATGTTGCTCACATGGGCCCATCAGTCTTTCCAGTCACTGCGCAGAGGGACCATTGGTTCAGCAGTGAGACGGCCGTCCTGTTAGAGCCAGCCAAGGGCAGCTTGAGCAGTGGTGAACTCAACACAGCGAAATATGAGAGTTCGTCCCCACGGAAAGATACGGACCTCCTGGATCTAACTATGCCTGTAACTAACATTTTTTAATTTGAGTCAATAAATTTTGGTTTGTTTGTTTGTTTGTTTCCCACAAACTGGGTCTTTTGTTATTTACCAATTGTATTTTTCTTCTCCGAGAATTAGGAATTGGGACACAAAGACTGATATCCACTTATATTGAATTAAACACAGAGGTCACCTAGAGAAGAATCAGAGAGACAGGGAGGTTTTGAATATTTCTAAGCTGAAATACCACTGAGAGGGGAAGAAAGACAGAGGCAAAAAATGGATGAACCAAAAAGGGGGAAAGAAGACCATCTGGTCTCAGAGAAAGTGAGGTCTTCTGCCTCCTGATGGGGTTCATAGTCCTTTCTTCTTAGCTGCAGGGAGGCTGGCTACATTTCCAAGCTTTAGTTCTTCCTTAGCCTTTGTTTCCTTTCAACAAATTGTTGCCCTGGACTTGAAATAGTTTGAATAGATTCAGTTTCCTTGTCTTCGACCCTCAATAATTCACAAACAGCACAACTACTGATTGAATAGCGGGAGAAGGAAGAGACGTGAACCAGGGCTGACGCGACGCATGGCCTCATGGGAGAAGGTGAGGGAAGGGGGAGGCCAGCTGAGACGGGGGGCCAAGAGTCAGCCGGCTTCTGAATAGCCTATTCAGCCTCTGTGTGACCTCTGCCCGAGCCTGTTCCACAGAACACAGCCGCTCACGTCAGGGGAGCTGGAGTGATAGCACAATGGGTAGGGTGCTTGCCTTGCATGAGGACGATCTGGGTTCAAACCCAGGCATTCCGTGTAGTCCCTCGAGCACCCCAGGAATAAGTCCTGAGCACATAGCCAGGAGTAACCCCTGAACATTGCCCCCAAACACAACAAAAACACATGAAGCTCACCTGGGGGGTTGGGAGCACCAAGAGGTGGGCCTCTGCCCTCTGGGGACTCGGTCTCCTCATTCCCCCCTTTCTCTCCCCACCCATGCACCACGAGCACAGGCTCCTCCCATTGGTGCTGACCACACACCTGCCGCCCCTCCATCACTGGCCCTCTCCCCTACCCACGGTGCTCCCCCTTTGCACAGACGCATGTGGCTTCTGGGGGCAGACACCAAGACTCCACGTTTGCTGGGGCCATGGGGTGACTCAAGACAGAATGCTCGGAGAATGCCCCACTCCTCCTCCCCCAACGCCAACAGATAAAGTAGGTGACAAATAGCTCAGTTTCATGATTCTCGGGAGGGAACCAGCGTAGGCCCCTGCATTCCCGAGGGTCTGCTGCTCCTGGGAGAGTCCAGCCTGGTTACAGAGAGGCTGACCGCATCCCACTTTCCCTGGGTGTCTCACCCCATCCCTGTCCCATGCCGACTCAGCCCTCCAGCGTAAGGAGTGGAGCTTTCTTTCTGGATTTTCTTCTGTCTTTAGATTTCTTTTTCAATTGAATCACCATGAGATACACAGTGGTTCATGATTGGGTTTTTCTTAAAGACAAACAAAATCTTATCCCATGTTGGCCCCCCAACCACCATGCTGCGGGGTCAGCTCAGCCACTTGCAGGAAGAGGCCCTGCCCTTCCCTCCCGCCTCCATGCTGGGCCTTTGTCTGCCTCTTCCTGGGCCCGAATCTGCTCCCTCGCTCCTCCCTGTGCCCAGACTGCCCCTGCGATAGCCGCCCCTTCTCGGGGCCAGGGAGGGGGCAGACGGCGGTTCCGTGGCCTGGGCAGGTGGGGAGCAAGGGAGGTTGACTTGAGAGAACAACATTCCCACCTCTCTGCTCTAGGTCACCAGGGCTTAGGGAAATGCCTGCCTCCATCAGGACAGTCCCAGCCTCAGCACAGGCGTTTTGTGTCCATTGCCTTTCCCTCTGTCTGTCCCACTGTTGTTCTGTTGCTCATCGATTTGCTCGAGCGGGCACCAGTAACGTCTCCATTGTGAGACTTGTTGTTACTGTTTTTGGCATATCAAATACACCATGGGTAGTTTGCCAGGCTCTGCCAAGCAGGCAGGATACTCTCGGTAGCTTGCCGGGCTCTCCTAGAGAAACGGAGTAATTGAACCTAAGTCAGGACAAACGCCCTACTGCTGTGCTATCGCTCCAGTCCACCTTTCCCTCACAGAAAATAATTTCAGGAGGAGGCAAAATAGTGAAGCACGTAGTTTGTTGTCATTGTAGTTTTTAACTGAAACGTATTGAGAAAAATCTGAGAAGGGAGAAAGAGGGGAAATGTGTTCAAGAGAGAATGCAGGCAGCAATGAAGCAGGAAGCAAGCGGGATACGTGTTCATGGCGAGCACGGGCTGAGGCCCAGGACAGCTCTCGGGAAGAGCCTTCAAGCAGTTTTTCCAAATAGACCTTTCTGGAGTTTTGCAAACATGAAAGATCCTCTGGGCAGTGTCACAAAAAGCCTTGTGCTATTGATGGTCTTTTCATAAGCCCAGGATTCTTCTCTCGCTTTTCCCTTTCTGGGTGGGCCTTGGAGTTCTGCATCTGGGTGGTGCATCTGCAACTCAGTTTCTCTTCTCCGAAGAGTTTAGGATTTGTAAGCGTCCAGGAAATGTGGTCTTCCTTCTGGCTACTTTGAGGACGGTAATCTCTTACATTTTTATTATTTTCTGAAAGTGCATCACCAACAGCACCATCCCTCACCCTATCTGCCCGCAGCAACTGGGAGGGAGCAGGCCTTGAACCAGCGTGTGTGTGGGGGGGGGGCATAGCCTTGGTCCTGGTAGCACTGGACCACTGTCGTCCTGTTGTTCATCGATTTGCTCCAGCGGGCACCAGTAACGTCTCATTGTGAGACTTGTTGTTACTGTTTTTGGCATACTGAATACGCCACGGGTAGCTTGCCAGGCTCTGCCGTGCAGGCGGGATACTCTCGGTAGCTTGCCGGGCTCTCCGAGAGGGGCGGAGGAATCCAACCAGGGTTGGCCTCATGCAAGGCAAACGCCCTCCCCGCTGTGCTGTCGTTGCAGTCCCGTCCTTGGGACCACCACGAGTAAGCAAGTACAGAAAGGCAGGCAGCTTGGGGACTGCCCACCGCCCCGAGGGCAGCTCTGGTTGCTGTTTCCATCCCTTCGGAGCAGCTTCTTCAGACTTACTGCAGGAAATGCCTGGAGGTTTTTACAAAGAGAGAAAAAACAAACAAACGAGGTCGGGTCCCCAGCACATGCCCGGTGCCCCCTCAACACCATTGGGCTGATAGCACTGAACTGGGTCAAGTATGGTCACTCGGGTTCCAGGCTCTCTGGCCCAACCCTCACCCCAGCACTGCCAGGAGATTCCAGTGTAGCAGCAAGTGGAAAGCCGGGCGAGGGCTAAGGCAGGTATTTCACCTCTGGCCCCACCTGAGTAGGAGACCCCAGCGGCTCCCGTTGTGATACACACACTGCCTTAGGAATCTACTCCAAGAGAACGAATGAACCAATGAGTGAGTGGATGAAGTAAGAAACGAGTGAGAAAATGAATGAATAAAAAGCCATCCCCTCCCACACTTCTGGGAACCGCAGGCCCCCGGAAATGACTGTTTCTGGAGGTGCTAAATTATAAGGCAGGTGATGGGCCTCTTGCCTCTCTTTCGGAACCAGCCACAGGCCTGGAGAAGTAGAAAAGGGTGCCAAAGAGCACCCCCATTTGGAAACAATGTGGTGGGGAGGAGGCCTCTCCTGCCTTGATTCTGGGGTGGCCATGAAGTTGGCTCCAAGCCAGGCCCACGGTCCAGGAGTGGGGTGACTGAACTCGAAGGTTGAATCAGTCGTTCAATGCAACTGTGTGCCAGACAGGTCTGAAAATCCCCTCCCAGCCCTCCTGGCAAGAATGAAAATATATGGTTTAATAAAAACGGCTGATTCAATTTCAAACAAGCGGCTCCTACTCACTTCCAAGTGGCTGCTGTGAAATATCCAGGCTCTGAGGTAGAAAAAAAGGGGGGAAAAAGAATAAAAACAAACAAACAAAAAAACCAAACCCACCCAATGAAAAAAACCCCTTTAGGGGGACTCATGGGTCTGTGGCAAAGCCTGTTTCAGACTGTTTCAAAAATGAAGCCTAAGCAAGGGCTTGGATTGCTTTATTCTTTGTCTTCTGCACCGCACAGACTCATGAGCAGCCCTCTGATACCAGATGTGGGGACCTAGCGGGGGCTTCAGGAGACGGGGCAGGGCTCAGGAATATACTAGAAACTGGCAGCAGCCCCTCTAGCTCTGTAGGGCTTCGTCCAGAAGGCCCAGGTGGAGTAGGGTTGCCCCTAACCCAGAGCCAGTGCCCTGGTTACCGGAATTGAAGAGGTCAGGGGCTAATTGAGAGATCAGAGACCCTGGGTCAAGGGAAAGTCAAACAAACCCCAGGGCTGTGGCCTTGCTCTGGAATCTGCTCTGCCCAGCCCTCGAGGGCAGACCTGGAATGTCCCATATGCACCCTGGCCTTTCTCTTCCCATGAAAATTGATTGCCTCCCCGCCTGCCCCACTCCCCCTTCTTTCTTTAATCAAGTTAGGGGAATTTCATGGAGAGGAAAAGGATTAGCTGGGCATTTGGATTGTGCTGGAGACTCCGGCTCTGGCCTCAGCTTACTGGGAGGAAACCATACTGATTAGAAGCCTCCCCCATCCCCCCCTTTCTCTATCTGTAAATGACAAAAACCCAAGAGAGGAGGGAAGGAAAATGGGGTCTGAGGGCCAAAGGCATAGTACAGAGGTGAGGGCACTTGCCTTGCACACCGCCAAACCCGGCTCGACCCTCTGAGTCCTCTCAGGAATAGGAACTTCTCTGCGGCTCTGTGTGTGTGTGTGTGTGTGTGTGTGTGTGTGTGTGTGTGTGTGTGTGTGTGTGTGTGTGTGTGTGTAGGAGCTTGCAGGGAAGGGATGTTTCACCGTCAGAAGGACTCAGTATGTCTTAGCCTTGACAATGGTGTGACCAGCTCCTCTGAGCCTCATGCCCCCTCTGTAAGATGGAGCAGTGGACCCCACACCCTTAGCTTCAGCATACCCCAGTATCTGTGGCTCTTCACCAGAGGGTCTGAGACCCACTTTCACTGTCGTTGCAGGAGCCATACACACCTGGGGATGAAGAGGACCCTTCCCTCCCCACTCACCAGTCTCCGCCCATGTCTGATGCAGGCTGTTGAGTGAGTGCCCAACTGTCCTGCCTTGGACGGTGATTCTCAAAGGGTTGCATTCTAGCTGTTTCTCATTGTTTCCCTGTGGATTTGGCTGCAGTATCCTGCAGGAGTAAACTTCAAGGAAGCCTGCCTTTCACCGACCGGTTTTCCCACTCCCTAGCCCTGTCGCCTCCAATTCCCAGGGAAACAAGCCCTGCACTGGATGTGTGGGCATCTCCAGGTGGAATTCCACAAAGTGAATGGGCCGTTGAGGCCACCTTCGTGAGTGTGGTCCATTGTGGATGGAAACAGCTTTTAAGTGGGGCATGTCAGGCCCTCACTTAGCTCCTTCGAGAGCTGGGACTTTGTAGTGTCTAACAGAGAAAACTAGGTCCTCAAATCACATCATTTTGTTGTTTCATCTATAAAAGAGTCTAAAAAAGTCTTTGGACTCTTTTTTTCTCATCAAAACTGCCATGGAAGAGATGGAGTGTATTGACCTGACGTGATGAGGGCCAGAGTACTCACTTCCTTGTCTTGGGGACATTTGTGAGAGAACAAGGCCCACAGAGAATGACAGGAAGCAGATTTGCATTACGTTGGGGTTCCTGTAACAGTGCAGGCAGAGGGAGTTCTTAGCCCGCACGCCTCTTATGAACAAGACTCTCCAAATGTGCTAGGAAGAAATTGTGGTTTGAGATCAGAAGAAAGAGGCAGAGGGCCAAGGACGAGCTAGAGAAGGGGGTGAAGAGAGTGGGCTGGGAAGACGGCACGGTGGAGGTGAGAATGGAGTGGAGAGCACTGTTCCTGGAGGCTTGTGGAAACCTCCTAAGCGCTCTTATACTGGACACTGTGTCTTAGACTAGCCAGTAGGAGGGAAAATTCCTGAAAAATGCTCATGTTTCTAGCTAGAAGCTAAGGCTAGTAAGAGCACTGGGCCCATACCTGCCCCTCAGTTTTGAATCCATCCTCTCAGGAAGAAATGAGCCCAGGAATGTCTGACTGAACAGAGAACAAAGGTCTGGCCATAAACTGGAGAGCAGGAGGTCGTGCGTGGAGCTGGGGAAGGTCCTGGCAAGGAGCAGCAGGGCTGGACGGGACCGGAAGCAGTGTCCACAGGAAGGGGGTAGGAGGCTCGGGGGAGGCTGGGGGAGGCGGGTGCTGGTTTAGGAGGTGGCACTGTGTTCTCTCTTTGGGAGCCACCAAAGGCTTAGGGGAGACATCCCCCCTCGCCCCCAGGAACAGTGTTTTCAGGGAGATTCTTCTGGTATTTTTCTTTTTTTTCTTCTTATTTTTGCTTTTTGGGTCACACCCAGCGATGCTCAAGGGTTACTCCTGGCTCTGCACTCAGGAATCACTCCTGGCGGTGCTCAGGGGACCATATGGGATGCTGGGAATCGAACCCGGGTCGGCCGCGTGCAAGGCAAACGCCCTACCCTCTGTGCTATTGCTCCAGCCCCGATTTCTTACTTTTTTTATTCCCCCAAAGTACTTTACCAGGGGCCCTGTAACTACCTGCCTACACTTTCATTTGTGTTTCTCAAACTGAGGGTACTGGAAAGAGTGGAAGGCCACAGCTGAGACCTGCAGGAGGCCCGGGGAAGAAGCAATGAGAGGCAGGCTTAGGGGGTGGGTGCACACAGAAGGCTGGTTCCCTGAGCACCCCTCCCCACCATGCTCAGAGTGACCTCTGACCGTACACACTGCTTCCCCCAAACCCTCACCGCCCTCCAGGGCCAGTCCCCCTCTCATGGATCATCGGTGTGGACACCACGCATCAGGCTCGCTTGAGGCTTCTGTATGAGTGTTCCAGGCTCCAGAGGGGCTGGCCGCGGCCTTTGCTGAGGCACCCCCCATCTCCCCAGAATCTCCCTGCTTAGTCCTGTCTCCTTCTGCTGCCTCCCAGGATGGCAGCTGTTCGGGGTGTCCCCAGCCGTCTGAGCCTAGGCCACGTGAGACAGGAAGGGACAGGGCTGGAGAGCAGAGTCCCACAGGCCCGGACAGAGGGAGGCCCAGAAAGGCTGCCTGCTGCCAGCGGGCAAGCGAACAAGATCTGAGCAAGGCCGCTGGATTCAGCACCAAGGAAGCTGCCAAGGAGACACAACACTCCCCGCCCCCCACCGTGAAGACCCCAAGGACGGCCCCATGCAGTTAACTGCAGGTACGCAGGGAAAGTGGGCCAGGAGGAGGAAGAGGGCTTGCTGAGCCTCTTTCTGGAGTGGTTTGCATTCCATTCAATCAAGGGTTTTCCATGAGAAAACCCATCAGCCATAAGCTCATAAGACTAAATGTGAGATGGAAAAGCATGATTTGTTTTTACAGGATGCAGAATGCAGGTCTCAGGAACGGCCGAAAAAGCCTGTGCAATCCCTTTTCAGGCATTTTGAAAAATGAATTTTGTGTGGGTCCTGCCAGCCCCCCACCCCAAGTTTACTCTTCCAGCTGGCGCCTTCTTTGGGATCAGAGTCCCATACCTCTCCTGGCACTCCTTTGACACTCTTTCAATCACTCAACAAATGTCTATTGGCCAACCACAGTGTATTAAGTTAAAGCAGCGCACTGGTCTCTACGCCCCACCCCCACACCCCTAACACGCCACCCACACATCTATACTCTGGAGCTGGGACAAAGAAGACCTGGGGAGATCCAGATTGCCTGTCCTGACTGGTTCTCCTGATGTCCTTCCAGGACACTTCTGGTTCCCTCAATCTCTGGGTCCCCGAGTCCTGCCAGTTCTCCTGAAAATGTTTACGTAAAGGGCTGCTCCTATTAGCTTCTATCTGGGTTTGAAACTGAATCCAGGAGTGGGAGAGATAGGGCAGGGGATAAGATGCTTGCCTAGCTTGCAACTTACCCCAGTTTGGACCCCTAGCATTGCTTATGTTCCCGAGAGTACCACCAGGTGTGATCCCTGAGCACAGAGCCAGGAGTCAGCCCTGAGCACAGAGCCAGGAGTCAGCCCAGAGCACTTACATGAGGCCCACTTCACCCAAATCTAAAGTTGAGTTAAAGCCCTCACTGACCACTGATAGGAATGCAGTGGTGCAAAACAGCTTGGCACTCCCCTAAAAATGTACTTACAGGCACTTTCTGTATGAACATGTGTGCACAGCCAAAGCCCCAGCACGAGTGCTCATAGCAGCTGCGTCTCTAGGAGCCTAGCTGGACACTGTCCAAGAAGCCATTCCCCGGGGATTACATAACCCAGTGTGGTGTGTTCAAACCACAGAATCCCATTAAAAGGACTGATTATTTTTGTTTGTTTGGGGGCCACTCCCAGCAGGACTCAGAGATCACTGCTTACTTCTTACTCAGCACCTACTTCTGGCTATACTCAGGGATCACTCCTGGTAGGGTGCTTGGGTGCCAGGAATCAAAAACCTGTACTTGATACCAGGGATCTGACCCCCATCAGTCACATGCAGAGAAAGTGCCTTATCTCCTGTACTCAGGCCTCCCCCCGCCATGTTAATGAAGTGAATTTTTTTTTATTTTGCTTTTTGGGTCACACCCATCAATGCACAGGGGTTACTCCTGGCTCTGAACTCAGGAATTACTCCTGGCGGTGCTCAGGGGACCATATGGGATGCTGGGAATCGAACCCGGATCGGCCGCATGCAAAGCAAACACCCTACCCGCTGTGCTATTGCTCCAGCCCCATGAAGTGAATATTTTAACGTAGGGAATATGCAGGAGAGAGAGAGGACAAGGAGAGAGAACACGAGCTTCTCCAGACGGGAGAGAACTGAGGATAAAGGTAAAAGAAAGAAATTACACCTCTCAACTGAGATGTGAGAGAACTCAGAATGGGGATGCACCCCAATGTGTATTTTTTTTTAAAGAGGAAAAAAAGTATATGGCTTTATTAGTCAAATTCTAAACTGGGCCCATTTGTACCTGTAACCCTCAGACGTTTAGAAGAATTCATTTACTCCTTTCAAAGTAAATGTGCATTTTCATTGCTTTAAATAAATGTGTGACATTCATTGTATTGACAGACTGTGATTTATTCAACTTTTTTTTATTAACCTTCTTGTTGGATGTTTAGGTGATTTCCAATGTTTTACTGTTACACATCAGAGCAGACAAATTGGTCAGGAGCAATTTGGCCAAAAGCAAATTGATTAAGCTGTCAGTGTGGTGGGGATGTTGAATTTGTTGATAATGAAAAGTTTTCGTCACTGTGTTTATTCTGTGTGCCAAGGGAAAATCTTGCCTGGAATGATTTTGCAACTTTTTATTCAGCTATCAATAGTGTCATTTATTTATTTTCTAATGTAAAGAATTATGTTTTTGCTTCTTATACTCCTCCTTTCAAATGTCTCTATATTTCCATTCAGGGATGCTCTATTCAGTTGATTAAGAAGAAAAAGCCTGGGGCCGAAGCCATAGTCCAAAAAGTAAGGTGTTTGCCTTGCATGCGGCCAACCCACTTGATCTCCAGCATCCCAGATGGTCTCCCAAGCACTGCCAAACGTACTTCCTGAGTGCAGATCCAATAGGAACCTTTGAGCACTGCCTGGTGTGTCTTCCCCTCCCCCCTCCACCACCACCACCACCACCACACACACACACACACACACACACACACACACACACACACAGAGAGAGAAAAGGAAAAAGAAAAAGGAAAACTGCCTGAGCAATCATCACGTCCCGACTGGAAACAGCCTCAGTTGGGCTTGCTTCATGCCTCTTTTGGGCATGCTTGCGATCTATGACAAGCACAGCACTCTTTGAAAAGTAATCTTCAATCTGAGAAATAAAAGCTTGCGGAAAAACAAGTTTAAATAAACAGAAGAAGGATGAGTTTCTAAAAATAAAACTGATTTTTAAGTGAAAACAAGGTTCCTAATTTGTTGTTGTTGTTGTTAAGTTTTTGGGTCACATCTGGCTTTGCACTCAGGACTTACTCCCTGCAGTGCTCAAGGGCCCCTATGGGATCAAATACAGGTTGGATACACTCAAGGCAAGTGCCTTGCCCCATGTACTATCTCTCCAGTCCCTGAAGTCCCTAATTTCAATGTTTTTTTTAAAAATCATTATTATTATGGGGCTGGAGCGATAGCATAGTGGGTAGGCATTTGCCTTGCACGAGGCTGACCCAGGTTCGATTCCCAGCATCCCGTATGGTTCCCTGAGTACCGCCAGGAATAATTCCTGAGTACATGAGCCAGGAGTAACCCCTGTGCATCTCCGGGTGTGACCCAAAAAGAAAAAATAAATCATTATTATTTTATATTCATTATTGCTTTGCTTTGGGGCTTATAGCCAGAGGTGCTCAGGACCCCTGCATACAAAGTGGTCACGGGGATGCAATCTCTTCCACCTCCTTATTCTGCCTTTTCCCCATCCCCTTGTTGCTGCTGCTGTTTCCAGCACCCACGCGCATGTCTACGGTGCCTGCCTACCCCAGTGTAGCCCAGAGACCCCACACTCCAATATAGCAGAGCTGCGGTGGGCAGTGGCTACATGCAGGCAGCCCTGAATCAAAGTCATGACCTCACAGTTGCAACAGAGGGGCTTTCAGCCACTGAGACCATCCAGGGGGACAATTTTCCTGCACAGATGTCCGGGGATCTGGTGTGACCCTCACAGCCTGGCCCTGTGCACCTACCAGGCCCTGTCCACCTACCAACTTTGGGTAACTGACAGAAGAGAAACATTGAACAAGGTCATCCTGCACCCACAGAGTAAGAAAGACCCCAGGGTTGGTGCAACTCACAAAACACCTGCCATTGATTTCCTTCCTCGGCATGCACAGAGCCTGTGGCTCATGGAGAGGACTCTGCCTTCCACCTGGGTAAGGTTCATGGAGGGGTTCCTGCCAGAATTGCTTTTGCAATGCTTTTTTTTTTTTTTTTTTTGCTTTTTCGGTCACACCAGCAATGCTTAAGAGTTACACTTGGCTCTGCACTCAGGAATTACTCCTGGTGGTGCTTGGGGGACCATATGGGATGCCAGGGATTGAACCTAGGTGGGCCGTGTGCAAGGCAAACGCCCTACCTGCTGTGCTATCACTTCGGCCCGCTTCTGCATGCTGACAGCCCTCCTCTAGACTGAGCCTGCTTCCTCAGCTCCCAAACATGCCTGATAAAAAACCAGATTTCGTTTCACCTTGTTCTTTACCACTCATTAGAGCCCGCTCCTTCTTGCAATAAGCCAACCCCAACCTGTATGAAGGAAGTGAGTCCTGGTGGACTTCAAGAACTTGTGCAAGATATTTTTATTTGTTTTGGGCCCACACCCAGCCGAGCCCAGGACTTACTCCCAGCTCTGCACTCAGGAATCACTCCTGGTGGGGCTCAGGGAATCCCTTGGCTGTGTGCAAGGCTAGTTCCCTACCCACTGGACTATTTCTTTGGCTCCAAAATTTGTTTTTTATGTAGAAGTATTGCTATTTATCCAGCCACTGATTAAGCTGAATGAAGCAGGCATGAACTCCACATTACTTATTTTTTAATTTTTAAAAAATTCTTTAATTTTTCATAAAGCTGTTCACAATAATTGTTTACATTCACTATTTCAACATCAATCCCACCACCATTGCAGCTTCCCACCACCACTACTTTGAATTTTTCTACCACCATCCCAGCTGCCCCTTAAGTAGATGCTAAATAATTTATTTTGTATTGCTTGCCATGAATGGTATAAGGTGTCACATGGCTGCGAAAGTGGCCAAGTGCTCCTGGAACTCTAAAATTTTTAAATATTTGGGGACTGGAGGCAAATCTGTGACATGCTGCTCTCTGATATTCATTTGTGAGTCTCTAAATCATGGCTGTAAATATGCTCAAATGGAACCCAGAGGCAGTTCTTGGGTATGACTGCCAAGAAACCGGAAGGGCTGGGTGATGGTGCTGAAGGTTGCCCATCTGGACTCCGTGAAACCTGGAGTTTTCAGTTACTGGTCCCGCCCACCTGGGTTTTTCAGCAGATTCATTTTCATGCGTGGGGGGCTCGGGCCGAGCCTGTGAAGGTCAGCCATGAGCATGGTGGTGATTGGGTTCTGGAGGTTTGTGGCGGGGGGGGGGTCATTTGGGGCAGGCACCTGCCCCCCTCTGAGGTGCCCCTGTGAAATCAGCCTGGCGTGGGAAGGGGAGACATCTCTGCAGTGTGCTGCTCGCCTCGAGATTCATCTGTGAGTCTCTGATTCATGGCCGTTAATGAGCTTAAATGGCCTGCTTTTGATCGCTTTTGAGATTTATTTATGGGTCTCTGAAGCAAGGCTGATAAATGAGTTTGCATAGCTGAGCTGGAGGTGGTTTGTGGGTGTGACTCACACATACCTAGCTTTTGACTAATTTCTCTGGAAACTTGGTCCCAAGTTATTGGGCTCTTGGGGCTGGAGCAAAAGCACAGTGGGTAGGGCGTTTGCCTTGCACGCGGCCGACCCGGGTTTGATTCCCAGCATCGCATATGGTCCCCTGAACACTGCCAGGGGTAATTCCTGAGTGCAGAGCCAGGAGTAACCTCTGTGCATCGCCGGGTGTGACCCCCCCAAAAAAAAATCCAAGTTGTTGGGGTCTGGCCAGAGGCACAGTGGCAATTTTGGGGTATTAGGAAGCCTGAAGGCACCATCAGGCTGCTGATGCACTCGCCCTACAGGTACAGGTTGACCTGCTGGCAGCACCATATCCCCTGTTCCAGAGAGAAGGGGCGTGATATGACTTTCTAAATTATCACTGTTAACACACATGCTTTTTGCCCCAACATAAGTAGTATCATTTTGTCTTTAAAATGATACTAAAATGAGACTGAAACCAGAGAGATAGGATGCTGCCTTGCCTGCAACTGACCCAGGTTCAATTTCTGGCACCTAAAAACAAATAAACCTACCCAAAAAAATAAAGATAGAACTAATTTGATTCTTTCATACCCTGATTTTTTTTCCAACTCAGATCATGAGAATCGTAGTTAAGATTTGACTCAGTTCTATTATGAAATCTGGGAATTCAGTTAAAAACTAGTCTAGATGTGGCAGAGGTGTTTTGAGCCCTGATCACATATTGAAAGAGTAATTCACTTTATTTGAACTAAAGGAGAATGCCCTTAAGAATTGGTGTCCTAGGGCTGGAGCAATAGTCCAGAGGGTAAAGTGTTTGACCTGCATGTGACCTACCAGAGTTTGATTCCCAGAACCAATATGGTACCCTGAGCTCCACTCAGTGATTCCTAAGAGCCAGCAAGGAATAAGCCGTGAGTATTGCCAGTGTGTTTCCCAAGCAAACAAAACCCAAAGAATTGGCATCCTTAGACAATCAGTTGAGAACCTTAAGAGCCAAAACTGAAGTTTTCTGAAGAATGAAAGTTCCCTCAAGACTGTGACATAAAAATCTTGCCTTGGTTTCCAGCTCATCATACAAACTCCAGACTTGGTAATTGTGTGTGGGGTGTGTGTGTGTGTGTGTCTGTCTGTCTGTCTGTCTTGTTCTCTCCCTATTTCTCTCTTTCTCTGTGTATCTCCCTCCGTGTCCCTATCTCCTTCTTGCTTCTTCTCTGTTCCCTCTCTCTGTCACCCTCTCATTCCCTTCTTCACCTCTTCTGTCTCTTCGGGATCAGAAGTTTCCAAACTTATTTGGCCCAGTGCCTTCGATTTAAAATTCCTCAGTGCCCTCTAAGTGATCTAACAGAAAACGTCCTGCAAATGTGTGAGATGGCTGTCCCCCCTTTCGGAAGGCTGCTCTTGAGAGATGGGATAGTTTGCACCTGCTGCTGTGGGCTTGGTCCGAGCGTGCTGCCCTGACAGTGTCCATCCATAGGTGAAGAGTTAAGCCTGCTGCAGACCTGCTGACCTTCTGATGTACACGAAGGGGTTTCTCTCCACCATGGCTCTGCCATGTGACCATTTTATCTCTGCATGAGGTAAATTGACCTCATGTGTGTTAAGGCTTGTTTTCTGCCTCTCACTGTTAGCCTTGAAGCATGCTTTACATGACTGGAAGAACATTAGATTTTTTTTTTCCTTTGGTGTGGGGGCCACACCTGGTGGTGCTCAAAGGTTATTCCTGGCTCTGCACTCAAGGTCACTCCTGGAAGTATTCAGGGAACCATATGAGATGCTGGGGATTGAACCTGGGTTGACTATGTGCAAGGCAAGCGATTTATCTAATATGCTATCTCTCTGGCCCCTAGAATTAGAAATTTTATTTTATTATTTATTTATTTATTTATACTTTTTGGGTCACACCCAGTGATGCTCAGGGGTTGCTCTTGGCTCTGTACTCAGGAATTACTCCTGGTGGTGCTTGGGGGACCATATGGGATGCCAGGGATCAAACTCAGGTTGGCCGTGTGCAAAGCAAACGCCCTACCCGCTCTACTATCTTTCTGACCCCTAGAATTAGAAATTTTAAAAGAGAGGGAAAAACCTCCAACATCCCTGCAGAGTTTTTAGTACGCTGAGTCTAAAACTGCAAGGTCACTAGATTGCCCATACCCTGGGTCCAAGTAGATCTTTGATAGTGACTTGCTTTCCAAATAAATAGTCACCAAGACCAAACCCCTATCAAAAGCCACATCATGTTTTCAACCAAATCAAATGAGGTCACAGTAAACAAGGCCGAGAGAGGACAGTTCTGTCATTAAATTGTTACACATGCTCTGAAAATATGTCCTTGAAATTAAATTTTCCAAAGCTGAGTTGCTGAGTCAAGCAAAAGGCACAACAAAAACTCTCTCCTCAGGGTCGATTCCAAACTGTGTGTTGATGAGACCACGTTCTGAAGCACCTGCCACCGGCCAGACCTCATTAGACCTGGGACATGGAGGCAAATGAGCTGCATCCTTGGCGTCTTGGGGCTGCGGCTAGGGCTCACATGCCTTTTTCCCTGGCGTAGAGAACTGGCGGGAGCCTGTGAATCTGTTACACTGATCAGAGTGAGGACTGCGCAGCAGGTGCAATGGGCTGGCTTTGAGAAACCATCCCCAGGCCTCAGGCAGTGACTTTGCTCATTGTGTATGTGGTCACCTTGTCTGGGTTGGCGTAGCTGGCACCCGTGGTCACAGGGGGCTCCGTCTCCCCCAGTGCCTGGCATGAAGCAGACTTCTTGGTCTGGAGGGGCTCCCAGGGGTAGGCGCCTCTGCTCCCCGGGGCTTCTTGGCCTTGGACTCTGGTTTCCAAAGAGAGAAAACTAGGGCAAGTAGCCGAGGAAGGAGCACTGGTTAAGCTTCCACTTCTCTTATCCCGTCGAGCAGACCAACTACAGTTGAATGCAGCGGGAGAGTGTGGTGGCATTTCTCCAGGTAAAACGAGGGCTCCTGCTTCCAAGCTTGACGTCAGGGTCCATTCACCTTCCTGCCTAACTTAGAACTTGGTTCACAGTTTCTGAAATTACACTCTGAGCCATGAATTTTTCCGCTCACATGTTTCTCTCTGCCTTTAAATACCTCAGCCAGTGTGTGAATGTGTGTGAGTGTGTGTGTGTGTGTGTATGTGTGTGTGTGTGTGTGTGTGTGTGTGTGTGTGTGTGATTCTGGAGACCACCATGAAGAAAACTGTCTGGGGAGACCAGCTATGGGCTTGCATGCATGTATCCTCTGCTTGGTCTTGACCTTTTCCTTAACAAGGATGAAGAATGATAATTTGCTGAGGAGGGTCCACAGTGACTCATCTCACCCCTCCACAAAAACAGGTTTTGTTGCTGTGGTCCCATGGAAAAGCCTATGGCCTCCCCAGCCTTCCCTTTTTTCACTTGCTCAGCACTTGGAAGATGATTTAATGTGAAATTCCTGAGCATCAATTTTACATTTGCCTCAGGATGGCAGAGTGAGAGACCACTTGGGGAACATAGGGAAGAAAGAAAAAAAGAAAGGAGGAAGGGAGAAATAGAAAGAGAAGGAAGGAAAAAAGGAAGAATGGAGAAAGAAGGAAAGAAAGAAAGAAAGAAAGAAAGAAAGAAAGAAAGAAAGAAAGAAAGAAAGAAAGAAAGAAAGAAAGAAAGAAAGAGAGAGAGAGAGAGAGAGGGAGGGAGGGAGGGAGGGAGGGAGGGAGGGAGGAAGGGAGGGAGGAAGGGAGGAAGAAGAAAAAGAGGATGGGAGGGAAGGAGGAAGAGGGATGGAGGGAAGAGGGGAGGAAGAGAAGAGGGGAGGGAGGGAGGGAGGAATGAAGGAAGAAAGGAAGGAAGGAAGACACTTGGCTCAGGGTTTCAAAGAACAGTTGCTGAAATAAGCTCTTTGCCACCCGCCAGCCTGAACATTGCCACTCTCTTGTGCACACATGTGGCTGGTGAGGGGGCTTGCTTGGAAATACTCTCGTTCTTCACTGGGAGAGGGCAGAAAGGCTAATTTGGGAAATAGTTCTCTAATGGAAGCCAGACTGGGGACAGTGAGGAAATGCATTTAAAAGTCCCATCTCCAGCATGGGTGGGGAAGATACATTTTGATGACAAGGTGATGTCTGGGGCAGTTAAGTGAACAGAGTGATCTTAACAGCAGCCACGTATTCTCCCTGTTACACCCAGAGTTCTGAAGTCTGGTCTAGGGGCTGGAGATGGTCCAGACCATTGGATTCTGAGCAAGGGTTTGGACAGCATCACACGGAAAAACATTCCTGGCCAATGCAGATTCAATGCAGGTTTAACTTGTCATCCTTCTGCTTCCTATTCACCCCTGCCACATTTCACGGCCACCAACACAGACATCACACACACACACACACACACACACACACACACACACACACAAACCCTGCACGCTGTACACATAGAGCCATATTTACTCTGATTTCTGTTCTCACTTCAGGAAGGATATTGAACTGTGCTTCTCAAAGTATTTCGGTTAAAGGGCCAGTTTTTCATATCTCTGATCCAGCACAGGCCAACATTTTGCATAAAATACCATACATTTACACATTAATAAAAAGATGTACATGGCCTAAGGAGAGAGCTCAAAGGGCTGGAACATAGACTCTGTATGCAAGAGACCCGGTACTCAGCACAAGATGGTCCCCTACCAACTGCCAGGGCTGGGGGTGCTGGTATGGCCCCCAGCCCCAACATATATACATATGCTTGTATATATAAATGACTGTATAAACCATGCATCCACATGGCACGCCAAACATTTTGGTTGTTAGATTGAGCAGGTATGAAAGTAGTCTGTTAAATCAATGTCAAGTTTTTGAAACGCCAATTCTTGGCTTCTAGAGTTCATTTGTTGCAAACTGGGATCCAGGCAGGGGCAGCGGGTTGCAGAGATGCAGAACTGACACCACAGCGAACAGGGTAAATGGCAACCTCCAACACCATCCCTCACTCACTTCTTCACCCATTTGTGTCACACACTCCCCAGTGATCAGATTCCTCTGCAGGAGCCTGGGCAGCTTCTCCAGGTAAAGACAGGGTCTGCCAGGGAGGCCGCAGCGGAGGTGGGCGTAAGGAGCAACTCTGTCTTCCAGGAGGAAGGGGGCAGGGCAGCGGAGGGCTGGTGCATAACCCGCCTAGGATGAGCAGGAAAACAGTAGCCAGTGAAAGAGGCGTGAGAGCAGGGTGCTGGGGAGATAGTATAGTGGGCTTGCCTTGCAGGCAGCAAACACTGATTTGATCCCCAGCATTCCGTATGGGTGCTTGAGCCAGGAGTAAGCCCTGAGCACCGCGGGTTATGCACCCCACCCCTGAAAAAAAAAAAGAAAAGAGGGGTCTGGTAGGAAAGTGAGAACAGACGGATGGGGAGGTGAGAGAAATCCTTTCAAGCACAGCCTGTCGGTGGCTCTGACTGGTCTGGGCCAATGAGCTTCATCCTTTTCATACCCCTGGCCTGACCCCTGTCCTGGGTGGAACAGGCAGTTGGCCGCGCTGTGTGCAAAGGTGGAGCAGGGCTGGCCAGCCAGGAGTGGGAGCACGGAGACACAGAGACTTGGAGGCTGGCCCAAGGAGTTGGGAGCTCATTCTGGACTACTCGGGAACCCAGAAGGCCACAATAGGGGACCCCTCCCCCAACACACACACCCCTCCCCCCCAGAAATGATGTGCATTTCTGAGGCTCCCAGATTCCTGGCTGGAGAGGCTGGATGAGGCTGCACTCACCGGGGTGAAGGCTTAGAGTTGCGTATAGAAGGGATGGAGGATTACCTTGAGGAGAGGGAGAGTGGGCATTAGCTGCCCAGCGCTGCCACAGTGAATGTGGGTCTGAGTCTTACTCAAAGCTATTTCTCCTGGGCCAGGGAGCTGGCACAAAGGGCTGGAGCCACCCTTGGCAGCCAGCAGCCCCGGGCTCACCCCCTGGCACCACACTGTCACCTGGCCCTGCAGCACCTCCAAACCAACCATCCCCAAAGAGAAAGCTACTGTCCTACCCATGACTGGCATCCCTTAGAAACCACCAGGCACCACCTCTCCCCTGTGGCTTTCCTCGGGTTTCTTATTAAAAGCAGCCAGTTCCCCCTTCATCCAAACAAAGGGAAAGCAATAAAGACTTGACTGAAAGAAAGGGGTCACTCCAATTTGCAAACATCAAAGCCGGGAACTCCTATCTCTTGGTTTCTGAGCAATAGCAGTAAGTGCCTTGAGCTGGGGTTTGATGTGGCAGCGAGTCCCGGCTGCCTTTGTTTTCTGACAAATGTTGGGCTGCTGTGACTGACAAGGGATGTTTGAGGCAGAAATCACAGGGATTCAGCACAGCCGTCCTTTCCCTGATTCTTTGCGTATAAAGAACTCAGCTGGTGTGTTGGAGGGAATGTGCCGCTGGTGTGCTGAGGGGAGCTTGATGCTCCAAGGAGGCAGCGTCTGGGAGTCCCAGAGAGCAGGACAGGGAAAACAAAACAGCAAAAAACGTGGGTGGAGGTGGGGGGATGGGACCTGCACGCCTCTCCTCCCTGGGGCAGGGGGCACTTACAGGGCACCCACAAGAGCCCGGAGAAAGTGTGAACCCTGCCTTCCCACGAGGTTTGGGGGAGCAAATTCCTGCAGGACTCATTTCACATTCAGCGGGTCTCCTGGGGCAGTGGAATAACTAACTGAGCAGGAGGGGAGGGGAAGAGTACCTCAAAGGAAACTTAAGTGTCTGCAGCTGCGTTTTAATGATGCCTCCACACCCAGAAACTGTAAGGACTGGGATTCAGATTTTTTGTTTGGTTTTGGGCCACACCTGGTGGTACTCAGGACATACTCCTGGCTCTGCACTCAGGGATTGCTTCTAGTGGGCTCCAGGGGAACCTAGTAGGTATCAGGGGGACCATACGAGGTGTCAGGGTTCAAACCTGGGTTAGCCACATGCAAGGCCAGTGCCTAACCCACTGTAATACCCATTGTACGCGGGCCCTTATGTAGGCTGTGTTTTTAGTCAATATTATAATCTCTTGTATCTCACTGTAGCACTGTTGTCCCGTTGTTCATCGATTTGCTCAAGCAGGCACCAGTAACGTCTCCATTGTGAGACTTGCTGTATCTCACTAGATATTTAAAATTTACTCTATTTTATAGTATATTATATTCAGGATACATGGTCTTCAATGGGAAATATTTATAAAACAATCACACTTTTCTCTTCCGTAACGGATCTGTTTATTTGTATCCATTTTTTAAAAAAATTGTTTTTGAGGCAAAAGCCCAGTGATACTCAGGGCTCTCTGAGTGATACTCTGACTCTGCGCTCAAAAGTCACTTCTGGTGGTACATGGAAGTCTGAGATCGAACCTGGATTAGTGCCGTACATGCTGTACTATCGCTCCAGTCCTTGGAACCACTTTTAATAATGATATGACATGAAAATATAGCATGCCATCAGAAGTCATTTCAAGGGAAAACTTTAATTTTTCATGGTGATAGGCTGTACCCGTGGCGTATTCAATATGCCAAAAACAGTAACAAGTCTCACAATGGAGATGTTACTGGTGCCTGCTCGAGCAAATCGATGGAACAACGGGATGACAGTGAGACAGTGACAGTGGTGTTAGGCTGTGTAACATACTGACAAAAAGAACACGGTATTCAGCCATGCTTAACTCTGATTTATGTTATGTAAAAACATTAATTAAAATATATAGAAATATATTTTGTCCTGGAACCACCTAAAAGTAGGTGGTTTACAGGTCATGTAGCCAGTTCTGAGTACCAAGGGCTGTCCCTGGATTTCCTGGCAGTGCTTTTTTTAGGTGGTTTGCAGACCATCATGAGACCTCACCTTTAGCAAAATATCTCCTAGGACAAAGGTTTTTCTCTTAGATAACTAGAAATCCTATAGATGGTCATATCCCAGACACCTGACCCAGACACAACAGCACCACCTCGTAAGCCTCCCGGCCTCCAGTTTCCCCACCAACGTCAATATCACTCTCTGTAGCTGTGGAACAACACCCCTTTAGCACACCACTGTCTCCCAACTGACTCAGTGAACAGCCATGGAATTTGGGGAGAATGAGCAAAACCAGCTACGTCTCCCTAAGATTACCAAGTAGGAAGTTTGCATCACGTGCTGCTGGCAGGGACCAGAGCGTAGGATTGTAGGAAGAGTGCTGTTCGATCCCTGGCATCCCATCTGGTCCCCCAGCACTGCCAGGAGTAATTCCTGGTGCAGAGCCAGGAGTAACCCCTGAGTACCTCTGGGTGTGACCCCCAAAACCAAACCAAAACAAACAGCAAGCAAACCCGCATGGCTGACAGACAGAGATCACCACCAAAGAGGTGTGTGGGCAGGGGCGCTGACACCTGGCTGAGGGTGCCTACCTGTGTCCCTAACTGTCACCTCCTTCATCCAGGAACCTTTTTCCGGAGAAGTTCTGCACCTGGAGGGCAAATCCCTCAACTGGGCTGAACCTAAGTGTAGCTCTGGGCCCAGATCCATATCGTAATGGCCCTTCTGTGACCAGAAAGTTGTTTTAATGGGAAGGAAAGCATAACCCAAAAAAAGCACTGCCAGGAAATCCAGGGACAGCCCTTGGTACTCAGAACTGGCAACATGACGTGCAGAGCCCAAGATAGGATTAAAATGTAGATTCTTTGTTCCAAAATGATTAAGAATTCCAGGGTCAGGGAAGGAGCTCAGAAGGCTGAAGCAGGCTTTGTTGCCGGAGGTCTGGTTCCACACCCAGCCCTGTACGGTCCCCTGAGCACTGGGAAGAGCAGCCCCCACGCCAGGCACTGAGTCCGAGCAGCTCCCCCCTCCAACTCTAGCCAAAAAATCAAACAAACAAAAAAAAATTACTGTGAACTTCAGATGTTGACGAGAGAGCATTAAACCCAGCAGGGCCCTGAGAGGCTTCTGTAAACGGGAAGATTTACACGGACAGCACGGCACGGGGAATATTGACAAAGGCATGAAGGTCATCTGGCATACCTGAAGAAATGCAGGGACTTCAGCAGCCCCCCTGCCCCCCATCCCGGCCAACAGTACTTCCAGCCTAGGATTCCCTCTGGGTAAGCGTATCGTGTCACAGTTCCTGGCTGGGGATAGGACTCAAGGGGCAGAACACATGCCGAGCATTTACCAGGCCCTGAGTTCTATCTTTTATATCCTCCCCAACCTCGGGGTGCAGCCTGGTGGCCACTGTGTGCTGCTCTCAGGGCCCGAGCATCGCACCTCCAGCTTCTATGGGGCGGAGCACTGCTGACACGATCCCTATAACAAGCAAATTAGTATCTGGGGCCGGAGATATAGTACAGCAGGTAGGGAATTTGCCTTGTGTTCAGCCGACCCGAGTTCCATCCCCAGCATGCCATATGGTCCTCCGAGCACTACCAGGAGTAATTTCTGAGTGCAGACCCCAAGCATGGCCAGCTGTGACCCAAAAAGCAAAAAAAAAAAAAAAAAAAAGCCCTCGGCTACAAAGGCAGCTGCGGTTGTCACATACACAAGATTGTCACATGCACATGTCACAAGGCAGCAAATGGCAGGTAGCCCCGAGAGATGCTGACACTCCTCCGATGGCTGAGTTCTCCCCCGTGTTCTGCAGCTTCCCTCCTGCCCTTCAGGCCGATGCATCCCAGGACGCGGCTCTGCTCCCCAGCCCCTCGCTGCCTGAGGATGGCATACCCGCGGGAGATGACGTCTGCCTGCCTTCCTCATCCCCGGGAGGCTCCGTGTGCCCATGGAAGGAGAGGCGGGACCAGCGCTGGCACGGCGTTTCTCTGTGACTCTCCCTGCCCGGGAGAGGCAGAGGAGCAGCGCTGGTGTCAGTCTGGGCCTGGAGCCAGGAGCCGGGGAACCGACAGTGGACCAGGGAGCTGACTGAGCATCTCGGCAGGGCCAGCGGCCAAGGGAGAGGGAGCCGGTTACCCCGGAGAGGTGGGGGCCCCAAGGCCCATTTTTATGCACCAGAGGATGACTGGCCAGAAAATGAAATCTTACTTGTCTCTTTCTCTGACCTCACTGTTTATACATGTGATTTTCTCTCATTCTGCTCCAGCTCCCTGCAGACCCGAAGGGCACCCGGAGTGCAGCAAGGAGGTAGGTAAGAGACTGCTGCTGCTGACAGGGTCTGTGCGCACCTGTGGGGCCGGCGGCCTGGTCCCCACTCCTCACCCTGCAAGGGTCTGCTTACGAGTCATCTTGGGTGAATGAGGCCCTTGCCTTGCGTGCGGCTAACCCAGTACCCCACATGGCCTCCCCAGCCTAGAGTAATGCCTGAGCACAGAGCCAGGAGTAAGCCCTGAGCACATGGGGGTGTGTCTCCCCAACAAACAACAATAACAATAATACAGCCCACCAGAAGTGCCCGCCCAGTCCCAGTCTGCAGCAAGCAAGACAAGCCGAGATGTCAACAGGAGTCTCGGGAAAAGTAAACATTGCCAGAGGGAGCAAGCGAGCGAGCGCTTGTCAACAGGAAACATTTTCCTCAGGACGTGCCCGACCCAGAAGCGGCATATGGAGTCCTGGTTTTGTTTCCTGGGGTGTAATAACAATAGCCGTTTTCTTGGCTCTAAGCCAGAAGGCAAGATGCCTGGGGAGCCGGAGAGCCTGCGGGGAGAGGGGGAAGGAAGCCAAGGAGGCCGAGTAGCAGCAACCCCACAGAGCCAGTCTTGCTGCCCGGGGGTGTTTTCTGAACACCAGTTCTTCAGAAAACTGAACTGCAAGAGCACAGTGCAAGGGAGCGCTGCCTGCACTGTCACGGCAGCTAGGGCTGGGAGGGGCAGGTGGCTAGCCACTGTGCTCAGGAACCCAGGGCCACACCAGGCTGACTTCTGTGGCCCTGTTGGGGGGCAGGGGAGCAGACGGAGAGCAAGCTGGGCTGAGACTTGAACAGGGGTGGGGGGCTCTGCAAGGCACAAGCGGCAGCACTTCCAGCTAGTCACAGGAGGCAGCCTAAGGGCACATCCGCAAACAATTGCATCAGGAAGAGGAGATCTTTCTCAACAACAGAATGCTGCTCCTCCGTGGTGAACCGGGATGAGACCAGTCAGGCAGACAGAGAGGATGACACTTTTTTTTCTTTTTGGGTCACACCCGGTGATGCACAGGGGTTACTCCTGGCTCTGCATTCAGGAATTGTCCCTGGCGGGGCTCAAGGGACCATATGGGATGCTGGGAATCGAACCTAGGTCGGCTGGGTCAGCTGCGTGCAAGGCAAACGCCCTCCCCCACTGTGCTATCGCTCCAGCCCCAAGAGGAAGACACTTTTGGGGATCAGATGGAGACAGACACGGAATGGTTTCACTCATGAGTGGTACACAGAGAAAATACACAGATGATTGCACTAAATTAAAAAATAAACAACTTTCAGACTATAAGATCACTTGTGGTTAACAAAAGTTGTATGCTGAAGGAGGGAATTGAACTTTTAATGAATTCTACAGATGTTCATTTTTAACGATGAGCATCTGAGACCTGCATGTTATAAACCAGTGCTACTTCTCTGATTTTAAAAAATTTCCTTCTGTATAAATAAATCACCCCTTCGTGAAAAAAATCCTTTTTAGAGCTGTAATCAGGACTTAAGATTGCTCTGAGCTGGAATTTTGCAGGAATGTATCAGGGTTCCCCACGGCAGGGAGAGAGCCAGTGAAGCGGTATCCGGAACAGGAGCTGAGGCTGCTGGGACCGGGAGAGAAGGCCCCCGGGACACGGCACCGACCAAGTTCCCAGCTAAAGAGTGAAGAGCTGCCCAAGCACCAGCGCCCCAGCGGGAGAACACTGCAACCTTCAGACGTGGAAGCAGGGTGACCATCTACGCCCCCACACTGTGGGCCTGCAAGCCCTCCAAAGACCAAAAGGAGAGATCCAGCAAGCCGCAAAAACTCACAGGTACATTGGTCTTCCAGCTGAAAATTCTTAGATGCCCTCAAGAGGGGGGTGGGCTGAGTCCCCTGCAGTCACACCTACACCCCGACAGCCGCCACCATGCCGACGGCCCCACGCCACTGCTTTGAGACTAATCTCTGCAGAGACACCAAATGGCCAGAAATTTGAGGTACACTAGTTTTCAGATTGAGAACTCAGGCCTTCTCAGAGTGGGGCAGGCAGGCAGCCTACCCACCCCACCCTACTTCCAGAAGCCCCAGCGGCCACACCCACATCCCACAACCGTCGACATGTGAACTTATGGCCCAATTATATACCTTTGAGTTCCTGGAACTGCATTTGCGGGCACATTGCCTCCAAATGTGTTACCTCTGAATCTGCAACACTGACATCCCAGTAGGAGCACGCCCAAATAGATGGGAAAATAACATGAAGCCAACTAAGCTCAATAAACAAAAAACAATAACACAGAAGGTTCAACTGGCAACAAACAGCTTAGTAAAGCCTCAGAGAGGTTCTTAATCACCCTATTGTGAGATACAAATTCTTTTTTACTGAAGTATTTTTTGATAATTCATTAGCCATTTAGCTGTAAGAAGCAATATAAACTAAACTATTTTGTGCCTGCTGAGGGGGCAGGCTTGGGGGGTGGCCAGGGAAATGGGGACAATGGTGGAGGGACTGTCGCACTGCTGATGGGATTGGTGCTGGAATATCGAATGCCCGAAACTAAACATATTATGAACAATTTTGAAAATCACAGGTGTTTAAATAAAGGGGGGGCGATGGAGTCCCGGCGACACTGAGCTTCCTTTAACATGGCTCCAGTATGTGGGACTGGGACATCTCTCCAAAATGCGTGGGGGCACTGGAATGGGGCGGAGCCAGCCCAGTCTCCAGCCCGCCCTGCTGCCGGAAGTCACGCCCTCAACCCGCCCTCGGCGCCATTTTGTCGCAACAGTCAGCAGCAAGAACCAGGGCTGGTGGCACCACAAGCTAGAGAATTCTCCGGACCCCAGACCAGGCCAACAACACCGGGGTGCCAGATGGAGAAGGTGCAAAGTCCCCGCCTTCTCCAGATGGAGTCCCGGCGACACTGAGCTTCTACTAATACGGCTCCAGTTTGTGGGACTGAGATATCTCTCTAGACCTTTCCTGATATCCAAAGAAAACGCTCAGGAACGGCTCCACCACCCCGGAGCGGCCATTATACCAGAGGCACAGAAACCCAGCGGGTGCTGGCAGCTCCACTCGTGGACTTTGAACTACAGTCCTGTGCAGCCCCGGGAGGGAAAGGGTTTTTGTCCTCACCCTTTTCCCCTCTCGGCAGCATGGCGACCGGCCCTGCTTCCTGCCCAAATGAGACCCCATCGGCCTCCCACGAACAGCTCCACAGCTCCTGAACAGCCATGATCCCAGAGGCACACGAACCAATCTCGGAATGCAGCGGTCACTGGCAGAAATACCTCTGGACTTAATACTGGAATCCCAAAACTGGGCAGCCACTTTCACGACCATGCAACATGATATGCTCATTGTTATCAACAATAGAAAACATATGATCTAATGATGCCATTCTGACAGGTCTGACTGTTGGGGGGAAACTCCAAATAATAATAGTGAGTTTTCGGTCAAAAATTGAATGTTATCATAGCAATAAGAGAGTTAATTAAAAATCATCTGCCACACAGGCAGAGGGGGAGAGGGAAGGAGGGTGTCTGGGGTTCTTGGTGGTGGATCATGTGCACTGGTGAAGGGATGGGTGTTTGATCATTGCATGACTGAGACTTGATCCTGAAAGCCCTATAACTGTTCTCATGGTGTCTCAATTAAAAAACATAAAATAAAAAAAAATAAATAAATAAAGGGGGGTTAAGACCAAAGGGCACAAAGGACTGCGTGATGCATGAAGGAAGTGGACAGGAGGAGGAGGCAGGCCTGAGGATCACACATGTCCACCCTGAACCTGTGAATCAGCAAGCCCACCCGCACCCCAGCCCCACAGGCATCCTGAGGCCTGAGAACCCAGGAGGGTCCCTCCCTCCAGGCAGGTCCAAACCCGGGGTGTGGAAAGAAGGGACCAGCTGCTCTTCCTGTGCGCTCCCTCATCTTCCTCTCCCACACTTAGTCTGTGGGGGGGAGGCCTGGAAGGAGGGGAGCAGTTCCCAAATACCTAAAATGATGACGTGGCGGAGGGAGAGAGTCGGGCCTGCGTGGGAAGGTCTCCCATGTGCAAGCAGCAGAGAAGTGCTCTGTGCCGCCTGGAGTGGGAGACACAGACACACAGGAGCATGAGGAGAGCCCCCTCCCACACCCACCAGCGTCTGGGTGCCGGTGCAGGAACTGCCTAACCCCCTCTGGAGGCAATCATGGCTTTTCTCTGCTCTTCCTTGTTCTCAGTCCGTGCATCCCCGACCCTCTTTCCTCCTTCACCTGGTCTTTGCAGGAAGCCGAGTGGGCTGGAGACTTCCCTCAAATGGAGTTTGTGTTTTCTGAAACAAGCTCGCCTGAAGGGTGTGCCCAGCTCGGGCTGGGGCACTGCATGGGGGCGTGGCTCATTACGTGGTGGGCACAGGCAGTGGAGTGCAGGAGCCCTGCCTGGAACTCAGCGTCTCGGCCCTGCTCCAGGCTCGCTGGATCTGAATCTGAATTTTCGCAAGATGCGCCGTGCTGCTGGCATACCTCCTGTCTGAGCAGAGGAGAAAAGACAGGGGGCTGTGACCAGGGATGCCCTGAGGGCCTTGCTGAGCCTCATTTGGCAAAGCAGTGAAATGGGACCCAAACGAAGAAACCTCTCAAACTGAGCTGTCCCCAGAGTGAAAAGAAACGACTGCGGGACTGGGAGAGAGCAGAACCGGCTCTGCCTGCAAAAGCCACAGATTCTG
Organism: Sorex araneus; assembly: GCF_027595985.1. Lineage (NCBI taxonomy): Eukaryota > Metazoa > Chordata > Mammalia > Eulipotyphla > Soricidae > Sorex > Sorex araneus. Next base: position 70,663,876 of record NC_073305.1, on the reverse strand, counting down.
TCTCCAAACTACCTTAAACACCGAAGGTGCCTCTAAGCACCAAGCCTGGCCCTGAGCACTGCTGGGTGTGACCCAAATGCCAAACCCAAGAAGGCAGAAATGACCCACGTGCAGCTTTGAAGCCAGGGTTGCCAGATACACACCATCAGCCCTGCTCCTGGGCTGCAGCTGTCGGCCCGATGTGGCTCACACACTTGCTTGTGGTGCTGGCCCAGTCGCACATCTGGTTGCAGTGCTCATGTGCTTGGCTGCAGTGCTCAGCAGTGTGTGTGAGTGTGTGTGTGTGTTCATGTTTACATATGTGGTCCCCCCCCCCCAGGGGTGTGGGGTTCTGCTTGTTTCACTGTGATGCTGGTGCCCTTTCTGGTTGTCGTGCCAGGGACCATTGGGCGCTCACACAAGCGCTTCTGGCTGCAGTGCTCATACGTCTTCTGCTGTGCTCCCAGTCAGGGCTCACAGACCCTCTTAGCTGTGGCTGTGCACACATGGGTGTGATCACACAGCAGGTGTGATACGAAGGTCCCAGACATTGTGTGGGCCTCCCTCAACCATGTCGACTGAACCAGGAATCAAACTCGGGTCTCATGCTTGTGAAGCAGGTGCTTTAAACCTGTGAAGGTGAGAGAAGTAGGGAGCAAAGGAGATGGTTAGAGAGAGACAGAGAGACAAAGAGAGAGACAGAGAGAGAGTGAGAGAGAAAGAGTCCACCACCCTGCCATGTTCACCTCTGTCTTTCCAGGGAAGTGTCTGGGGTGTGAAGCGGGGCTGGTGAAGGCAGCCCTGAGCACTTACACGGCATGGACACTAGCATCCCCTCAGCCCCGTGAGGCCGCTGCCACACCACACCCGGTCCACACAGCACGGCAACTGGCTCCCACCTCCTGACTCGGGCTGGCCAGACAGATCGCTCTCGCAGGAAAAGGAAAATCTGTCCTGACTTCTGCTCAGGTTTTCAGGTCTGCCGCAGAAAGGAATTTCAGGAGGAGATGAATGACCAGTAAAATATCGTTATTTAGGGAATGTGAGGGACCTGTAGGAGGGAGACGTGCTCAAGAGAGAACAAGAGCTCCGGAGAGAGGACAGGATGTCTTTTGGAAAGAGGTGTGTGGTTATATGAATATTCTCCAGCGTGTCTTGATCTGGAGTTCTCAACATGGACTTGACTCAGGGTCTTTTCACGGAAAAAGCCTGCGAAGTTTTGATGGGTTTCCTTCATACTTTGATCACAGCCTTGCGTTTCTTTTGAAGCTTCCCGCTCCTGAGGATGTGCTCCAGCCCTGTCTGGACCAGCGCTGGCAGCCATCAGAATCGCATCCCCACATCTCACAGGGGTTCCAGAATTTATGCTTTAGGGCCTGGGTCCAGAGAAACTTCTTGGGTTTTATTTTATTATTATTTCATTTTTTGGGGCCACACTTGATGAAGCTCAGGGTTTACTCCTGGCTCTCCATCCAGGGATTACTACTGGGGGTGCTCGGGGCACCATATGGAATGCTGGAGATTATATCTGGGTTGGCCTTGTGCAAGGCAAGAGCCCTCCCCTCTGTCTGATCGCTCCAGCCCTGCTTCTTTGGTTTTAGACTTCTGAGAACCCATTGCCAGCAACTTCTCCCCATCTCCCCCCTGCTTCACAACCACTGAGCCACACAGCCCCCTTCCAAATGGCATCATTTCAAATCTTGTGCCCATGTTGAACTCGGGCCAGTTCCACGAGCCTTTTCTAGGACCCAACTTCCTGAGCCCTGGAATTCCCACTTCCTCCTGAGTCAATTCCTCCGCCCCTCTCAGAGAGCCTGGCAAGCTACCCGCGCGTATTGGATATGCCAAAAACAGTAACAATAAGTCTCTCAATGAGAGACGTTACTGATGCCCGCTCGAACAAATCAACAAACAAATCAACAAACAAACAAAAAAAAAAAGACAAGGACTTGGGCAGGAAAACAGGCAACGAGGGCCCCCTCCCCCGCCTCCCCAACCACACACACTCGCGCGCGCGCACACACACACACACACACACACACACACTTTATTTAATGATGACTTATTACAGGCATTCAGTATTCCAAGACCAATCCCACCACCACTGTCATCTTCCCTCCACCTTTATCTCCATTTTTTCCAACCGCCCCTCAAGCCTGGCCCTGAAGCAAGCCCACTATAATTTATTTTATATTTATTATTACCAGTGAATGGTTAACAGGATGATCAAAAAAATATTTCCGTAGAGAAAATCTGTGAAAGTTGTTGTATCTCACCATGGAGATATTAAGTCCTTGTCTAGGGTTTGCTAAGATGCTGTTGCAAGTTAAGCCTTTTGTGGTAATGTTTTTGTTAGTCGAGTGGCTTCTACATTACATTCCACGCCATCCAGGTGTTCCTACTGGGATGTCAGTGTTGTAGAGTTTGGAAATGTCATGCAGCTGTGTTAGAAAATCCAGAATAGTTAAACTGGGCAGCTGGAGGCATGGCGACAGCTTTGAGGTGTGGGTACAATTGTTAGGGCTTTGTTTGGGCGGAGTTCTCAGCCAGGAACTGGAGTCCAAGAAATTTCTGTGGCTAGTTGATCTCTTTTGAGGTTTATTTATAAGTCTCTGGAACAAGGCCAGTATATGAGCGTCCATGGTGGCAGCCGTGGACGTGGGCCTGAAGGAGTTTTTAACCAGGAAGCCAACCAACTTATTAGAGAATTCAAGGTCAGATAAACTGGTGTTTGGCAGGGGCTACCGAGCAGGACAGGTAGGACCTAACCTTCGAACTAAAGTCAGTTCATGGGGAAAATTATTTGGCTTTTGCTTCCTGGGTCCTGTTAGGACAGATGACTTAATTTATTCTTTTCTCAGTGTGTTGAGTGACTTGTAAATGCTTAACCACCTAACGTCCAGTAAGAGACTCATTTAATTATGTAAGCTCTGTGGCAGTTGTGCCACATGAATCCACAAGTTTGATCCCTAGTGCTTCCCATATATGCTAAGGCAGGTCCCTGTTGTTCTGCTGTCTGGGACCCCTCGCACCCCAGTGGCAGAGCAAACTGTGTTGTCTCCAGAGCACAGCCAGATGTGTGCAAACTCCAGAGCTAAAGTGCCTGAGCCCAGTGGGCATTCCAACCCAGAGATGTTTAAGCATGAGAGCCAGGAATGAATTCTTGGCAAGCATATGTATGAGCACCCTTGTGACCCCTGAATTGCTCAAACAAAACTGAAATGTGTGTCTCCCCTCACCCAGCAAGCCCCAGGGATAAGGCAGTAGTTAAGGCACTTGCCTCCCATGCCCCATGTGTGAGCACTGGACTGGAAGTATGATGGCCCTGCCATCGCAACAAGAGAAAGAGAAGGGGAGAATGCATGGCTTCCCAATACAGACCCGACCACTCACGCTCTTACCGCCAGGTGCAGGGACAAAGGGGGGCTCTTTGCTGGCCCATGGCAGGGGCTCTCTCTGTGCAGGGACATGTTCCAGGAGGCATGTGTCTGCTCATCCCCACTCCACTGATGAGCAAGTAGAGGTTGAGATGGTGCAATTATTTGACTGGATCTTAGAGCTGCCACGGGGAACAAGGTTCATAAATGTGAAAATTTAAAAGCAACACATGCAGACTGCGGTAGGGTTTCAATTTTATGCACAGATCCAAAAATAAGCTGAAGGGATAAGGCGGTGGTTAAGGCACTTGCCTCCCATGCCGTCAAGCCCCATCCAGTTGCTGGTACCATACATGGCCCACCGAGCGGTGCCAGGAGTCATCCTGAGCACAGAGCCAGGACTAAGCCCTGAGCACAGTGTGGCCCCCAAACAAAACCAAGTAGCACTGTAGCACTGTTGTCCCATTGTTCATCGATTTGCTCGAAAGGGCACCAGTAACATCTCCATTGTGAGACTTGTTGTTACTGTTTTTGGCATATTGAATACGCCACGTGTAGCTTGCCAGGCTCTGCCATATGGGCGAAATACTCTCGGTAGCTTGCCGGGCTCTTCGAGAGGGATGGAGGAACCAAACCCAGGTCAGCCGCGTGTAAGACAAACATCCTACCTGAAACAAAACCAATTAAACATAAAAAGCAGGATCTAGGGGCTGGAGCAATAGCACAGAGGGTAGGGCATTTGCCTTGCACGTGGTTGACCCAGGTTCAATTCCCAGCATCCCATATGGTCCCCTGAGCACCGCCAGGAGTAATTCCTGAGTGCAGAGACAGGAGTAACTCCTGTGCATACAAAAAGCAAAAAAAAAAAAAAAAAGCAGGATCTAAAAATGGGGAATTGGGATACCTCAGGGGAGACCAGACATTGCCATGATCCTCAACTACCAGGTTTTACTTTTTTTTTTCCTGTGAATTTGTTATGGGGCCACACTCGGCGGTGCTCAGGAATCACTACTGAAGGTACTCGGGGGACCATATGGGGTGCCAGAGATGGAACCCGGGTCAGCCGCATGCAAGCATGTGCCTTACCCAGTGTCCTCTCTCCCCCGCCTCTACTGCTAAGTTTTAATTGCTGGAGTGGAAAGAGTTCCGGGCACAGAGACTGTGAAAGAGGCCGAGCAGTACTTGCAGTAATATGCCATATGTTTGTGCTGTGTGTATGGTCACCGACTTGGAAGTTAAGCCCTCGGGGACTTGGGCAGTGCCTGAAGACACATTTCATTACCCAAGTCCAGTGACCGGGCCACTGCTGTCCTCCAACACACAGGACAGACCCACAGCAGAGTTATCTACCCTTTGATTTTTGAAACTGTGGGCTCACACACTGAATGTGGGGATGCAAAAACATGGCAACAGTAAAAGTCTCCTAAATGCACAAATAACAAAAAAATAATTGAGGGGCTGGAGCGATAGCACAGCGGGTAGGGCGTTTGCCTTGCACGCGACCGACACGGGTTCAATTCCCAGCATCTCATATGGTCCCCTGAGCACCACCAGGGATAATTCCTGAGTGCAGAGCCAGGAGTAACCCACGTGCAGAGCCAAGTGTGACCCAAAAAGCAAAAAAATAAAATAAAATAAAATAATTGAGAATCAACCTGCAGCGCTGAATCTGCGGCATTCCTGGCAGTGCTCCCCTGTGCCACGACACTCAGGTGGATAGAAGCGAGAGATAACAGACTTATGAGACCCTGGGGGTCTGGGTCGAGTACAGCCGGTAAAGGGCTTGCCTGGCACATGGCCAACAGGAGTTCAATCCCCTGCACTCCGGGTGGGCCCCTGAGCCCGGCCATTAGTGATCCCTGGGCTCTTCAGCCAGGAGTAAACCCTGAGCACAGCTGGGTGTGGCCCCCAAGCATAAAAGAAGCAGCTCCTCTGGGGCTGGAGAGCTCGTGCAGTAGGGAAAGACTTGCCTTGCATGGCAGATAGGTCATGTGGTCCCTGAGCCCCGCCAGGAGTGATCTCTGAGCACAGAGCCAGGAGGGAGCCCTGAGCACAGACCCCCACCCCCGAGTAACTGAACTACTCCCAGCTCATCCTGCTCGAGAGGACCGTGTGGCAGACAGGACTGACCCCAGTCTCATGGCAAAGCACTGGGTCAGCTGTTGAGCTCTCTCAAGGCCAAGGTTTCTTTTGGTTTGTCTGTGTTTTGTTTGGGGGCCACACCCAGGAATGCCTCAAGAGTTACTCCTGGCTCTGCACTCAGGAGCCACTCCTGGTGATGCTTGGGGAATTGTATGGGATGCTGGGTATTGAACCCGGGTTGGCCATGCACAAGGCAAGCTCCCTACCTACTGTACTATTGCTTCAGCTCTCATATGCTTTTTTTTTTTTCCTTTTTGGGTCACACTCGGCAATGCTCAGGAGTTACTCCTCGGTCTGCACTCAGGAATTACTCCTGGCAGTGCTCAGGGAACCATATGGGACACACGGGATTGAACAAGGGCTGGCTGTGCACAGGCAAATGCCCCACCCACTGTACAATCACTCCATCAGGCCACACCCCCCCCCCACCAACTTCCAAGATTTTTTGATTCAACCCCAGGGGAATCTGTGTGAGTCCCGGAGACGCAGCCCCGCCCACAGCAGGAGTGCAGATCCTGCCCCAGGAGGGGAATTTGCCTCGGCTCCAGCAACCTGACTGGAAACTAGTGCTGCTGCTCTAACACCTGCTCGGGCTCCGCATGCCCTTTGCCCTTTTCTGGGCCAATAACACCGCAGATGTGACTGCTGTTACCGCCCCCACAGGGGTCTCAGCTCCTCTGGGGAGAGCATGGGAGGACTGGATGGCTGTAGCTCTCAGCAGAGGCTTGGGAAGCTGCTTAGCAGCCCCTGTGCAGGTGCCTTCCACAGCTGTGGAGCAGACAGGAACCAACCATCTGAAGAGGGCAGGAGGGGTGAGGGCAGGCAGAGGGAGAGCGGAGCAGGCAGGGCACCAGCCTTGCACGCAGCACTTTCTGGTTCCGTTCCCGGCACCTCCCCCCCCCACCCCCGTGGTTCCTTGAGCTCATCAGGAGTAAGCTCTGGGCACAGCTGGGTGTCACGAGAGAGCACAAGAGCGTAAGAGCATGAGGAGAGACTGAGACAAGGGCAGGGAGCAGAGGGTCGGGGCGCTTGGCGAATTCCCTGAAAGCAGGGAAGAACCAGACACCAGTCCACAAAGGCCCCTCTGCGCCTGCCCTGCCCCTCTCAAATGCGTCCTGATGCTGGGTCAGGCCATGCTTCACAGGGCCAAGGGGTGGTCACGGTCCCTCCAGCCCCCTCCCGGCCCTCCTGGCCCCCAGGCCTCCTCCTTCGTTCCCTGGTGGCCTGAGCCCTGCTCTGCGCAGCACCTCCTCCCTGCGCACTGGGAAACCTCTCCCCCCACATGCTCCAGACCGGCTTGCCCTGGACCAGCAGGCTCAGAGCTGACGCGAGGCTCCGGAACATCCTGCTGTCTGAACACCGGGCGGAGACCAAGACCACAGGGGCAGGAGACAGGGCTTGGTTTCAGGGTGGTTTCCTGGGGATCGGCATGGGGGAGTCCTGCCAGCAGCACCCCTGGGTCCCCCCTGACTGTGCTGGGGTTTCTGACAGTGCCATAACCACGGGGTCATGTTCTTCCAGGACCATGTTTTTCCCGCTTACGAGCATCTCGTGGGATCCCTAGAATGCTGCTTCCTCGACCCCAACAGCCTGCATTTGAATACCCCGAGGAACTCCAGAAACTGAAAAATGTCAGTTTCTGGAGGCCAGAGCCATAATATAGTAGATTGGGTGTTTGCCTTACACCTGACTGACCTGGATTTGCTCCCCGGCATCCCATATGGTCCTCTGAGCACCACCAGGAGTAACTCCTGAATGCAGAACCAGGAGTAACCCCTGAGCATCGCCAGGTATGGCCCAAATAACAAACACACAAACAAACAAAATGTCAGTCAGTTTCTGGTCCATACCCTGAAGCTCCTGACAGAATATCCTGGGGGTACACACAGCAACTCACTCATATACCCCCAGATGATTTGCATGCACACCCCAATCCAGCACCCAGGGGATACTGTTCCTACCTACTGTCACACCTGAGAACATCCTTAAAACCACCGTTCTTGGGGACAGAGAGATGACTTTGCCTACGGGACCCCCCTTCCACCCCTGGCTCCACATGGTCCCCCAAAGCACCACCGGGAGCCACCCCTGAGCAACAGACCAGAGAAAACCCCCTCCCAAAGATAAACAACCCCGGTTCCAGATTGGTCTGTGGGGGCTTCTTTAGCATCCTTCCCCTCAGCAGCAGATGGAATGTGGGCTGGGCTGACTCTGGGCGTGAAACAAACACAGGGTGCAGCCGCCGGGCTCCAAAGTCGGGGCGGAAAGGCGTTGCAGGCGGTCAGGAGGGAGCGCTCACATGATGACATGTGCGAGACCCTCAGTCCAGGCATCCAGCCCCTTGACAGCCGGATGGGGGTGGGGTGGGAGGGTGCCCTGCTGTCTGAGTCAGACCCAGGGCCCCAGGATGGCCCCACCCACTCTGCCCCCCACGGAGGTGTGGCCCCTCCAGCATCACAGCCACGTGGGCCGGTCTGCTCAGGCTCTGTGGGGAGGCACCAGCGTCTCTGGGGCCTGGCCGGGGACGCAGCCCTGGCAACTCTCACTGCAGCTTCCCGAGGGACAGAGAGCCTGGCGACCTGACAGAGCAGCCCCTATGCTCCTGCCCCTCCAAAGTGGGGCCACAGTCAGAGCCCCTCGTGGGCAGCCGTTGCGTGTCATGATGCAACACGAGGCAAGCCCCTTGTCAACCCTGCGCCCACTGATGATTTCTTTCTGCTTTTTCTGCTTTGCTTCCCTTCTTCTTTGCTGGGGCCACACCTGACAGTGTCCAGGGAATGCTTTTCCTCTCGGCTCTCAGCTCAAGCGTTGCTGGGGAGACCCGAGGAGCCAGGGGTGCGGCTGGGGCTGCCTGTGTGTGAAGCATCCACTCCAGTCCAGGGGGCCGTGGGCCTGACCTTCTGCTTCCTCCAGGTTCAGCAGGCAGCCGGAGACTTGGCTGGAGTGGGCGGTACACCTTGCTCCCGCACTGACCCTGGTTGGAGCGTGTAGGTGGGCTGTGCTCAAGAGCACTCCGGGGGTCCCGCCAAGGGCCCAGGAAGCTCTTCCTAATAGCCCAGCGCTGAGCAGAGCCTCTGCCGGACCGGTGGTCAGCCCTCTACTCATCTTCTCCCCTCTGCTCAGGTACCCATTTATCTCACACCCATTTATCGCCCCTTGGCATTCTGGGATGCTTTCTGGCGGGGGCGGGGGGAGCGGTTCCCTGCTGATCCAGCCTTTGGTCCACCAGGACCCTCCCTTCTAGCTCAGCCGGTCTGTGTTAGGATGCCAAAGGGTCCCGGTGCCAGCCAGTATGGCAGTGTGCATTTAGATCCAGTTCCGAATTTCAGCTCCAGTGGCAGGGCTGTGGATTTTGGCTTTCCCATTTGCAGGTTCCCCGTTTGCAGGTGCTGGAAGTTGATGGCTCGAGGGTTCCACAGTTGGAACTCATCTAGAACCACAGGCTGACCAGGCTGGAAAGAGCCTCAGCGCTCTCTAGATCGGTGGCTCATCAAATTTCAGCGATCCAGACCCAGAGAGGGCTCGAGGCTCCTGCCCTGAGCGCAGCTGACCCTGGTTCTATCCCTGGACAGAATATGGCCTTGCAAGCGCCACCAAGTTCCCCCTGAGCACAGAGCCTGGGTTAAGTCCTGAGCACCACTAGCTGTGGCCCAAACCCTCCCCCAACATCCAAAATTAAAAAGGACCTAGATTTCCCCAGAAAGTTAACAGGCATGAAAGATGACTTCCCCGCCTTCTGGAACAGGGGGTAGGGGCAGCATGGCTCCTGACTTCTCTGTGTGCAGACTCTTCTCCTGTCTGACTTTGTCCCTGCAGTGAGTACGACAGGCTTGGATGTGGATGTTACATTCTCGAAACAAGACAGAGCTTTGCTTTCTCCTGTCACTACACACACACACACCTCTATCTGCACTCCATTTGTGAGGGGAAGAAAATTGCCCTGGATAGGTGAGCTGGTCACAGCCTGTGCTGGGGCCAGATCTCCACAGTCCTGCCCGAGCTCTGAGCTCTCACACCAGACTCCCCTGGGATTTCAGGGGACTGTGGGGCTATCAGAGTTCTGTCACTGTCACTGTCATCCTGTTGCTCATCAATTTGCTTGAGCGGGCACCAGTCACGTCTCCATTGTGAGATTCGTTGTTTCTGTTTTTGGCATATCGAATACACCACAGGTAGCTTGCCAGGCTCTGCCGTACAGGCGAGATACTCTTGGTAGCTTGCCGGGCTCTCTGAGAGGGGCAGAGAAATCGAACCCGGGTCGGCCTCGTGCAAGGCAAACTCCCTACCCACTGTGCTATCGCTCCTGACCTTAAATTTCCCAGAAATCTTTGTTCTTTGAATCATCTATTCTGAAGGAGCCTGCGCTATTTCTTTGTTCTCTCCCTCTCTCTCCTTCTCTCTCTCTCCCTCCCCCCCCCCTCTCTCTCCCTTCTCTCTGTCTCTTTCTTTTTGGTTCCTGGGCTATCCACTATCCCTGGTAGTGCTCAGGGATTACTCCTAGCTTTGAGCTCAGGAATCACTCGTAGCAAGGCTCTGGGACTATATGGGGTGCTGAGGGATCAAATCCAGGTCATCCATATTCAAGGCAAGTACCCTACCTGTTGTGCTGTCCTCTGGCCCCTAGCATCCACATTATTGTTCCTGATGTCTCTGCAGGCATGCTTGAGTCCCCTTTAGTCTATCTTGCTCTCCTTTGTCCTCTTTTTCATTGCTTGCTGGGGGGGAGTTAGGCCACACCCTGCAGTGCTTAGGGTTACTCCTGGCTCAGTGCTTGAGGGTCATTGCTGAGTCTCAGGGCCTACTAACTCCAAACAGGTATTTGGCTCTCTGTAAGCTCAGTTTCAGTTCTTCCTGGTTGGACTTTCACCGGGCCCATCAGCTGGGACTGTGAGCTTGGGGGGCCAGGTGGCTGGAAGGATGGTGCTCCAGCCCATGTGCTCCAGTCCATTGAGCTCTCTCCCCAGTTGAATGCTTTAAAAGTCATAGGAAATCAGAACAGGAAGAGACAGGTTTGGGTTTCTTTTGTTCGTTTGGGTTTTTTGCATGTTTGTTTTGGACTGGCAATACTCAGGGGTTGTTCCTAGCTTTACATTTAGGAATTACTCACGGCAGGGCTGAGGGGACCTGAGAGGATGATGGGGATGAAACCCAGGTTGGCCACATACAAGCCAAATGCCCGACCCACTGTGCAGTCTCTCCAGTCCCAGGGAGAAAGATTTCATCTGATAGTAGTACCAGAGCACCTGCTGGCATGTGGGAGGCCCCAGGCACCACTGAGCAGCACACCTGAGCCTGAGCATTGAACATCTAGCCAGCTTGGGTCTAGTATCTCCTGGGGTAGCCCTGGGTCCCCTAAACACTGTTTGGGAGCCCCCTTCCATGCGCGCGCGCACACACACACACACACACACACACACACACATGAAATCATCTGCTTCCACCCCTCACCGCTTCTATTTATTTATTTATTTATTTATTTATTTATTTATTTTGGTTTGGGGGCCATACCCAGCCATGCTTAACATGTTGCTCCTGGCTCTGTGCTCAGGAATTACTCCTGGTGGGCTGGGGGATCATATGGGATGCCGGGGATCGAACCCAACTGGAGGCAAACTCCCTTCCCACTGTACAGTGGCTCCAGCCCATCCTTTTCTTTTAAAAACAGAAGCTTCCAGCCTGGACTGCACATCAGAGCTCATTGCCTGACCTACTGAGAGACTCCTTGGGGGCAATTCTAGAAGAACGGGCTTTACCTAGTTCTTAGCGCTTGGGCAAATGGCTTACCCTGTCTGAGGCCCATTTCCTCGCATGTCAAAGGAGTGATGATCCCCTTAGAAACATCCGGACTCTCTAAGGTACGGTGAGAATAAGCCCTATTAGTTTCCCATTGCTGCTCCAATAAAGTCCCACAAACTTAGTGACTTAACACACTACTTCAAAGTCTCTTAGAACCGGAAGTCTTGGACCAAGAAGGCTGGAGACTGCTTCCAAGGCTTCAGAGCACGTTTCCTGCTCTTGTGAGCATTTAGGAGCTGTATTCATGGTATGTGGCCCCTTCTTCCATCTTCCAAGTGTTTCTTTCTCACCTCCAGTTGCTTCATCACATCTCCTTTGAGCTTTGATCTCCCCTAGCCCCCACCTCCCTATTTTTGTGGGGGAGCACTCCTGATGGTTGCTTGGGGGACCATGTGGTGCCAGGAATCAAACCAGGGGCTCACTGATGTCCTCCAGTTCTTTGGGTCATCTCTCTGACCTCTTGCCTCCCTAACTTAAGAACACTTGAGGTTGCATTGGGATCCCTCACTCCTTGAGAATTCAGGGAAATAGTTCCACTTTGAGAGCCTAAATTCAACCACCTAGGGTGCACACAGACAAGGTATGTGCTCCACCTCTGAGCTACAGCCCAGTCCCGGCTCAGGGCTGTACCAGTCCCGGCTGGTCTCCTGCTTGCAGGGGCTGGGCTCAGTCCGTTGCACTCTCTCTCCAGCCCTATGAAACGTGTGAATTACAGATTCTTATACACAGGGATGAGCCTAAGTCTGTTTCAGTTGTGCTTAGACTATGCCCATTTGCTGTTTTCTGTGTAACAAGGTAGCCCAAGGTCTACTAACTCCAAACAGACATTTGACTCTCTGTAAGCTCTCAGTTTCAGTTCTTCCTGGTTCGACTTTCACTGTGCCCGTCAGCTGGGACTGAGTAATAATGAATGGTCTGACATGAATGGGGCTTCTGTTCGCTGGTTTCCCATCATTTCATGGGTCAGCCCTCACGTGTGAGCATCAGTGGAAGGGAGCAACAAGAGGAGAAGTGGGTCTGAAGCCCTAGGTCGAAACTGACACACTGTCACTTGTCACTTGCTCTAATCAAAATCAATCACCAGCCCTGACTGATTGTTCCTCTTGGTGGAAAAAGGAGCAAAGTCTTATGTCCACTTCTGCAATCTACTGTGATGACGTTGCCGGGATCTCTGTGGAAGAGTTATCAGAGTAGAATTTCCCCAGGAATGAAGGTAGTGGGGTCATGACTGTTCAGAAGTGACCTTGGGGTAGCTAATTATTCTTGTGCAATCTGTGAAGCACCACAGCCTATTAGCATATTCTTTCTTTCTGAGATAAATGCCAGGCTCTGAGATGTCTATTATGTAGTACACAATTAAGTCCTTGCTGAGAAAAAAATCAAGAGTACCAATCTCTATTTTCGTTTTCAGGAAGCTGGTGAGAACCAACAGAGCAATGCACCAGTCTGCATAAGTGACAGAAGATGTACAAGAGGTCATTGGGACACTAAATTCCTTTAAACAAAGCCTTTTATTTGCCATTGGCAAATGTCAGTGAAAAAAAGAAGGATATAAGGCTATTGATATAGGGGTAGAGTAATAGTATAGCAGATAGGATGCTTGCCTGGCACACGACTAACCTGGATTTGATCCCTGGCACCCCTTATGGTCTTCTGAGCCTACGAGGAGTGATCTCTGAACACAGAACCAGGAGTAAGCCCCGAGCACTACCAAATGTAGCCCACCCCCAAACAAACAAACAAGCCAAAAACCACTAGTGGCCTAGTCTTATTCTAACTTTTTGAGGGAGTGGGTAGGGGTCACACCCAGCGATGCTCAGGGGCTAGTCCTGGCTCTGCACTCAGGAATTAATCCTGGTGGTGCTCGGGAGACCATATAGGATGCCAGGAATTAAATTCAGGTTGCTCACATGCAAGGCAAGCACCCTACCCCTGATATTATCTCTCTGGCTCCAGCCTTATTCCAACTTTTTTCTTTTCTTTCTTTTTTTTTTTTTTGTTTTTTTGTTTTTTTGTTTTTTGGGTCACACCTGGCGATGCACGGAGGCTACTCCTGGCTTTGTGCTCAGGAATTACCCCTGGCGGTGTTCAAGGGACCATATGGGATGCTGGGAATCAAACCTGGGTCGGCCACATGCAAGGCAAATGCCCTACCCGCTGTGCTATTGCTCCAGTCCTAATTATTCCAACTTTTGAAAGAGAAAAATATTTACTTATATGCATTGGAGTAGAGTGGGGCTGAAGAGGTGGAGGGATTCAATGGACTATTGAAAAGGAATATTGGCACTCTTTTTTTTTTTCTTTTTGGGTCACACCCGGCAATGCACTGGGGTTATTCCTGGCTCTGCACTCAGGAATTACTCCTGGAGGTGCTGGGGGACCACCTCAGGGAGATGCTGGGAATCGAACCCAGGTCAGTCGTGTGCAAGGCAAATGCCCTACCCGCTGTGCTACCGCTCCAGTCCCAATATTGGCATTCTTATATTGGTTGTGATATGGTAACACTTACACATAAACACTCACAGTCTTTAAACCACCTTTACCTCAATTTAAAATAAAGTTATTTTAAAGAAAGCTCTAAGTAGTGGTATTAACTGGAAGAAGGACTCATGTTTCTTTTAAAATGATCATGGGTGGGGCCCGGGTATAGGTCACTGGTAGAGCCCTTGCTTTGCACTTGTAAAAAATTCTGTGTCTGATTCCAAGCAAACTCCCCATCACCCCCAAAATAATACTAAAATTGTCCAAGAGCACTCATTAGCACACACTAAGGCATGAACTCTTAATTCCAGGTTTATAGAATAAAATGTATTAATTAGCTCAAGTTTATCCATTCGTATCCAGTCCCTCACTTCTCTAGAAGCTCAGAGCTCTTTAGCAATACCCAGAGGCCATTATGCTGACTTCCTGTGCGAATGACTCCACCGAGCTGTGATTTAATGCCTCTCTCTCAGCTCTTACCAGGGGTCGATACACTGAACAAGCATGCAGAGAAGGTTCCTGCATCTTTCATAAAACTGTAGGCTCTTGTCTGAATTTGGTTCATGGTTCTTCTTGTGGAGACCCCTCGATAGATTCCCTCTACATATTCTGTGGGAAAGCGTAGTTCTAAGACGCCTGAGTGTACTTTCTGCTAGAAGAAGTAGGATGAGATCATTTATCTTGGTTTCTCTTTGCCTTGGCTGCTGGGAAGCTTAGAATCAAATTTTGTGCTCAATTAAGGCAATTCCCTTTAGCCAAGTTTTTCTATCTTGTTGAACAGTACTACCATCTATCTGGCTGAAGTCAGAAGATCCAAACAAAATTCTAGAATTTTTTGTGTCCTTCTGGCAATTACCTGTACTGTCTCTCTTTTATGTCTGAATTGCTCAAATAGCCTCAATGGACTCCCTGAATCTCACTCTACCCACAACATTAAAAAAAATCTTTCCTCCACATGACCAGGACAAAGCAGTGTTTCTAATGGAACGGCCTGATTTTGGTACGGATTTTTCCATGTTGACGTTCAACTCTTTTTTTTTTTTTATTATTCCCCAAATTGAGCAAGACAGTACTTGGGAAAGGAAAGGAAGGAAGGAAGGAAGGAAGGAAGGAAGGAAGGAAGGAAGGAAGGAAGGAAGGAAGGAAGGAAGGAAGGAAGGAAGGAAGGAGGGAGGAGGGAAGGTGGGAAGGAGGGAAGGTGGGAGGGAAGGAGGGAGGAAGGAAGGAAGGAAGGCAGGAAGGAAGGAAGGAAGGAAGGAAGGAAGGAAGGAAGGAAGGAAGGAAGGAAGGAGGGAGGGAGGGAGGGAGGGAGGGAGGGAGGGAGGGAAGGAAGGAAGGAGGGAAGAGGAAGGAAGGAAGGAAGGAAGGAAGGAAGGAAGGAAGGAAGGAAGGAAGGAAGGAAGGAAGGAAGGAAAGAGGGAAGGAGGGAAGGTGGAGGGAGGGAGAGAAGGAGGGAAGGAGGGAAGGAAGGAAGGAAGGAAGGAAGGAAGGAAGGAAGGAAGGAAGGAAGGAAGGAAGGAAGGAAGGAAGGAAGGAAGGAAGGAAGGAAGGAGGGAAGGTGGGAAGGAGGGAAGGTGGGAGGGTGGGAGGGAAGGTGGGAGGGAAGGAGGGAAGGAGGGAGGAAGGAAGGAAGGAAGGAAGGAAGGAAGGAAGGAAGGAAGGAAGGGGAAGGAAGGAAGGAAGGAAGGAAGGAAGGAAGGAAGGAAGGAAGGAAGGAAGGAGGGAGGAGGGAAGGTGGGAAGGAAGGAAGGAAGGAAGGAAGGTGGAAAGGAAGGTGGAAAGGAAGGAAAGAAAGTGGAAAGGAAGGAAGGAAGGGAGGAGGGAAGGAAGGGAGGAAGGAAGGAAGGAAGGAAGGAAGGAAGGAAGGAAGGAAGGAAGGAAGGAAGGAAGGAAGGAAGGAAGGAAGGTGGAAAGGAAGGAAGGGAGGAGGGAAGGTGGAAAGAAGGAAGGAAGGAAGGAAGGAAGGAAGGAAGGAAGGAAGGAAGGAAGGAAGGAAGGAAGGAAGGAAGGAAGGAAGGTGGAAAGGAAGGTGGAAAGGAAGGAAGGAAGGAAAGTGGAAAGGAAGGAAGGGAGGAGTGAAGGTGGGAAGGAAGGAAGGAAGGAAGGAAAGACCAAACTCTCTCCCTTCTCTGCATACCTCCTCCCAACACTTCCAGTGGCATCTCCCTTCAAGTCAGCCATGCTGTCTCAGCAGCCCCACCCTTCCTCCCAGGATTCTGCCCTACACTCTTTGTACCAGCCCCCTTGGTTCTGATCAGTGTCTGGGGCCTTGCTTCAGAGCCCGTCCACCAAAGCCATCCTTTTCCCATGTAGGCCACCCCTGCCCTCCTGCATGGTCACAGGAATGGAAGGTGGGTCCTGACCTGTCTCCTCCTCCACGTCTCCCACCTTGGGCATCCATGACCAGCACAGTGCCTGGCCCACAGCAGACTATGTACATCTGTGAAAAGCAATAATAAACTAGTATCATCCTTCCACCCATGCCTCGCCTCTCCCAATTCCTCAGTATTTAGCAACTGCTGGTCCCTTACGCCTCTCCCTGTTCCCATAACCTCCAGCCAAGCTGCAGTACATAGGTGGTCAGAAACAACTACTTGTTCTGTTTGACAAATCAGTGCTACACATCCTGACAAGGGTGGGCCTAACTCTTCACCTTTGAGTCTGTGTCCCCACCACCCCACTTCTGACCTGGGGCTGACTGAAGGTGGTGGCTTGCAGCGCTGGTGCAGCCTTTCGAGCCTCGCTCTGTTCTCGGAACAAGCCGGAGCTAGCCTGTGGGATGATGAGAGATGCACCCCGGACCCATCAGGTGCGTCAGCCCCAGGGATCCTCAGGAACAACAGGCGCCAGCAGAGAACAGTCGAGGATAGCCAGACCAGCAGCATCCCCCTTCGGACAGACGAGCAAGAGTAGAGTCGAACACCTCCGCCTCCATGTGCTGTGGCTGTTTCTTACAGCACATCTCGGTAGCTGACCTCAGATGACACCTCCCCACACCGCACACAGGATCATGAGTCAAAGTGGGGGTTGGAGAGATGATACAACAGGGAAGATACTTGCCTTACATGTTGCCCATCTGGGTCTGGCCCGCAGCACTGCACATGGCCCCCTGAGACCCACCAGGAAAGGCAGCTAAGCACAGAGTCAGGAGTCAGTCTTGAGCACCACTGGGTCTGGCCTCAAAACAAACAAAACAAACATAAAAAGAAGTCAATGTCTTCAGGAGGTTTAGGCTCTTCTGACTGTTAGTATCAGAAACAGCTCCTGATCAGTTTCTTCTTTTTAAAAGTGTTTCAAGCAGCTGAGCGACAGCACAGCGGGTAGGGCATTTGGCTTGCATGTGACCGACCAGGGTTTGATTCCCAGCATCCCATATGATTCCTGGAGCACCACCAGGAGTGATTCCTGAGTGCAGAGTCAGGTGTAACCCCTGTGCATTGCCCTGTGTGACACAAAAAGCAAATAAAGAAATAAATAATAATAAATAAAAACTTAAAAAAAAAACAAATTTTTGAACCCAGAGGGATGCCTCATGCGTGGCAGTGATATCATCCAGGGACGGGACTTATGTGGGAGCAAGAAGGAGCATCTGCTGCTACATGGGTTCAGGGTCAGCAAGCTGGCCTGGATATTTGGGGCACTCAGGCTGAAGGGACCGCATAAGAACTGTGACGTGCCCTGCCCAGAGTCAGGGAGGTGAGTGTGGGCACCTAAACCAGGGCTCTGTCTGGCAGTGCCCAAGGATGCCACATGCGGAGTCCCTGAGGAGGACAGTTGCAACATGAGTCCACTTCCCTCTGGTCAGCTCCTCCCAGAGCTCAGGTCTGGTGCTCAGACACAGGCTTGATGCCTTTGGACGACCCTGGACCTGGAGTTCTTGGAAACCAGGCAGGGGTTATGTGCATGGTGCAGTGGTAAGCGTCAGAAAGGTCCCCAGGATGGGGCAGAAAGAGGGGGCCTGTGGCGCCAGTGTGGAGACCCAGAGCTGTGCTCCGTGACTTAGCCTGTGTCTGCTCCTGTGGAAACTGTCTGTTGGGCCTTCTTCAGGACCCCAGGGCCCTCCCCAGCATCCCTGACGGACTCAGTGCTTGGACTTGGGGTGCTCACTGGCATGGTGGCAACCTGGGAAGGCAGGTTGGTCAGGGAAGGCTTAGCAGAGCTGCCAAAGTGTGGCAGGGCACCACCTCCCCCACCTGCCCCAAACCTGCCCTGATCCCCAGGGAAGCTTGTGCAGATGAAGCTCCCCATTGGCCAGGAAGTCTGGGACTGGACCAGCCTTCTCACAGACCGGGCTGGGAGGTTCATGATGCTGCAGCTGCCTTGAGTGGCCCCGAGGTGTGGGTACACTGGCCAATGGCAACAGAATCTCCTGGGCACCCAATGCTAGCCCAGGCCCACCCCTGCAAAGGCTAATGCATGTCTGTTTAGGACAGAGTCTGAACATTGGAAGTTTAAATAATCCCTCCCCACACTGACCGAAATTCTATTGAGCAACCTGGATTTGTTGCAATCCACTGGTTTGGTCCAGGTACCCTCCTAGGGCTTCAGATAGGGATCCATACGTGCTCCAAACCCAAACACTCTTTACTTACTGGTCAGGCAGTGCTGGGGATTGAGCCCAGGCCTCAAGCATTGCAAGTCAAATGCTGTCCTGCTGAGTGACAGCCCTGCAGCCCTCGGTGAGGTCACCAATTGGCGGGGGTGTAGGCAATGTGCCTGTACCGTAGCTTAAGTCAGGAGACGTGGTGCAGATACTGGAAGCTGATGGCCACCTTGATAGTCTTGAGCTGGTTATTCTTGAGGTCAACCTACGGTGAGATAGGCTGAAGATGGAGAGGGGGAGAGGGCGGGGAGCAATAGTAGATTTGGTTAGAACGTTTGCCTTGCACTTGGCAGACCAGATTTTGATCTCTGGCACCACTTATCAGGAATTTGATCCTGAGCACCACCAGGAATGATTCCTGAGCGCAGAGCCAGGTGCCCCCCCCCAAAAAAACCCAACTAAATAATTGAGTGGGGGGAATACCCTTCAGATTGCAGGCAGATGGAGCCTGCAGCCCTCGAACCCTCTTCAGGTAAAGGGGGCTGCAGTGACAGGCAGGTGTGTGTGGCATTGTTCTGAGTGAATTCAGATGCACAGTCAAGTTAGCTGTGGCCTGATGGGGCCCCAGCCTGGTCCAGGTCCAATGACACTAGTGATGGGAGTATGAACTTGGAGCCCAGGATGGAGACTTTTAATTAGGTTTTTCCTTTTCTTCCTCATACACTTCAAGATAGTCCCAGAAAAAGTAGTAGAGGTAACTTGCCTTTGTCTGCCCGAATTTGGGGAGACCAGCATCCTTGTAACGGGACTTTAAGAGGCTGAGCCGCTCAGCAGGGATGAATAGCTTTTAAATACATATATATATATGTTTGTACATATATATTATTATATGTATATATAATATATATACATATATGTATATATATTATTAGTGTAAGTCAAACCTTCTCGAGTGAGAGTGATCACAGCTATTTGAATAATAAATAATAAATAGGGCTTTATTAGCTAAAATAACCTTGATACAGTGGGAAAGAGGGGAGATGGGACTCAGAAAGGCGTTTCGTCGAGAGAAGCGCCATTCCCTGGGTCTCTGCTGAGCACAGGCATCCTCTCGTGAGGGAAAGATAAGAATCTGTGAGTGGGCCACAAGCTAAATGAGAATCAATAACGCTGTCTCTAAAAATAATGAAGTTAGTGTGCTACAGAAATAGCAACGGGCTTGATCTACACCATGAGATCAGAGCTCGTCTTCTTGAGGATGGGGTCGGCTTGAAGGAAGGTCAAGCCAGCCTGGCCTTGAACTGAAATCACCAGGATGTGGAAAGAGAAAAGAAGGGCTTGGGAATGGTTGGAATTCCTTCCCCTTCACACTTTTCTGATGAAAACCCTGAGGTTCAGCAATGCCGAGCCAGCTCCTCATCAACCTGAGCTTTGCTGATAACCCAGTAGCTCAAGATTTGTTTTTCTGTTCCTGTGATGTTTGTGGGGGTGGTTGGCCACACAGGGCTGTGCCCAAGGTTTACTCATGACTCTGCGCTCAGGGATCACTCCTGGAAGTGCTCAGGGGACCATATGCAGTGCCAGGGATCAAATCAAGGACAGCCTCTGTAAGGCAACAAGTGCATTACCTACTGTGCCATCTCTCTGGCCCGAGGCTCAGAATCTTGGAATAGCCTGTCCCTTACGATTTGATACAAAAGAAATGCCATATGACTCAATGTTAATCCAGGCCCTGTGTGTGTAAGACCCTGGATTTATCTCTACCATTGCATGCAATGAGGAAGGAAGGAAGGAAGGAGGAAAGGAAGGAGGAAAGGAAGGAAGGAAGGAAGGAAGGAAGGAAGGAAGGAAGGAAGGAAGGAAGGAAGGAAGGAAGGAAGGAAGGAAGGAAGGAAGGAAGGAAGAGGAAGGAAGGAAGGAAACCACTGAGGACCTAAAACTTGGCTGCAATGCTTTATGCCCCCCGCCCCCAAGTATCAATAATCCTCTACCATTTAACACCCAGTCACTGTTCAAATTTCCTGTCAAAATAAATCATCACAGTTGATTTTTTAAGAAACAAGAATGAAGCTTCTCCTAACCCTCTCTTAAGTCTGGTTTAATCTTTAAGCATCCCCTCCTTTTGTTTCATTCTGTTCCTTTGTTGAAGAAAGAGCTGGATCACCTGCTTTGTAGATGCGCTACTCGCAGATCTGATGGAATGATTCTCCAGGGTGATTTCAAACACATTCCCAGCTCCTCATCGTGTCTGTGAACTGCCAAGCCAGCTACCCCTTGGGCTCTGTGTTGTCAACAAGCCCTCCCTATGCGGTGCCTTTGTCTTTTACTGCATCATGCCAGGAGGCTCACTACCAGTGACAGCGTCTGCCTGAAACACACCCTGTGCCATGCATGAGGGAGTGATTCTGTATCACTGCATGACTCCAACCCCAACACCAAGAGTGAGCTCTAATGTACACTCGGACAGTGGGTAGTAATGATGCAGCAACTGTCATGGTGGGAAGGGCTCACTGTGTGCAGGGGCAAGTGGACGATGGGAAGTCTCTGCACCTTCCCTTTAGTTTGGGGGCAAGCCTGCAACTGTGCTGGCTGGGGAGAGGGTGTAAAGAGTTGAGTGCTTGCTTCTCCTGCTGGAAGCTGGGTTTCCATCTGAGCACCAGGACAGGCCTTGGCCTCTGCCAGGTGGCACAACGCTAAAAATCAGTCTTTCCCACAACGCTAAAAATCAGTCTTTCTCTTTCTCCTTTCTTTTTTTCTGCTAAATGAAGAAATCGCTTTATAAAATGCCAGGGAGAAGAAAAATGGTGTTCAGGGAGGGAATAAGATGAAACAAGAATATCAAAAGAGGGTTATTGGAACTAACAGGGGTATGTGATATTCACATCTGGCTCTTCTTTTCTTGTTTTTGTAAGGTTTTTTTCCTGTTGGGTCACACTCGGCAATGCTCAGGGGTTACTCTTGGCTCTACACTCAGGAATTGCTCCTGGCGGTGCTTGGGGGACCATATGGGATGCTGGGGATCGAATCTGGGTTGGCTGAGTGCAAGGCAAACACCCTACCCCCTGTACTAATCACTCTGACCCCTTCTCTTGTGTATTTGAGTATTTCTCTTACAAAACCCAAACTTGACCCTGTGCCTCTAAGATGTAGCTGACAATGCTTTCTCTCTCTCTTCTTCTTTCTTCTTTCTTTCTTTCTTTCTTTCTTTCTTTCTTTCTTTCTTCTTTCTTTCCTTCTTTCTTTCTTTTCTTTCTTTCTTTCTTTATTTCTTTTCTTTCTTTCTTCTTTCTCTTTCTCTCTCTCCTTCCTTCCTTCCTTCCTTCCTTCCTTCCTCTCTCTCTTTCTCTTCTTTCTTTCTTCTTTCTTCTTTCTCTTTCTTTCTTCTTTCTTTCTTTCTTTCTTTCTTTCTTTCTTTCTCTCTCTCTCTCTCTCTTCTTTCTTTCTTTCTTCTTTCTTTCTTTCTTCTTTCTTTCTTCCTCCTTCCTTTCCTTCCTTTCTCTCTCTTTCTTCTTTCTTTCTTTCTTTCTTCTTTCTTTCTTTCTATCTTTCTTTCTTTCTTTCCTTTCTTTTCTCTTTCTTTCCTTTCTTTCTTTCTTTCTTTTCTCTTTCTTATTCTCTCTCCTTCCTTCCTTCCTTCCTTCCTTCCTTCCTTCCTCTTCTTTCTTTCTCTTCTTTTTCTTTCTTCTTTCTTCTTTCTTTCTTTCTTTCTTTCTTTCTTTCTTCTTTCTTTCTTTCTTTCTTTCTTTCTTCTCTTTCTTCTGTCTTCCTTCCTTCCTTCCTTCCTCTCTTTCTTTTCTTCTTTCTTTCTTTCTTTCTTTCTTTCTTTCTTTCTTTCTTCCTCTCCTTCCTTCCTTCCTTCCTTCCTTCTCTCTCTCTGTCTCTCTTTTCTTCTTTCCTCTTTCTTTCTCTCTCCTTCCTTCTTCCTTCCTCTCTTTCTTTCTTTCTTTCTTTCTTTCTTTCTTTCTTTCTTTCTTTCTTTCTTTCTTTCTCTTCTTTCTTCTTTCTTTCTTTTTCTCTCTCTCTCTCTCTCTTCTTTCTTCTTTCTTTCTTTCTTTCTTTCTTTCTTGTCTTTCTCTTTCTTTCTTTCTTTCTTTCTTTCTCTCTCTCTCCTTCCTTCCTTCCTTCCTTCCTTCCTTCCTTCCTCTCATTCTCTCTCTCTCTCTCTTCTCTTCTTCTTTCTTTCTTTCTTTCTTTCTTTCTTTCTTTCTTTCTTTCTATTCTTTCTTTCTTTCTCTCTCCTTCCTTCCTTCCTTCCTCCTCTCTCTCTCTCTCTCTTTCTTTCTTTCTTCTTTCTCTTTATTTCTTTCTCTCCTTCCTTCCTTTCTCTCTTTCTCTCTCTCTTCTTCCTTCCTTCCTTTCTTTCTCTATCTCTCTCTTTCTTTCTTTCTTTCTTTCTCTCTCTCTTTCTTATCTTTCTCTCTCCTCTCTTTCTTCTTCTCTCTTCTTTCTTCCTTCCTTCCTTTCTTTCTTTCTTTCTTTCTTTCTTTCTTTCTTTCTTTCTTTCTTTCTTTCTTTCTTTCTTTCTTTCTTTCTTTCTTTCTTTCTTTCTTTCTTTCTTCTCTTTCTTTCTTTCTTTCTTTCGTGTGGGAGGCAGGGGAAGCTCTAGCCACACCCAGTGATGCTCAGGCTTAGGGGTTATTCCTGATCTGCAGTCCGGAATCACTCCTGGGGGTGCTGGGGGGATTATATGAGATGCTGGGATTGAACTGGATCAGCATGTACAAGGCAAACACCCTACCATGTACTGTCTGTTTGGGTCTCAGACACGGTTGCTTCTATCCCAGAATTCACGCCACTGCTGCCTCATTCTTTCACTTTCCTCAAAAAATCTCTTCTTTTTGAGGAAGTTTGCTGGGCTCCCTGGTCAGACAAGGGGGGTGTGGCCTGGGCACCGCATTTTCTGCACATGCCAGCTGGCTGCTCAGAGAGACGTTTTGGCAAAGATTTCCACTGAGGAAATGCTCAAAAAACAGCCCTTATGCTTGTTTTTGTCTTCAATGTTCACAGCAAACCCATGAAAGCATTCCCACCCACTCCATAAGGAAATGTGAAGCCTAAAGAAGTCACAGACCTCAGGTGCCTGATGAAGATTAATCTATATAGTACACCCCACCTTCCCCCGAAGCCTAGGTTCTTCTTTTTATTTCTTTATTTTGGGATTCTTTTTTGCCACACCCAGCTGTGTTCAGGGTTTAGTCCTGGGTTTGCACTTAGATCAACTCCTGGCAGGCTCAGGGCACCATATGGGGTGTCAGGGATCGAACATGGGTCAACCATGTGCAAAGCAAGTGCCCTGTCTGCTGTACTATCTCTCTGGCCCTTTTGTTTAGGTGTTTGTTTATTTGTTTTTGTTTTTAATAGGGGAAACTCCTTGTTATTTTGGTGCTGGGGTGGATACTGGAACTTGGGGCAACCAGGGCTGCCCAAGAGGTGTGTGCTGAGGCAGGGGAGCACATGACCCCCAGTACCTAGCACAGGTGAGGCAGCCCACCATGCTTCCCCGGCTTTTTGATTGTAAGCATTTCCCAGAGCACAGGTGAAAATGCACAAGAGGCCCGACAAGCTCCCTTTAAGGAGTTTTCCAAGCTCTGTTCATGGTCCATTAAAGCCCATTAATGTCTGGGTCCTGATGACAAGGAGAGCTCAGAAGGGGCTGCCAGCAGGGCCTCTCCACTGACTCCTGTGCTGTGCTGTTGTGTGTCCACTACACTTCAGTGAAGAGATTCTCAGAAGCACAACGCTCTATTGTTGAGGGACGGATGCTCCAGTGCTTCCTGGGGGTCTGGCTACGCCAGGGGGGCTCTGTGACCTCTCGCCTGGAAGCCACTCAACAGGTGTTTGTGAAGAGCACTTGGTTAACACGTTGATGCTGCCACTTTGTGCTAATTAAGCCACGTCAAGTGTGAGCCACCAGTGGTGTGTGCCTGTGTCAACCTCACCTCTGTCCTTAGGTTTGTGGTGTTGGTACAAATGGCATAGTTCAAATGTAAAAGGTTAAACCAAATCCAGTTGGCCCATGGAGCATGTTGTGCATCCTTCAGGGTGTGCTTTTGCCACTCTTGAACACAGGAGACAAGCAATGAGAAAGGGGACAGTGGGTTTATCGTCCATCCAGGCAGTCGGACCTGAGCACCCTGAGGCATCCATAAAAAAGACTGTGACAGGGGCTGCAGGGTGGGGAGAGGACCCTTTTGTGGAGAAGTAGCCATTTATTAAGGTGTTTCTGAAGCTGAGGGGTGCACGCTGTGGTGGAGGGCGTGGTGGCAGAATGTTGTATTCATAAAACCTTACCATGGACAGTATTGTGAATCATGATGCTTAAGAAATCAATAATCCTTAATAAAAATCAAGGAGAGTAATAATAATTGATAGCATATATTATTAGGAAATAATAAATTAAGAAAAATAATAATAAATTTGGAGTGATTGCACAGCAGGTAGGGCCTTTACCTTGCACGCGACTGACCCAGGTTTGATTCTTCCTTCCCTGTTGGAGAGCCCGGCAAGCTACCGAGAGTATCCTGCTGCATGCCCTCTCGGAGAGCCTGGCAAGCTACCCGTGGCATATTTGATATACCAAAAACAGTAACAACAAGTCTCACAATGGAGACATTACTGGTGCCCGCTTGAGCAAATTGATGAGCAAATCGTGATACAGTGATACAGTGAAAGAAGAACGGAAAGGAAAAGGAAGAGGAGGAAGAGGGAGAAAAGGAGGAGGAGAGGAGCAACAGCTCCACATGCTAGCTGACTCAGTTTCCAGAAGGAGCTGCTCTGAGGGTCCCAACTCTAGACTGGTCCATTCATTCTGCAGCTGTTCAGTGACCCTGTCCATGTGCTCCCTGAAGGACATGGTGGTGAGTAAGAGGGTGTCCTACTTGTCAGAGCCACGTCTGTGGTGATAAGTGAAGGACATGAACATGAACAGGTGCTGGCTTACCTGGGGAGAGAGAAGGCAGAGAAGGGCAGTCTTCCTGAAAGAGGAGCCTCCAAGGGAGGCTCAAAGGAGATGCTTCTTACAAGTTCCAGACTAGCATGTGCAAAGGCCCACCAGTGAGACAGAGGGTGGCCTCTCTGAGGAATCATAGAGATATCTGAGTGAAAGCTAGAAACAAAAGGCAAGAGAGATGGGCTCACCAACAACCCTTTGTTCCTGGTGGAAGCTGGGACGCAGACCTGAAAGCCTTAGACCGCCACTGCTGGCTGTGCAGGAAGGATTTGGTTTGCTTGGAGAGGCAGCGCAGGGGCTGTGTGTTTTAGAAGAGGGTCAGTGATTTCTCTGTGAGCAAAGCCAGCCCCTGGCCCTGAAATCAGAGCTGACCTTCTGGGGTACAGTGGGTGAGTCACTTGCCTTACTTGCTGCCAACCCAGATTCATTTCCTGATACCACCTAGTTTCTTGAGCCCTGCCAGGAGTGATCCCTGAGCCAGAGCCCCCTGGGCACAGCTGGGGGTGACCCCCAAACCAAAATAAAACAAACAAAAACACTAAAAACACCTTCTGGGTAGAACAGCTATCGCCACCTTGCAAGATCACTTGTTGGCCAAAGGAACAGGGAGGCCCGTTTCTGCTCAACTCTGAAAGACAAGAATGGCCACTTTTAAGGAACAGGAGTGACAAGCCCCCGAGGTCAGAGGCTCCCAGTATGCCCCCCACTGCCCGACTGCCAAAGCTCCTCTGATGCACCCAGTTCTCTCCACCTTGCATGAAGCAGAAGTCATGCTTGTGGGTGGACCCGCGCCCCTTTTAAATAAGGTTTTCCTTCTTTCCTAGGCCTGTGAACTGAGGAAGTAAGACCCATATTAAAACCAAAGTGATTTGTGACCAACTTTCAACTTTGGAACTCATGAAAAGCTCACTTCCCAAAAGGGATTCATCTCATTTATGTGTTTGCTGTTTTTCTTGGGGTTATAGATATCCTCTTTGGGGTTTTTTTGGTTTGTTTGTTTTTCAGGGAAGATAGCAGAGATCAAACCCAGAGCCTCATTCAAACAAGGCGTATGTGCTCTACCACAGAGCTACATTCGTTGACTGTAGTTATCTTATTATTTCGCTCAGATCAAATTAGTGAGAATGTGGGTCACTCAGAGTGTGTTAAAATGCAGGTTCCCAGGACCCATCTTCTCCCTTGGAAATTCTAATTTGGTAGATGTGTCTGTCAGTTAGTATTTGTTGGTTCTGCTGCAATACCCAAAACTCTGTGCATCTCCGTGACTTAAAAAAAAAACAGGCCATTCACTTTTTGGCTATAATACAAAACCATGACATTTTAACTTAACCCTTAAGCTCTACCACATTTTCTTTACGTGAAAACTTAGGTTGATGGAATGGCCTCCCTAAAGGAAACTTATTGTAGCAAAGATGTACCATCTTCTGGGTGGAAAAAAGTGGTCTGGTCTCTCTCTGTGTGTGTGTGTGTGTGTGTGTGTGTGTGTGTGTGTGTGTGTGTGTGTGTGTGTGTGTGTGTGTTGGTGTGTGGGGGGACTCCCAGAAAGTGCTTATGAAGTTCAGGGGTCACTTCAGGGGTTACTGCAGGCAATACAGAGCCCAGTTGTATTTCCTGATGGTTCAGAGTTCAGATCCAGCAGGGCCCTAGCCAGTATTCAGGGATCCAAGTCAGGGTCTAGCAAGGCATGTGCTCCAATCCTTTGGACTATCTCCCTGGTCCTAAAGACTAGGCTGTTTTGTTTTGTTTGAGGCCACAGCTGGCAGTGCGCAGGGCTGGTTCTGCACTCAAGGATCACTGCTGGCAGACTATGGGGGACTATACAGGGTCCTGGGACTCCAACCCGCTTCAGCTGCATACAAGATAAGAGCCCTACCTGTTGTACTATCACTCCAGCCCAGGATAGTGCATTTCTAACACTCTTTGGGTGAATCTGTTGCAGAGGCAACAGTGAGGACTTCTGGGCTATCGTATTTGAGGCTAAAGAAAGCCATTAGCTGAGTCAGTTTCTCAACATGCATAGTTGGCCAGTCTCCTGCCTCCCTACCTAACACCTGAATCTTTACTTCCAGTGTTCCCTTTCTCTCTGCCCTTTCCTCTTCGAA
Organism: Sorex araneus; assembly: GCF_027595985.1. Classification (NCBI taxonomy): domain Eukaryota; kingdom Metazoa; phylum Chordata; class Mammalia; order Eulipotyphla; family Soricidae; genus Sorex; species Sorex araneus. The sequence continues at coordinate 70,636,507 of NC_073305.1, read as the reverse complement.
GCTTTCTGTGCTCCACACTCGAACCCTCTAACTCCAGTCTCTCTCTCAAAACCCAGCTTTGTTTTCTGCTGAAGAATACAAATGCATTTGGTTTAAAATAATAAAAATTATAAAGTGTGGGGCTGGAGCGATAGCACAGCAGGTAGGGCGTTTGCCTTGCATGTGGCCGTCCCGGGTTCAATTCCCAGTGTCCCATATGGTCCCCTGAGCACTGCCAGGAGTAATTCCTGAGTGCATGAGCCAGGAGTAACCCCGGTGCATCTCCGGGTGTGACCCAAAAAGAAGAAAAAAAATTATAAAGTGTGTAAACAGGCAAGTGCAGGTTTAGGTGTTCTACTTGAGTGAGTAGGTTATTTGCATCTGAAGCAGGCAGGTTTTATGAAGCAGAACCCAGTGAATGGTACAATTTCTGAACAGTTGCAAGGGACAGTGACAGAGCCTGTTTCCTGCCCCCCCCCCACCCATTCCACTTCTGACCGTTCTAGACAGTTCTATACTTGTCTCCTCATGTCTGTTTTTCTTGCTGGATGATGAGGCCCTCGAGGACTCACCAACACGAAAAGACAAGCAGCTTTGCCTTTCTCCTATACACCCTAACAAAAGTCTGATGAGTGAATGCACGTCTGTTACATGTACATTATTGCAATCTACTTCTTTTCTTTTTAACTCATGGTCTGGATCTTTTCCTGACTCCATACAACCCTACAAGATGATGGCCACCAGTTACACATGCTAACAAGCAGTTGAAATGTGGCCAGTTTGAATTAACATGTAAAACACCAGTATAAAGCACTGCATTTCAGTGATGCTATTTTGGAAATTGGTGCTGGAAATATTTAAAATGTGAATGATTATGTTATGCTTAGTTATTAACCTTATTAAAACTTAGCTTTACTTATCATTGAAGGTTTTCTTTTACTTGGATTAGTAGCTACCAGAAAATTTTATTTTATTTTATTTTTTCCCCCACACTTTATTTAAACACTGTTGTTTACAAAGTTGTTCATAATGATTTGTTACAGGCATTTGATATTTCAATACCAATCCCACCGCACTGTCACCTTCCTCCACCATTGTCTCTAATCTTCCCAACCATCTCTCAAGCCTGCTCCCATAACAGACCCACAATAATTTATTTTATATTACTTGTTATAAATTGCTGATGGAATAATTAAAAAAAAAATTTTCTTAGATGAAATTTGTAGTACCTCACCATGGAAACATTAAGTCCTTGTACCGGAAAATTTTAAATGCATACTTTCACTTGCACTACATTTCTTTCTTTTTCTTTTTTTTAATCTTTCTTTTAAAAAAAATTATTTAACTTAGGGGCTGGAGTCATAGCACAGCGGGTAGGGCGTTTGCCTTGCATGCGGCCGACCCGGGTTCGATCCCCGGCATCCCATATGTTCCCCCAAGCACTGCCAGGAGTAATTCCTGAGTGCAAAACCAGGAGTAACCCCTGAGCATCGCTGGGTGTGACCCAAAAAGCAAAAAAAAAAAAAAATTATTTAACTTAAAAAAATCATGATTTGCTAAGTTCCTGATAGTTCTGAGCATACAATATTCTAACATCAATCCCACAGCCAGTGTCAATTTCCCTCTACAAGTTCCCATGCTCTCTCCTTCTCTCTTTCCATACCTATTGGTGCTCAAGGCTTATCCACTCAGGACTTACCCCTGACTCAGTGCTCAGGGACCACTCCTGAAGTGCTCAGGAGACCGTATGTGCTGATGGGGATCAAGCTGGGATCTGCCACATGCAAGGCAAGCAATCATCTTAACCCCTGTACTTTCTTTTCTGGCTTGCATTCTATTTATAATGAATATATATGTACATATATATATTAGAAAGTTTTCTGTTTCTGATCACACCTGCAAGTTTCTTTATTTCCCTTGAGTCTAGAGATATTATTTTATAGTGTGTGTTGGGCAAGGGGGTTTGGGGAGTGGTTCTCCCCAGCAGTGCTCAAGGACTACCCCCAACAATCCTTGGCTTGTCACTGCTCAGTGCTCTACAGACCCTGAGGGGTCAGGACTCCAGTCCCGGCCCCCAGGTGCCAGGCACGCACTCTAACCCTCTGGGTCGTCTCCTCAGTGCTGGGAAAATCTTATTTTAAGGAACAAAAAAATGCCTGAAAGTCACTTTTCCTCCCTTGGACCTAGCTCTCTAGGACAGTTTTTTAGTCCAATGTCTTTGTTGAGGAGGCGGTTACCAAGCTGCAAACCCTGTGATTTAATTCTACTCAGCCCAAACTATTGTTTATATCAGGACCAGCTTTGCTTGTGCGGGGCTTAGAGATGGCACAGAGGTTCAGGCATTCACCTTACAAGCAATTGACCTTGGTTTGATCCCCACACCACGTAGGGTCACCTGAGCCCACCAGGAGTAATATCTGAGCACAGAGCCAGGAATAAGTTCTGAGCTCCTCTAGCAATGACCCAAACAACTCCCTCCCCTCAAAAGCTTATGCTGTTGTTGTTTCTGATTGGTTAAAACATAAAATCCCTGCCTAGAATGACAGCTCTGGGGTGGGGGGGAATGTTGGGGACCATCCCTGGCAATGCTCAGGGGTCACTTCTGATGTCCTGGGACAACATGCAGCGCCAGAGACTGAACCCAGCTAAGCTTGTGCAAAGCAAGTTCCTTTACCCTGTACTATGTCTCAGGGCCTGAGTGACTTTTGTTTCTTTGGGGGCCACACCCAGAAGTGCTCGGGGCTTCCTCCTGGCTCTACACTCAGGGATCACTCCCTGAGCGACAGTCACAAACAATAGCATAAGGAGAGAGAATAAAAGCCTTGTGTCAGTGAGTCTCCAGGGCAGAGTATTAAAGAATCTTCAATCAAACTTGATAAGAAGAACCAGTGCCGCCTTGGTGGCAGATGCTGCCGCCGGCTCCCCTGTCTTACAGTGGCCACGCCTGTGTGGCCGCCCCGATTGTGGGGACTCTGTACCTTCCTGCTGACACACAAAGCACAGCAGGTGTCCTTGCTATTGTGTGTTCGTGGTTACAGTGCAGAAGACATTGCTACAGACGGGCTCTCTTGCTGGCAGGAAGGAAACAAATGCTCATGGTGGGGAATATCCTGTGACGTTTGCAGGCCCAAATCAGTATGAAAGTAAAACTGTCCTCAGCCAGGAGAAGCTGCATCCTGGCTCTCAAGAAGCATTAAAGCACACGCCTACCCGAGCACCTTCCACTGAGCTGCAGCCCGCTGGCAGCTTGCTTCCACCCAGTGACACCTTCAGCCACGTTCAGCATAGCCGTGCGGGGTCTCCTGACAGATGGAAACTGAGAGAAAATCAATGCATGTTGTCTCAAGCAGTGAAATTTGTGGCAATATTATTACACAGTAATAGAAAACTATTACAGCTCTGAAGGAGAAAGGCAGCTTAGTACCTGACCTGCAGGGGGCTGTCAGTTGAAATTTGTCGAATGAGGTCGGCTTTCGGGACTGGAGAGATAGGACAGCAGAGGGGATCCTGCCTTGCATGCAGCTGACCTAGTTCGATCCCCAGAACTTCATGTGGTTCCCCACCCCCCCTGCCCCCGGCACTGCCAGGAGTGATTCCTGAGTGCAGAGCCAGGAATAAGCCCTGAGCACTGCTGGGCAGGGCCCATAAAACAAAAACAAAGGATAAAGGCAAGCTCTCTGTCTCTGTCACTGTCTGTCTGTCTGTCTGTCTGTCTGTCTGTCTGTCTGTCTGTCTGTCTCTCTCTCTCTCTCTCTCTCTCTCTCTCTCTCCTACTTACTATACAGAAAAGAGAAAAATCAATGAAACTTAAGTCACTAGTAGATCTACTGACTGTGACCATCTGTGCTCATATTGTGCTGTGTCCTTTGTACCTGTATCAGCTACTTAAAAAGCTACCAAGGTTGGGTTACTTAAAGAACAAATTTATTTCTTGCAATTCAGAGGCTCAGGGTGCTAGGAATGGTGGGATTTAAAATTTTTTTTTATTGAATCATTGAGATAGACCCTTGCAAAGCTGTTCATGATTGTATTTTGGTCATACAATGTTCCAACACCCGTGCCTCCACCGTGTCCATTTCCCAGCACCACCAGTGTCTTTTGAATTTCTTTGGTTTCTTTTGTGATGTTCCCTTTTCATTTCTGGTTTGGTTTATTGGGGTTCTCTCTCTCTCTCTCTCTCTCTCTCTCTCTCTCTCTCTCTCTCTCTCTGTGAATCTTGCGTGTGGTTTATCAATCTTGTTTATTTTTTCAAAGAATCAGCTCTTGGTTTCATTGATCTTTTGGATTGTGTTTTGGGAATCCAGCTTGTTGATTTCTGCTCTAAGTTTTATAATTTTTTCCTCCTGCCTGGTTTGGGCTCCTTTTGTTGATCATTTTCTAAGCTCTTAAGCTGTGAAATCAAGTTATTTATGTGGGCCCTTTCTGATAAACTCTTGCAGAGCTATAAATTTTTCCCTGAACACTGCTTTACCTGTGTCTCACAAGCTGTGGTAGCTCGTGTCTTCATTCTCATTTGTTTCCAGGAATCTTTTGGTTTCTTTCTTGATTTCCTCTCTGATCCCCTGGTCGTTCAACATTAGACTGTTTAACTTCCAGGTGTTTGATTTGATTCCCCATTTCTGTGTATGATTCATTTCTATCTTCATCGTGGACGGAAGAGATAGTTGATACAATTTCTATCTTCCTCACCCAAACCAAGAGAATGAGCATACGTGCTTTATACATGCTCTCTTGTGTCTGTGTGTCTGTGACGCTTGAGAACAACTGCCCAGCTTCTTGCCTCGACCAGCTTCTTGCCTCCTCCCTGGCTCCTACCTGCCCTTTTGAGGGCGTCTCTAACATGTGAGCTTCGTCCGCTGCTGAGGCCACCTGCTCTCTAGTTCTCTCGCCACCTCCATCATTACAGGCGGGCTCTGTCCCACAGGCCAGTAGCCTGCAGTGCAACACTCGCCCATGGAGGAGACAGTACGAGAAAGATTGTCCAGGCCTAGCTGCTGCTGCCATTCTGCCCCCGCCTGGCCGTTCTCAGGGGGAAGATGGAAAGGGGCTTGTCTTTCTCGGCCACCTTCCCGCACTGGTTCTCAGGTGGCATCCCAGGAGCAGGGCGCTGGCAAAGATACCTGTCAGCACGCCCATTCTCAGAATCCAGCGTGACCAGCAGCGTGTGGAGGCACAAGCCCTCCTGCAGGCGCTGACACTCGCTAGAATCTGGGGACCTGTGACTGACGATGCGAAGTCCGGGCTGGGTTCGTGGGATAAACATGCTCCCAGCCGCCGATGTGGACTGAGGCTAGTATTCCCACGCCATGCGGGCTCTCGGGGAACTCCTCTACAGGCATCATGCTAGTCAGAGCCTCTCAGCTGGATGTGGCTGTCCACATCAGGGAGGATTCTGGGAAGATGGACCTGTGCTTGGGCTCAACTCCAGAGACACAGAATCCTACTGGTGAGAAATCCCACTTACATGTTTCCTCGCCAGAACTGTTCACAGGGCAGTTGAGAAACGGGTCTTTACCTTCTGTCCGATTCTTGGGGTTGGATTTCTACAGGCCTTGATTTCTGCAACTGTAAAATAGGGTTGATGGTTCCAGGATTGAACCCTGGATTGGCCGAGTGCAAAGCAAATGCCCTTCAGGTGAACAAATATTATAGAGATGTTAAATCTCAACACTGTTCTTAAAATTGGAAACCAGATAAGCTTGAACACCGACTTAAGAACTGTGGGAAATGCAGTATTTTTCTCAGGAAACAGGTCTGCAAGTGAGATAGGTGCTCAGGGGGACATCTCTCCATAACCCCACCTAGACTTTTAATTTATATTTATATTTATATATGCCAGTCTCGCATGCTCTATCACTATCACTATCACCCTGTTGATCATCGATTTGCTCGAGCGGGCCCAGCAATGTCTCCATTCATCCTAGCCCTGAGATTTTAGCAGCCTCTCTTTATTCGTCCTTCCCAATGGTGCCGCTTTAGAGCTCTTTCAGGGTCAGGAGAATGAGACCCAGCTTGTTACTTATTTGTCATATGAATAAGCCACAGGGAGCTTGCCAGGCTCTCCCGTATCTATCCCATCCAATTCTACTCTCTCTGAACTTTCAACTCAAGCTCCAAACTATGGTTAGGACAGGCTCAGCTGAGAAATGGGACAATAGCGAAGACTCAGCATGACCACGCAAACATCTTAAAACTGCAAGGAAGAGGCTGTCCATCATTTCTCTCTCAGCTCAGTCACTGTCCACCCCATTTGTTTCTTTGTTTTGTTTTGTTTTGTTTTTGGGGGGAGAGTCACACCCAGCGATGTTCAGGGGTTACTCCTGGCTCTGAACTCAGGAATTACTCCTGGAGGTGCTCCTGGAGGTGCTCCTGGAGGTGCTCAATTCCTATCCTATATGGTCCCCTATATGGGACCATATAGGATAGGAATTGAACCCTGGATTGGCCGCGTGCAAAGCAAATGCCCTACCCGCTGTGCTATCGCTCAAGCCCCTGTCTACCCCATTTGGCCTCTAGCCACTAATATCTTGTGACCCTCTTCCTCCTCTCTAGCTTCCTGTCTTTACATTTAACTTGTTTGTTTTCTCCTATACTGTTCTTCTGCCCTCTATCATCTTCCTAATCTATATCTGCCTTGCCTACAGGGAGACACTGTCACAACCCAAGTTTCATCAGAGGTTTTGTTACAAAACCCGCTTGTTGGGTTTGGGGCTGTAGCTCAGTGATAGAACATTTTTCTTGCATGTGTGAAGTGCTGGTTAGATCCCACTCAAGCTATTATTTCTTGGGGGAGGTCCGTGCTTCTTGGAAAATTGTTTCTTCGAAAAGGAATTCTGGGCGCATGTACTGCCCGAGCCCATGTGCTGCTTGTGCCCCCGTGGCAGAGCACATGTGATACCTGAGCATATGTGTCGCCTGCATCTCCCCTCTTGAGATGTGTACTTTTATGCTTTCATGCCTAATGCTGGGGTGTATGTAGGGGCTCTCTCCGCCCTTGGAGAAGCCCCCATTCTCTCTTGAAAGGGTTACTCTCTCTCTCTCTCTCTCTCTCTCTCTCTCTCTCTCTCTCTCTCTCTCTCTCACTCTCTTCCCCTCCACACCCTCAAAAACCCTCCAGATAAAATCCATTTACTTGAAAAAAAAAAAAGAGAGAAAGAAAAAGAATTCTGCTGCAACTTCTCCTTTCTTATTCCCAAGATATTGTTAAAACTAAAAGAGGATTCACTTGAAAGTAGGTACTCAGGGCTCTGGAAAAAGTAGATTTTCCCGATCTGGAAGCCGGCTATCTCATTCCTTTCAACCTCAGCTGTGGATGCAGCTGTATACACTGAGAGCTTATTCCAAGAGGCAGAATCTGAGGACAGTACCAGGTCTTCTAAGAAGGGAACCTGCATTCCAACATGTGAATCCCTTGTACAGGCACCTGTGTGGCCCAGGTCACCTGGCCTGTGATTCTATTTGCTCCCAAATCATCATAGCCCACACAGATGACCACTTGCTCAGAGTAGTCCAAAAAGGGCCAGGGGATAGTACCGAGGGTAGGGTGTTTGCCTTGCACGCAGTCAACCTGGGTTTGATCCCTGCCATCCATCCCATATGGTCTTTAGAGCACCTCCGGGAGTGATTTCTGAGTGCAGAGCTAGGAGCAGCCCATGAGCATTGGTGGATGTAGACTAAAGACAAATCAAACAAACAAACAAAACAGTAGCCCAAAAGCATGAAGGCTGGAACCCTACTGAGAGGCAGCAAGTTCAGAGAAGTTGGACCCTCACAGAAGAGAGGCCCCTGCAGAAACAAAGACTGTGATAGAATATGGAAGAAGACACTGAAGTTTCAAGCTCTTCTCGTTGGCAAATGTCCTTAGGCACAGATGCTTATCTACACAGAAAGCCCCAAGTGGGCACGGTTTTATAGGGAAAACCCTATAATACTAACTGCAAACGCAAGTGGTGCACATTCTCCATCCCTGGATCCAATTCATCTGCATCGTGACTTTCCCAGGCACACCCTTTCTCACTCCATTATATTTCCTCAATAAAGATGTTTGACTTCACTATTCATCTCCTTCCTGAAATTTGTTTCTGTGACAGTAGACAATGGGCCTGGAAAACTGACTAGAGGTCAGGACTATGCTTGTGCTGGAGGGCACAGCACCTTAAGAATTCAGGTGTGGGAACCAGTTCCCATGCTGTGAAGATCAAATGAATTCAGGTGCAACTTGGCAGCTGGTCGGTGGTGCTTGTGGGACAACAGCGCCCATCCCCCTTCCCGCACCTACCCAGGGAGAGCACGGTGGGCCCAGCCTGAGGGCAACAGTGAGCAGTGTTCTCTCTCTCTCTCTCTCTCTCTCTCTTTCTCCTCTCTCTCTCCTCTCTCCTCTTTCTTTCCTTTCTCTCTTCTCTTTCTCTCTCCTCTCTCTTTTTCTCCTTTCTCTCTTTCTCTCTCCTCTCTATCTCCCCTCTCTCTTTCTCCTCTCTCTCTCTCTCTCTCCCTCTCCTTTTACCCTCCTCACTCCTCACTTCACCCATTCACCTCCAGCACTAGGTGAGACACCCAGGAGTCAGGGGACCCGAAACACTTCTTGAGTCACCCAAGAGACTTACTTCTTTGGGGGAGTCACTTGCCACAGGGACGTCTCGCAGGACTCTCCTTTGCACCTCTCCAGGCAAAGCACATTTTCCTTTCCAGCCCGCCAGCCTGTCCCCATCCTTCCACAAACTCAGTAAGAGCAGTCAGCGCCAACCTTTTGTGTCCACACCTGGCCTGCAAAGGAGCTGCCCATCGTGCTCCCCCACACACCCCATCACCCAGACCCTCTTCCCAGCTGCCCTGAAAAGTAGTGAAGCCACATTTGAACCTCTCACGGGCAGTGTCCATGGACCTCCATCCTGAAGCCACTCATACCAAGCCATTCTCCCTCCGGAATGTCAGTCTCCCAAAGAGAACATTTCCTCCTCTTTCTATCCCTATTTCCTGCTACAGGATTAATGCCCAGCACAATCTCTGTGCTTTCTGGGGAAAGTGCAAGTCCACACTCGTAGGGAAACCCCCAGGGAGTGAGATTATTCTGGCCACACACAGGCGCGCACTCATGCGCGCGCTCACACACACACACACACACACACACACACACACACACACACACACACTCACAGAAAGAGGAAATTACTTCTACTCCGTGGCTAACGACAGCCACCACCAGCAAGCAGATCTCCTGCCTCCCCGGCCACTTCTAGTTCCTGGGATTGGGGTTGAAATTCTGTCACCACGAGGAAATTTGCTCTGCTTGTGACTCTGATGCACGCGTCTGGCAAGCCACTTAATGTCTCTGCAGCTTAGCTTCTTGACAGTAATTGGGAACGATAATAGTTACCTACTTCATAGGGATATTCGGCAGCTCAATTAGCAAAAGCTTCTGCGGTACTTGAGTTCCAATATTAGTTGTAATGGAGTATGTCTGCCAGCGTTGGCTGAGCTGTGGGCTGATGGTGGAAAATGTTCTTTCCAAGGAAGAACTGTAAAGACAGGACTCTAGGGACAGGAGTGGGGGTGGAGGGACAAAGGGGAGGGGTGCACGTAGAACAGATAATGAGCCCAGTATTCCTAAACGCTTCCAATCTCTCCCTGGAATTTGACTTCTTCTGTAAAGAAGGAGCATACCTAGTCATACTGGGGGACCGGAAACAATTTCCAGTGATGTTCAATCCTGTGGGCTTGGACCAGTGGGGGCGGGGGGGGGCAGAGGGGAACCGGGGGTCATGCAGTGCTGGGGAACCAAGTGATGCCAGGTATTGGAAGTCTAGGGTCTCGTGTGTGCTAGGCATGAACTCCACCACACAAACTGTCTCCGGACCCTGTTGTTTGGATTTTTAGAGAAAATGTTGGTGTGCTATGCTCAGCTGAGAAGCTTTGGCCTCGCAAGGTGATGCTTGAGTTTATAGCTGAGGACAGACATGTAGGTCATCTGACAATCACTTAGATGAACTTACTGAGGTTTTAAGGGAGAGCAAGAAGTTAAAAGGAAGAGACTGCCTCAGGTACTCGAGTACTAGGAAATAAAGTTGTGTTTAGATGTGTTCAAGCTGAACTCGTCCCTGGTATTTGTAGGTGAGGACGTTTGCGAGGAGACAGAGTAAACTTCAGAACGAAGAGTTCCCAAGCTCCCGTGCCTTGTACAGTTACAAGCAACCTCGCTCATGTCCCTGCAAAGGGGAACAAGTCAGGGTTGATTGGATTGCTCTGTCCTCACCACATGACTTACGCTTGTGGGAACATTTCTCATCACCTCCCCCCAGAAGGACAGATACAGGCACCAGGAATACACAGACGCCCTTTTCAGATAGGGACCATTCCCAGGGCAGCTGGGGCAAATCTGGGCCTGCAACCAAGGTGGCGAGCAGGGCTAGACCCGGCAGTGCTGGGGGCTTGGGGCACCCGAGATGCCAGATGGGATACTGGGACTTATATTGGGAACTCCCTCATGCGAGGCATATGCTCTACTACTCGATCTGTCTCTTGGCTCATGTGCTCAATCTAGCTAAGACTAGAATTAATCTAACATTACTCTTTCCGGCCCATTTGTCTAGAACTTATCTAATGGCCATGCTAACTGAAAGAGAGGCAAGAAAATGTCTCTCCCAAGGCCGTGAAAAAAAGGGCGCCTGGCTGGGAGGCTGGCGGTAGTGGCAGAGGTGAATGAGAGGGGTGACTTGCAGCATAGCCCTGCACTCTGCGCGACCACGCAGCTCTGTCCACAAATGTGCCCTAGGAAGCGTCAAAGCATCCGATCCCAGCTGACTCAGCAGGAATGGGCACAGACAGGAGGAACATGACTGCAGTCTCCCGGTGGCAGTGAGAGATGGTCAGGTTTCCCGGAAGACTGTGAAGATAGACACTGGGCCCTACCTTGGAGACCCTCTCTACCTCTTTGAAAGGTCCTTTCTCAGGAAGTAGAAGTGGCCTGTGCAGATCCCATCAACTCCGCAGCCCTCCTTCCATCGCCCAGTCAGAGGTCTGAGTGCTAGCTCCTGGGTCATAGTTGGAAAGCGAAGTGGGAAGAGGCCAACAGGAGCTGTCTTAAAGAGCAGACTATTCAGTCTGAAGGAGGGGTTCTCATCAGTCCCTAAGGAAGAGGAGGCAGAAGGGGGGTTGTGGCTCTGTGACTGTCCCGCTGAGTTTTAGTACGATGAGATTGGTGAGTCTCCCAAGTGACAGTCTGTTTGGTGGGTGAGAACACCTCTGGGCCACTGAGGAAAACTCTGCAGTGAGTAAAGCTCTGTAACACATTGCCTCATGAAAGGAATTTGCTGCAAAGATTTCTATTGAAACAACTCCTGCATTTTTTTCAAAGACTGATTTTCCCTCTAATCAACAGCACAAAAATGCTAAGACCTGGAGGATTTATTATAAAAGATCACAAGATTAACCTGGGGGAAAGAGGTGAGATCAGAGAGATGAAATTTTTATGATTAAAAATTTAGGACCAAATAAATAGTACAGAAGTTAAGGCATTTGCCTGGCATTTGACCAATTCTAATTTGGTCCTCAGCATAGCACATGATCCCTTAAGCACTGCCAGGAGTGACTGCTGAGCACAGAGCCAGAAGTAAGCCCTGCCAGGTGTGGTCGCCAACCAAGAAATAAAATAAAAATTAATACATATACAATAAACACAAGGAGAACAATCACCAGCTCCTGCCCCTTCTTGCCGACCCCACCCACTGCCCACTCTCTCCCCTACTTTCCTGAATTATTCTGAACAAATCCCAACATTAGATCATATTCTTATAAACAATAGAACCATGATATAGTACCATGCTTTAAAAAGGCTAAAAATGTATTAGCTCCAACTATCCCATCAGTGTTAAACTTTCTCCCAGTTCTCACTTCAACCTTCCTGGCAGTTTCCTTACCACTGATTTGTGTAACTCTCCAAGTTCTACTTGCTGGGTTGAGTTGTTAGTTGAGTAGCTGTTGAGTTTCTTTTCACCTAAAGGTTCCCACCTCATCTGTTTCTTCCTCTCTATCCCAAACTGTTCTGCCAAAGTCTGGAAGAGCCACAGATACCCACCTGGTGTCACTCAATAAGCTCCTTGGCCACTGTGTTTTCTAGGAGTGGTTTCCAAAGTGACTCTCACTTGGTGACACTAGTGCAGATGGTTCTTATGGCAGGAGCCATCGCTGCTGATGAAATGTTTGTTCTCCATGACACTAGCACACAGGGATGGCCCATTGCTCCATCCACTCTTCCAAAATGTTATATTCTGAGTCCTTTGTTAAACTGTTATGAACTATCTAGACTCCATCTAAGGTACAAACAGTACCTCTCAGCTGTTAGGAGCTACTTAGGATCAACTCATCTGCCTAAGGCAGGGATCTTCCCCTTCATTTCAGTTTTTAGGATACGGAAGTGTTTTCTTATTATCTTCCTAAAAGACTGAGAAGAGTTTGGCTTGTTTTATTATTTGTAAAAGCATGAATTTCACATCTATTGCATTGTAATTCAGTCTTTTGCAGTTATTCCAATTAATGTTCAAACCACCCTGCCAAGGGCAACTCTGACAGGGGGACCCTAGAACTCTCTAGACAAGACCCGGAGTCTTTGACCTCTTCCTTGCTTTCTGAACACGACTAGATAATCAGACTTGTGTTACACATGTCTTGCTCTAGACTTGGAATGGGTAATTTCTCTAGAAACCTGGTTTTTCTAAAGAGTAAATAATATTTGAAATGCACCATCTGGGCAAATCTACAGTTATTAAGAAGCCACTTCTTAGAGCAGGGCATGTGTCTCAGTGGTACTCACCTACAAACAGGAGCTCTGGGTTTGATTTTTCGGTGTGGGGAGGAAGAGCATCATGGCTTAGAACACCTGCCTTGTGGTCCTGGTAGCTTTGCCATCTGTGATCCTGTAAAGGGATATACCTGATAACCTTTCAGTACCTGTATTTCAAAGTATAAGGTCCAAAAGCAGAGCAAGCAAGTGAGCAAGAGAGCGATCAAGCCAGAGAGAGAGAGAGAGAGAGAGAGAGAGAGAGAGAGAGAGAGAGCCTGCCATAGAGGTGGGTAGGGGGGCAGGAGGGAAACCTAGTCACAAACAACTTTGTGACTGTGTATAGCACTGTTATTCAAAGAAAAAAATTAATTAAAAAACAAAAACCTTTGTTGTTTGCTTTTGGGTCACAACAGTGGTACCGAGGGCTTACACTTTGCTCTGGGCTCAGGAATCATTCCTGGCGGGCTTGGGAGACCATATGAGATGCCAGGCCTCTAACTCAGATCAATCAGCTTACATGCAAGGCAAATGCCTTCCTCAACACTCACTTCTGTCCCCAACACAATTCTTTTTTTTTTTCTTTTTGGGTCACACCTGGCGATGCACAGGGGCTACTCCTGATTTTGCACTCAAGAATTACCCCTGGTGGTGCTCAGGGGACCATATGGGATGCTGGGAATCAAACCCAGGTCAGCCAGGTGTAAGGCAAACGCCCTACCCACTGTGCTATTGCTTCAGCCCCCCACAATTCTTTTTTAATCCATAAAGTGTAAGCATTGGAAATAAAGCAGAAACCTTGAAAAGAGGCCATTTTAATTCAAGGACTAAATGAAAAACTTGACCCAAGGCTGTTCCAGAATAGCATGGTCTCACGTGCCTTTCTACAAATGATGGACACGCTGTAGATCCAAGCCACATGTGGTCACTGGGAATTTGGAATGTGACCAATGTAGCTGAAAATCTGATTTTTAAAAAATTTAATTTAAAATCTAAATAGTCACATGCGGTGAGTGAAAACTTTGTTGGACTATGTAGGAAATGGAGAGTCTAGTGGTTAAATTCTTCAGCCAGAGTCCCCTCCTGACTCTGGCGTCTCAGCTCAGCTTCTCTCCAGCCCTTCCCATGGTCAGAGACACCGGGAAGGGGCTGGAGAGGTCACGCCTCCTAGGGACATTGTTTCATCAGGCTAATCTTTGACATGTAAGGAGAAGTCTCATCTATTCCTTCACTGGCACCTAGGAGGGGCTTTCTAAGCATTAATTTAGTCTACTACTCCTGTAACCCTCCAAGTCCAATGTATGGCCTCATATTCACTGTATCACTGTCATCCCATTGTTCATCGATTTACTCGAGCAGGCGCCAGTAACGTCTCCATTCGTCCCAACCCTGAGATTTTAGCAGCCTCTCCTTACTCATTTTTCCCAATGATTGGAGGCTCTTTTCAGGGTCAGGGAAATGAGACCTGTTATTGTTACTGTATTTGGCTTATGGAATATGCCACGGGGAGGCTGCCAGGCTCTGCCGTGCCTCATATTATCAATGGAGAAATAAAGGCTCTTAGAGCTTCACAGCTTCACACACACTTGGCAATCACTTTGAAACTGGGTCCTTCCCTGCCTATACAGGCGGCTGGGCAGGAGCGGTAGGGGCCAGGGGTGGTGGGGAGGGGGAGCCCAGGGGGGAAGGAACTAGACTCCCATTGGTTGAGCTTAGTTGTGGTAAGGGAACATGTTTCCAACATGTAATTTCCAGCTAGCCTGAAATAACCAATCTACTTACACAGCAGACACACACAAGGCAGAGTGTGTGTCAAAAAGAGAGACCTAGGGTTTATGGCATTTAAAAACCCAGCTTTTACATTTTTTCCCCCTCAAAGTGTTATTTTATTTAATTTGGGCTTTCAGCCACACAGCACTCAGGCCTTACTCCTGGCTCTGTGCTCACAAACTACTCCTACAGAGGTCCGGGGAACCAAATCAGGTCTGTGGGCGTTGAATCCAGATTGCTCATAAACAAGACAAATCTTATAATGCCCTACCGGTTGCATTATCTCGTAAGCCCCCAAAGCACTATTTTTTTTTCTTTTTGGGTCACACCCAGCAATGCACAGGGGTTACTCCTGGCTCATGCACTCAGAAATTACCCCTGGCGGTGCTCAGGAGACCATATGGGATGCTGGGAATTGAACCCAGGTCGGCCGCGTGCAAGGCAAACACCCTACCCACTGTGCTATCGCTCCGCCCCAGCCCCAAAGCACTTTTAAAAATGTGATACAGATAGAAACTATTGCTGTCTTTACCTCAGAATATTGAAGCTATGATATAAAGTCAGCTAATACAAACATATGTACACACGACATATGTAAATTTAAATTTAATTATAAAAATATATCATGCTTGTTTGGGGTTTACCTTTATACAACTACCAACTTTAGGGAAAGTTATTATATGTAGTTTTGGAAAAATAAAAAGTTCTCAGTGTAGGGGCTGGAGCGATAGCACAGAGGGTAAGGACGTTTGCCTTGCACGCGGCTGACCCCAGGTTCGATTCCCAGCATCCCATATGGTCCCCCAAGCACTGCCAGGGGGTAATTCCTGAGTACAAAGCCAGAAGTAACCCCTGTGCATCACTGGGTGTGACCCAAAGAGGAAAAAAAAAGTTCTCAGTCTAAATTTGATGTCCCAGTCATAAATGTGGGGATTTAGTGATTTCCAAATAGAATGTTAAATTTTTCATAATCACGGTGGTCATCACTTGCATAATACTTACGATGTGCAGGAACCTAGCTAGTCTCCTTCTGTGCTTTTTCACACCTCATCATCACAACTCTGTTTCTGTTTTCCCATTTTGTTGAAGAAGAGGTAGAGGCTCAAAGAGATTAAACAACTCACCAATGTCACTAAGGTCACACAAGAACCAGTTTTTGGACGATGACTTTCTAGACTATAAGATCCACAAGGGTCAAGAAAGTTGTGTTTGTCGGTGCGGTACCTGCTGATCATTGTAAGCGCCTGTAAAGTGGAGTTAAAAATGAATGAATGACAGGGCCTCTATTCTCAGGAACCTTGCCCAGCTTCCACCCTGCATTCTCTGCCCTCAGCTGCCTCATTTAGGACTGGGCCTCCTCTGCATTTCTAGTAGAATAAATCAGGCCTCTGTGCGCTGCCACCTTCTGTTATTGATTTCTGGTGAGATGCAGAGGGCGTACAGGAAAGCTGTGTGCGCGTAACCGTGTCAGCAATCTGACGGGGGCAGAGCGGGAACGACCAGGCAGTTCCACTCTGGGTGCGTGTCCCCAGCAAATTCTCAAACCTGAAGCCTCACTCCAGGTGCTCTGGATCTACATTCCAGGGAGAGAAAGAGAAAACAGTGGGACAATCCCCTCCCGCCCCCCGCCCCACATGGGAAAAATGTGGAAAATTAAGTTTTAAAAAAAAAAGCAGAAGTTCTCTTTTGTGCTTTGTTAAAGTACTTTAACTTACACTAAGAGATAGTGGGTTATGTCAACCCTCACTCAGGATTGGCCACTGAGAGATTCGGGGGTGCAGCCCTGCTTTGTCCTGATTTAGAGAAATCATGTTTCTACTTCAAACTTCAGGTTCCTTACTCCTAAAACTATCTAATAAGCTTAAGCCTTTCCTTGGGGTCACTCAGGGTTCTGGGTACTGGGGAAGTCAGGCAGTGGATGCGGGGCATGTGCCGTGGGATGCCGGATATACTCAATGCTTCTGGCCACACAATGAGAAACTGTCCGCTTCTGACTCAGATGGTCATTAAGAACTGCTTCATTGATGAAGTGCTGCTGTGATTCTTTTCTAGCTGTATTGATTTGAATCATCCAAGTCACAGATTAAAAAGAAATAAAAAGCGATGGCTACCATATATCTTTATTTACTTATTTTTGGTTTGAGGATCATACCCTGGTGCTTCGGAGCTGCTTCTGTCTCAATGATGCAAGGTCACTCCTGGCGATGCTCGGGGGACCATGTGGTTCAAGGGTCTAAATCTAGGGCTCTTACCTGACAGCATGCATTCTGGCCCTTAGAGCCATCTCCCCAGCTTCTACATTATATACAATTTTGGGGTCCACCAAAGAGGTATTGAGGGAGTGTCGGGACACCCTCCCTGTAATTCTCGGCCAATCAGGCTGACAGTTCAATGCAAGGGCCTGTAGATATAGTGCTCTTCAGATCCTGAGGTGCCAGGGACCACCCAGACCATCCCAGCAGTGCTCAGGGCCCTGTATATGGATGCTTAGGGAACCGTGTAGTACTGGGAATCAAATGAGCTCTGGGTGCCAGGCATGCGTCTTGACCCCTGTACCGTCTCTCTTCACCACCACCACCACTCCCCCCGCCCCATATATTTTAAACACCTCTCATTGTCCTTTGCTGTTCTCAGTTATGGTTCAGTTTCTTTACCTGTGACCCATTCTTGTCCCTTGCAACAAAGGGTTGCTGGCAATGTCATGCGGCTCTTACCAGACAGGAAGTTTGAGCTGACAGCCCTGGTTGCCTGGGGAGACACAGGCCCTGTTCTGGAGATCAAAGGTTGGAGTGGAACCCGTCAGTGAGGTAGAAAGGACCAAGATCAGACTAAACCTTAGAGCTCAGAGCAGAATGAACCAACAAGCTGGAAGGAAATGAAGAGCTTCTAGCCACGGCTAAGGCAGGGCCAATATGAGCAATAGGCTTCCTGAAGGACCTGGGGAACCAAACACTTTTCAGCAGACATTTCCATGGACACATCCTGGCCAGACCGGAAGGACCCTCCTCAAAACCCCCACCAGAGGCCAGCGAATTTCCCCCATGTTCAGTTCTTTCCCTACAAGCTGACACCAGTAGTGAAACTGTCCCTGTGCCCAGCTGCCATTCTTGTGGTGGTGGTTGGTCCAGATAAACCAGAGATGCGCACGGGTCCTCCGTGCATGGCCTCAATGAACATCTGTGCCTTGCACACTTAGGTCTCCACCTCCCAAGCGAGGGTATGAGCTGTGTCTGCACCCAGAATGCTCTCCCTGGCCCGTGCCCCAAGCACGACAATCACTTCTCAGGCCAGAGCGATGGTGCACTGGGAAGGTGTTTCCCTTGCTGGAGGCTGACCAAGGTTCAATCCCTGACCTCCCCCTATGCAGTCTTCTGAACCCACAGGATTGGTTCCTGAACACAGAGCCCTGAGCACTTCCAATTACGGCCCCCAAACAGAACAGAACAGAGCAAAACAAGACAGCCGCTTCTCAATGCCGTTGCTGCAGGCCGCCGGAAGCCTCGTGGAAGTGGGATGGCCCCTTGTGTACTTTCTACCATGGGGTTTCTTCATCCATATTACACGTCTCTGTCCACAGCCCCGCTGCTGCGCTCGGGGCAGCTCCCCTCCCTGAGCTTCTGTTGCTTGGTTACCCCCAACCCACCTATCCACTCACTCTCAAGAAGTTTGAGCTGTGCAGAGACTTCAGCCTGGGAGGGAGGAAGGTGGTACCAGACCAGAAATCTCTTAACATGAGAGAAACAAACCCAGAAGGAATTTAAACCTGTAGAAGAACTTTGTTCTCCTACTTTGTGGGGGAAGGGCTGGGGGCTCCCTCGGGCCACACTAGTTGTGCTAGGTGGAGTAGGGGTTCTTGGGGACATGCAGGACCAAAGCTAGAACCCAGGGCTCAGGGGTTCTACCGCATTCCCACATTCCCTAAAAAGGACCATTTTAAGCCACAGAAAAGGGAATTAACCTCTGACAAAAGGAGGGAGGTCAGATCTAAAAAAGGCCAGAGATCTATTTATTTTTTAATCATCTATTTTGCTCATCTTTTAAACTGTGGGAGAGTGGCTCCAGAGGTGGGGCATCAGAAACAGAACTGCAGTGGGCTACAAAATAATATTCTGAGCACAGCTGTGCAGACTGGCTGACCGTGGGCACAGCTCGTTCTCAGAACAGCTTGCTGCTCCAAGGGGGCAGGGAAGCTGCCTGCTGTGGAAAACTGCCTCGGGAAATCCCTGGCAAGCCAGCTCTGCAAGCAGCATGCACCCCTTGGCTGCAG
The DNA here is from genome assembly GCF_027595985.1 of Sorex araneus. NCBI lineage: Eukaryota > Metazoa > Chordata > Mammalia > Eulipotyphla > Soricidae > Sorex > Sorex araneus. Next base: position 70,617,719 of record NC_073305.1, on the reverse strand, counting down.
GCAATGTTGTGTCTCTCTGCTGTAGCCTTTGATAAAGTCTGTCCCCCTCTACTCCCGTCCCCGTGAAGCTGGCCAAGCTGGCTGTCTGGAGCCTCCTCTCTCCAGTGTCTGTCTCTCTAGTGCAGCCAAGAAACCAAAGGACAGTTGCCGACCTCAGGCTGGCTCCAGTTCCCTCCCTCCCCAGCGGGCTGAAGGATCCTAGGGATGGGGCTTTCCTGAGTCTTGAGGCTTGACTGACTATTGTCATGTGGAGCCCCGGGCCACGGCAGCATATTCAGGCTAACCACATTGGTCATGGGTGACCACCTTCCTCTGCCTTATTCACTCTTCGCCAGTGCTCTCTCCGCACGGGTCTCCTGCCACCTGGCAGTGGGAATCCCCCAGCGAGTAAGAGGAGGGAGCTGCCGAGTGGGCTGGCACTCCTGGTCGGATGTGTCCCCTAAGCCTGTGGGGGCCTCACAGGGACGCCTCGAGTCACAGATTTGCCTTGGAGGGTCTAGCACCCAAACCCCAGGTCCCTGGCTGTCTAACATGTGCTTTTCCCCATCTGCTGTTCCAGACGCCGTGGAGCAAACCAACTCTGTTCCCCAGGTTTCTCCCAGGCCGTCTTAACCGACTGGATGAGACACCAGTCCCAGCGCCTTGAGGAAGGACACCTAATCATTCCCCGCAATGTTGCATGATCCCTATTTGAACTTAGGGCAACAGACCAGAGTGCTTGGCCCCTTCATGGCACTCTGGCTACTCACACCGTTCTCCAACTTGATCTCTACTGCCAGCACCTTTTTTTAAGGTTCTGGTGCCCCTGAAGATCACCTTTATGACTCTTTCCTCTCCCAACACCCAAAACATGTTCCTTTCTTGCCCGAAGATGCCATGGGGACTCCTCTCCAGGGTCAAAGACACCATCCGACTTATGACAGGGCACTCTCAGAAGCCACGGCCCTGCCTCTCATATTTCTCCTGCACACTCTCTAGGTGGTTAATGGAATCAGAATTAGGCTCTTTCTCAGAGGCCCCCTCTCAACTTGTCAAAGCACCCTGGAGACTTTGATCTCATTGGCAGGTGATCCACATTGTCCTCCTCACCTGATACTCCTTAGAGAATTGCATCATAGAGCAAACTCATCAACAGGCAGACAAATTGGCACCCACGAATCAAATAACTCTCCCCTGGGAGGAAAAACTGTCTTCAAGAATGATTCCAATGAGAAATTGCAAGCCAGTGGTCCAGACTTCTGGCGCTGAGACCACATGATCACTGCTTCACTGAAGGCATGAAACAAAGCCTCATAAGCTATTAACTATGATGAATCAAAAGAGGTAACTCAGTGGGCCAGAGAGACAGTATAGGGACCAAGGCCAAGGTGCTGGTCTTGCATGCAACTCGTTTAGACTCAATCGATAGCACCTCATATCATGGTGCCTGCGCATCACCAGGAGTGATCCCTCAGCAGGACTAAGCCCTAATCACAACTGTGTGTGACCTCCTTCAGCACCCTGCTCAAAAAAAAAAAAAAAAAAAGAGATTACTATGATTCCTAATAAAAGCTGGGCCCTTTTCCAATTTAGATTAGTTGGGACCCTAAGAAAATATACCAACTTAAATTCTGGCTCTGTGAGTGCTGTACTGTACTGGCAACATAATTTTTTAGCCAGTCCACCCCTAAATCTGGTTAAAATTGCAAACCTGCCTGTGTGTCTTCCCAGGTTCCCCCTTCATGGGGGTATTTAGCAACAGGAAGCAAAGTTATCAGAAGGAAAAGGATTGAAGTGAGCTGGACAGAGACAAGAGTGAGGCCCGTAATAGCTCTGGGTATGGCCAGTGCCAGTGAGCCAAGCTCCCGGGGCCTAAAGCTCTAATGCCAAATGGGTACCCAGGGGAGCATGACAGGACTCTTCAGACATCTCAGTCCTTGCTCTTGTTCCTCCAACTTTCCAAGTGAGGTGAATTTCTTGGATGATATTCTGGGGCCCTTTGGAACCAGAAGCAGATTCCGCTCCTTCTCACCGGGGTCCTGATAGCCTCAGCATCTCTTCAGGTCACCACCACATCTGAACATGTGAGCACAGCTTCACTCATGACACCTCGCCCTGCCTGCACTGACATGCCAGGGGCCTTTGCAGATTGCCTGAGTGAGAATATAGAGTTTCACCCTCCAAATCTCAGCTAGAAGGAAACCTGAGAACAGTCATTTTAAAAAACAAACTGCTAGAGAATTTCCTTGAGTCTTAGTTGGGAATGAAGAATGAGGTAAAGAATGAAGGGAAACCACATGTATGTAGGAAACGTGTGGGGCGAATAGAAAACTATAAAAATGGGAATTTTTGGATAAGAAAGTTTAGGGGGCAGGAGTTTTTGTTTGTTTGTTTTTAGCTTTTTGGGTCACATCCAGTGAGGCTCAGGGGTTATCCTGGCTCTGCAGTCAGGAATTACTCCTGGCAGTGCTTGAGAGATGTCAGAGATCGAATCTGGGTCAGCCATGCGCAAGGCAAATGCCCTATCCACTGTAGTATCTCTTCAGCCCCAGGAGCAGGAGTTTTAAATAAAGAGAAATAAAATAATTTTCCAAAAGAGAGAACAAACTAAAGGAATTAGGCCAGTAGAGAAGGTGCACATATTCGAAAGGAGGTTTGTGAGGGAGAATATTTTATAAAGGAATGGTATATGACCAAGCTAAATGTCCTTTTTCTTCTCCCCTTTATTTTCTTGGGAGGCTGGGGGCTTATTCAGCAGTGCTCAAGGTTACTCCTGGCTCTGTGCTCAGGAATCACTCCTGGCAGGGTACAGAGGACACTGGGGATGGAAGTGAGGTCAGCTACATGCAAGGCAAGCACTGTATCTCTTGCACTCTCTGTCCATCTCCAGATGCCAGATATATTTTTAATCTTTATTTTTATAAAGTTGTTCATTATGATTAATACAATCAATATTCCAGCACCAATCCCACAACCATTGCACCTTCCCACCACCATTATTTCCAATTTTCCCAGCCACCACCCAAGCCTGCCCTAGTAGTACAACCTAAATAATTTATTTTATATTACTTGTTATAAATAATTCACTAAAAATTATCAAGAAAGGCTTCCTTAGAAGAAAGTGCATAAAGATTGTTTAATCTCACCCTGGAACCATTAAACCCTTGTATAAGAGATTACTAACATGTTGTTACAGGTTAAGCTTTGTGTGTTAATAGTTTTTTAATCGAGATTAGTTAGATTCTACTTTATATCCAACGCGGTGTGCTACTCCTCGTATATCAGTGGTGTAGAGTTTGAGATGTCCAAGATTTTAAAAATTTTGAATGGGAGGATAAAGCTGGAGTTAAATTTTTAACTGGATGGTGACTTTGGGGTCCAGAATAATCTCTGAAGCTTGTTGGTTTCTTTCAAGATTTATATATGAGTCTCTGGATCATGGCCATGTGTGTGGTTAGAGCTTATATGATGCGAGAGGCAGTTCATGGCGTGACTGCCAGGTTCCTGGAAGAACAGGGAGATGATGGGAGGTAGTCCATCCCCAACTCTGTGAGAGCCTGGAGATTTCCATCACAAAACCCACATATCTGAGTTTTTTTCAACAGATTCCTTTCTGTATGAGGATCATCCCGAACCTGTGAAGTCCAGCTGTGAGCATGGCGGTGATTGGAGTGTGGAGGTTTTCGTGGGTTCACCTGCCCCCTCTGGGGTGTCCCAGATATGAGACTCAGCCTGATGGCAGATATTCTCATACAATAGCTAAATCCTAACCCTAACTCTTTTTGGTCTCTAACCACACACACAAAATTTTCACTTAGTGTAGGGCGTTTGCCTTTCACACAGCCCACCCACGTTTGATTCCTCCGCCCCTCTCATAGAGCCAGGCAAGCTACTGAGAATATCGAGCCTGCACAGCAGAGCATGGCAAGCTACCCGTAATGTATTAGATATTCCAAAAATAGTAACAACAAGTCTCACAATGAGAGACATTACTGGTGCCCACTCGAACAAATCGATGAATGACAGTGACAATGATTATTTTCTTTTAAAAATTCTTAATTGCATGCAGAAAGAGAGGGATAGACATAGAAAAACTGCACTCATTTGTGGAATATAAAGTAACAGAATGGAAGACTAACACCCAAGGACAGTAGAGGTAAGCACCAGGAGGATTACTCCACAGTGTAGAAGTAGGCCTCGCATGCTGGGGGAAAAGGCAGCTCAGATAGAGAAGGAACCACCAAGTAAAGGATGGTTGGAAAGCCTGTTTGGACTGGGAGATGAGTGCTGAAAGTAGACTGTAGACTGAACATGATGGCCACTTAATACCTGCGTTGCAAACCACAACACCCAAAAGTGCAGAGAGAGCAAAAAGTAATTCCCTGCCACAGAGGTGAGGTAGGGTGGGGGAAGGATGAGGTGGGGGTGGTGGGAGGGATGCTGGGACCATTGGTGGTGGAGAATTGGCACCGGTGGAGGGATGGACACTTGACCATTGTATGACTGAAATGCAAGCACAAAAGTTTCTAAGTCTGTAACTGTACCTCACGGTGATTCACTAATAAATTTTTTTTTTAATTCTTGGCTGTATAAAATTCTTTTACAATCCACCTGAATAAGACCACATCAAGTCCTTATGATCATATTCACATCAGATAAACTTCAGGGATATCCCACGTGGATTCATCTGTGAAGACTCAAAACTTCGCCAGGTCTACCCCAAGAGAATGAGACAGGCATCATCAAATTGATAGTACTGCCCTCTGTACCTATTCTCAAAAGGGCCAGGTAAGGATTCAAGAGCCCTTTCTTTCTCTTTAGTATCCTCTGCACTCTTGGCATCACACTGCAACACTTTGGCTCTTCACTGTGATGTTATATTTTACATTTTATCTGCGGACACAAATTTTTATATATTTGTACATAGACATAAGGTGTTTTTTTGGTTTTTGGGTCACTCCTGCAGGGTTACTCCTGGCTCATGCACTCAGGAATGAACTCCTGACGGTGCTCAGGGGACCATATGGGATGCTGGGAATTGAACCCAGGTCGGCCGTATGCAAGGCAAACACCCTACCCGCTATGCTATTACTCCAGCCCCAAGTATTTTACATATATATGGACCCAAATTAATCCTTTTGATTATGATTCTAGTAGTTATTCTCAGTTAACAGCCTTTTTCTCTATTCCTAGGTCAAACATCCCTGTTCTCTAATTGTTGTTGTTAATGTTGCTTTGTGGCCACACATGTTGCTCAGGGATTGCTAGTGGTTCTGAAGTCAGGGATCACTCCTTGTGGCTCTCAAGGGACTAACAGGGGGACAGAGATCAAACCAGGTTGGCTACGTGTAGGGAGAGCTCCCGACTTACTGTACTGTCTCTCTGGCCCAGCATCTACATCCTTATGAGACAGCAATCTTGACATTTGTTCCTTGTCTTCTTAACCTAATAACCAAATGTGTTTCCTTTCATCTCCAGGCCCTCGGCCTATAGCTTGTGGTTCAGCCAGCCAACAAAACCAATATTTTGGCGTGGCTCCCTCCCTTGCATCACAGCAACAGCTTAGGAAGCAACTGCTTTGTGTCTTAAATCAGCTTGAAGAAATTTCATAAGACTGACCATCATCCGCACACTAAAATTGTCATTGCTTCTCTCAAAGGGGAGGTTCCAGTGGGCCTCAAAATGAGCTCTAAAATAACATTATGAGGGGCTTGAGAAATAGTACAGTGAGTAAGGCACTTACTTGCCTTGCACATGATCAACCCAGGTTCAAACCCTGGCACCCCATATAGTTCCCTGAACCCTGCCAGGAGTAATCCCTGAGCACAGAGTCAGAAGTAATCCCTTAGCACTATTGGGTGTGACCCATAAGCCAAAATAATAGTATTTTGAGGACCTTGTATGGACTGGCTGACTGTAGGCACTTCCTATTCTCAGAACATCTTGCTACCTCGGGCACTGGGGAACACCGCCTACTGAGAAAACCCACACAAGGGAAATGCGCTACAGTAGCCTAACTCCACCCCTGCAAGAAGCAAGCTACCCCTCTGCTCTAGTGATTTCGTGTCCCCAACCCCCACCCAGGTGCAGGCCGCCCTCCTGTCTCACACTACCCACTCACGCTTACCCAATACAGCTCTTCCTTATTTGCCTTTCCTTTGCCTTCTGGTAAATTCTTTATCCCCAAGGCACCACCAGCCTGACCCTGTGCTCATTGCAAAGATGAATGGTAGGAGAATATTCAGAAGTTGTGGCCAATCAGAGTCACCATCTCTAAGGGCGACTCAGGGCTGTGCTGTGCTGAACATGAGTCAGCAGTGTGCAGGCGGGCTAAGAAACCACCAGCCACTCTCAGAAAACCGGAGACACCACAGGGGTCAAGGACGCCTTCAACTGCAGACTCAGCTGGTCTATCTTAAGAAAAACAGAAGGGACCTGGTTCTCAAATCATTTCAGTGACTTAAGGGATGACAAGCAAGTCCAGAGTGAGTAAAGTTAGGTGTATCATAGAAGCAAAGGGAAAGTCTTTCTACTATTCTCAAAAACAAGTGTTTGGTGCCTGCAGAAATCATACAGGAGGTAAAGTACTCGTATGCTGGAGACCTTGGTTTTATCCCCTGTAAGGTCCTCCGAGCCCTGCTAGTCATGATCCCTGCACACAGATCCAGGAGTAAGTCCTGAGCAACACCTATTGTGACCCCACTCTCATGCCACCAGGAGTATTTTGGTGCAAGAAAAAAACTGCATGCAAACAACATTAGTTTGATCAATCTTGGTTCAATCCTGAGTGACCCCAGAGCACAGAGATGGGAGTATCTAGCCCTATCTCCCTCCAGCACTGTGGGGTGTGGCTCCCAACATCCTCTCCCAGAAGAAAAGAAAGTAATGGTGTACGGACTACACACAGCTATCACTAGACACCTTTAAGATGGGATTGGACTGGTAAGAGGATAAAGACGAGGGCTGAGGAAACAATTCAAAGGACTGGAGCACATGCTCTGCATGTGCAAGACCCTGAGTTCGATTCCCGGAGCACCACCAACAATAGCTCTGGTGCTCCCTGAGCACTTCTGGGGCCAAGCAACACCTCATTGCTGGGCCCAAGCATTAAGCCAAGCAATTGCCCTAATGTCGTGGGGATTGAGAGGACCCCAAAATCCCTGATCAGTGCTTAAGAGAAGCACCCTTCCCCCACCAAAGAGAGATATTAATACATAGGACTGCGTGCTCTCACCTCTGTGGTTTACATAGAGTGTCCACATGTAGAAGCATGCTTTCCCACTCTCTTGAAGACTGGCACATCCATGTGACTTGCTTGGCCAATGACGTGTGAGAATAAGAGACTTTTTGTTTTGGAGCCATTACCCAACAGTGCTCAGGGATTACTCCTGACTCGGTGCTTAGGGATCACTCCTGGCAGTGCTGAGGATTGAACCTGGTCAGCCATGTGCACTTACCCACTGCACTGTTGTTCTGACTCCCGCAGGAGACTGTCAAGGCACAACCTTGCCGAGTCAGTGTGACTTCTCTCCATTGGCCCTCACCAATCTCCCCCGTCTCAGCCCTCCCCACATAAGGGCAGTGACTTTAACAACCTGGAGCCCAGAGGCTCCCTACCCTGGTCAACCCTTGCTTCAAGCCAGGAGAGCTCAGGGTTATTCAGTTCCTCAGCACCACCTGGTCCCGACTTATCTGGGCCAGTCCCCGGCTTGTCGGGGTTTGGAAGGCAAACACTTACCGTGCTGCAGGATCTCCATTTCATACCTCCAGTTCTAGGCTAAGGACAGACACTTTGGCTCTGATTGTTTGAAACAGCCTGTGGATTCTCTCTCAAGAATTTGAACCCTGGTCAGAGAGATAGCTCATAGGGTTGAGCTCGGTATGATCCCCAGAGCCACATAGTCCACTGGATACTGCCAGTGTGGCCCCCAAACAAAGGAGAATTGGAACTGCAACCCAAGAGGTGCCAGGCCAATATGTATGACGTGGTGGAAAGCCAGCTCAGGTCACGTGGAGGATGGCTGGGAAGGCAGGCCATGCTGGTGCAAAGAGAAAACTCAGGACAGACATGGACAGGAAGGGCACAATGAGAACTGCCAGGAGAACAGGTCGAGAACAGAGTGGGCCCTCAGCCAACCCAGTTTTGATTTTCCAGCTCACCCTTTCAGGCTAGTTGTGGTTGGTTTCACATTCTTCATCTCTCTCGGTCCCTGTACACTAACACCAATTCCCAAGCATATGCACCTTTCACTTGAATTAGTCCAGGGCGCTGCAAAGACCTTGGGATGATAAAAAAAAAAAAAGCAACAGAAAAGGAAGTTAGAGTAACTGCTGGCAGCGCACACGGAAGGTTGTGAACTTTTCTTGCCCAGCTAATTCTCACAGCCCAGTCACAAGATGCATGCTTTTCTTCCTCCCTCCCTTCCTTTCTTCCTTCCTTTCTGCCTCCCCCCAACTCCCCCCATCTGTTTTTTCTTTTGTTCTTCCTCACACTTGGCAGTAGTGCTTTGGGCTAACTCCTAATCTCAGGAATGACTCCTGGAGGGTGAGGGAGACAATATGGGGTGCCGGGGATCAAACCCAAGTTAGTCATGAAAGGCAAGCACCCTACCCATTGCACTATCATGCCAGCCCAGGTGCATACTTTTGACAGCCATAGATATAGAAACTGAGGCACACAGAGAGTGAATGCCTGACTCCCTACCACACCACTGCTAACTGGTGTTTGCTCCAGAATCCATAATTTAAATTACTAAACCCTCAGGAACTTTCAAAGGTAATTGGGTAATTTTGTACTTACGAAATTTTTGAGGGGAAATTTTTGAGAGTACAGGAGTTAAGGTGCTTGCTTTGCATATGGCCAACCCCTGTTCAGTGCCCCAAGCACTGCCAGAAGCACCCCCTGAGCATAGAGCCAAGATAGCCCCTTAAGCATTGCTGAGTGTGACCCTCCATTCTCCCACCAGAAAAAAGCAAAAAGCAAAAAGAAAATTTTGAAGGATTGTGGATGTGGCTCAGAGCTAAAGAATTTGTCCTGAATATGTGAGGCTCTGGCTTCAATCCCTAAGTCCTGAAAAGAAAAAGGGAAAATAATGAGAAATGTTGAGAGCTAGAGAGATAGTACAGTGGGTAGGATGCTTGCCTTGTAGGTAGTTGACTCAGGTTCCCTCCTCAGCACCCTGTCTGGGCCGCTGACTTCAGCAAGGGTGATTCATCCCTGAGTGCAAAGCCAGGATTAAGCCCTGAGCACATCTCGGTGTGGCCCCCCCCAAAAAAAACAAAAAAGAATGAGAAATTTTGGAGATTCTACTTTAGTATCTTCAAAATTCTGATTTATTTTAGGTATCATTGTGATGTTTTTCAATGAAACAGACTTTTAGAAATCCATACCCAAATATTTATGGATTTCCCATGATGTCCAGAACTTGTTTGAAATAATAAAGAATGCAAGAAGTAGCAGGTGGCTATATAAATAAGGCATGATTAGACCTGAGCTGGTCAGTGTTCAAAATATAAATAGATACCAGGATTATTGTATTATTATTTCTACTTTCATAGATGTCTAAAATTTTTCTTAATAAAATGTCAATAAATAGCAACAAGAGAAGGCATGGAAAGACTGGAATTGGTACAGTAATTTGAGGGGCCTTTTAAACTTTTACTATGTTATTTTAATTATAGAGCAAAGGTAAGCCAATATGAACTATGAATTTCAAAATGATTTTAAAATATGCATGTTGCATGAAATTGCAATTTTAGTGTAGACAATTAAAACTTTGTTGGGACATAACCAATTTGCTTATATTGTGTGCCAATTTGTTTGTATCTTGCCTTGCAGGGCTTTCACACTGGGAAGCCAGAATCGAGTAATTGTGACACAAAACCTAAAATATTTATTGTAGGTCCTTACAGAAAAAGCTTGTTGACTCTTCTTTTGGAAGGAGATTTACTCATACGTAACTCTGAACTTTGTGTTGTTTCATTTGTTTGGGTTGAGTTGGGTTGGGTTGGGTTGGGTTGGGCTTGGGGTTTTCGTTTGTTTGTTTTCAAGACATACCCAGCTGTGCTCAGGGCTTGCTCCTGGGTCTGTGATCAGAGGCAGTGTTAGGGATTGAACCTAGGTCAGCTGCAAGCAAGACAAATGCCATATCCTCTACACTGTCTGTCCAGCCCAATGTTTTTTTAAACCTGATTAACTGGGGACGGGGGTGGCTCAGCAGCAGGCACGAGGCAGTGAGGTCGATGCCTGGCACCAGCCCCTGTGCCATGAGTGTGATCCCACTGCACTGCTGTATTGAGTCCCCAGCGTGGTCCCTGATACACTGCAGCAAAGGGCATGCAGCTTCCAGTCCTTGCAAAAGCAACAGTAAGGGGAAAGGAATGGAGGAAATAAAATAAAACCAGTATTATTTCTTCTCTTTTTTAAAATTAAGGAAGCAAAATACATCATTGTAGATGATACCAATGAATATAAAAAGAAATTGATTGGGGTCGGAGTGATAGTACAGCAAATAGGGTGCTTACTTTGCACTCAGTCAACCAGGATTCGATCCCTGGCATCCACTATGTTCCCCCAAGCCTGCCAGGAGTGATCTCTGAGTACAGAGCCAAAAGTTAGCCCTGAGCAAAGCTGGAAGAAGGAAAGGAAGAAGGAAAGGAAGGAAGGAAAGAAAGAAGGGAAGGAAGAAGGAAGGGAGGAAGGGAGGGAGGGAGGAAAGAAAGATTATTAGCTTCTGGAACCCTTTTCTAGCCTTCCCTTACATCTCCTACCTACCAGCTGTTGACCAATGAAACCTGCTCCAGGTTCAGGTAAAAGCAAAGATTATCTTTCTGGTGTTTGATTAGACAAGAATTATGAGCAAATATCGTCTGTGACCCA